>NC_135308.1:65370447-65682947 GCF_048772815.1 Callospermophilus lateralis
ATCTTTTACTCCATTTAGCAGTTACAATTTATGGGAAATTTTAAATCTTTTACTCCATTTAGCAGTTACAATTTATGGTGGAGCCTTATACCTTTTATTCTTTTTCTTGAAATAGATTTCCACTCAAATGACCTTTTTTGGCAGTGTAAATGTATAGATTCTCTAAGGAGGAGGCTAGATTGTTTTATTATTGTCATTGGTCTTAGTCTAAATAATTTCTGTTTATAAGGATTGTCTATGGTCATGTGACTTAGTTTTATTTACTTTGTACATTGAAGTGATAGTTTCTTAGCTTAGTTACTAATACTGTGAATTGACTTCTCTCTCTCTCTCTTTTTTTTAACCTTGTTACTCCGCCATTCCTTCACTGTTTATTTTGACATGTCATATATGCTACTGAGAAGGATTTGGCTCTTGTTTGTTTGAATACAAAATGGAATCTCATTTAAATCATTTAACTATGTTTGAAACTCTCTGGAATGTCTAATTTATTTAGTATTGTAATGGGAATAAGATGGTCCCTTACCTCCAGTAAGGTTTTCATATAATTGAAGTTTTGTCCTCAGAGTAGTAATATTTTGTATTTCCTTGTTCTTTTAAATGGAGGATCTGAATCTTTGCAGAAAATGACTGAGAGCACCAACTATTATATTAAATAAAGAGTATGCTTAAAGGTTACTTGGTGGGCACTTTACCCTTATAAAATTCTTGGAACTCTGAAGGTTTTGAAAAAGTAGTTGTTGCTCCAGTTTTCCACAACTCGGCCTTCTCTTGTGGCAGTGATTACTGCTTGTTGCTGTTGGCACATTTGTATCAGTCTCCTTATTAAGGTTGCTTCTGGTATTCTGAACTGGGCAACTAAATTGCCATTTTTGTTAAAGTTGGTTTAGATGTTTTAAAGATAAATAAGTATTAGTAAAAATCATTAGTGGGTTGTATTTGTGCTATTGAGGTCTTACTTTCTGGCTTTGGTTGTTTTTCTTCTAAGTGATTGTGAAGAAGTAAAGTAATAATGTGCTGTAATAATGAGATTGTTGGGGTGTAATTTGTTGGTGCTGTTTTATTTAATTTAGAGCATTTGATTTAACATGATTTAAACCTGATAGAGGGTTCTATTTATTTATTTATTGGTACTAGGGATTGAACCCAGGGGTACTTAACCACTGAGCCACATTCCCAGCCCTTTTTATATTTTATTTTGAAATAGGTTCTTGCTGAATTTTGCATCTATTTTGAATAGGTTCTTAGGGTCTCACTAGCTTTGAGCCAGCCTCCTGCCTCACCCTTCTGAGTGGCTGGGGTTACAGGCTTGCGCCACCATACCTGGTATGCTGCTACTGTTTATTATTTGGCTAGCATTGGGTTATGAAAGTTCATAGACTGTTGGGTAAGAGTTTTTCTTTTTCCTGAAATACTCTTTTAAAGATAATTCATGTTTGGGCTGGGGTTGTGGCTCAGTGGTAGAGTGCTTGTCTAGCCTGTGTAAGGCACTAGGTTCCATTCTCAGCACCACATATAAATAAAATAAAAGTCCATCGACAACTAAAAGAAAAAATTAATTAAAAGAGATAATCCATATTTATCACTAGTTTTATATGTATTTCTGGGATTTGAGATTTCAGCTTTAGGAATAATGTAGGTAAAACCTGCATGATACTTTAGCAGTTTGGTATAAGGTAATATCATTTGCTTCTGTAACCACCAGCAGAGACTATGAGTACATCATCCTATAGATTTGGATTCCTGGGTGTTCTTTGTACTAATATAATTTCTTTTGTTTAGGTCAAACAATCCTATGCTCTTTTATACCAGGGGTAATCCATGCTTCTGGTAATCCACTTGTGTGAGAACCACACAAGTTCTCACCTCTAATTATGGCAGATTTTTAAAAATATCTCTGTGTGGTAGAATACATGGGTCAGTAGAGACTTTTGGCTTTTGTTAAAATACAAATCAACCTTTAATCCCCAAGTATTGGTTTAGACTTTAATTCTCCAGTCTTTCAAGGTAAATTGCTTTACTGTGTACGTATTTGGAGGAGGGACTTTTCTACCAGGGTAATTGATTCAGGGTCCGTTAAGTACTCCCCTCCCCATTTTTTAAATTGGTGCATTATAGTTGTACTTGATGGAATATGTTGTTACATATTTGTACATACACACAAGATAACAATGTAATTTGGCCAATGTCATCCCCTAGCATTTCCTCCCTCTCTTGCCACTTTCCACCACCTTGGTCCCATTCATTTCCCTTTGATTTTTAGGAGATTCACTTCACCTTTTTTTCCCCTTTTTCCTTTCTAGCTTGAGTGTATGAGAGAAAACGACTTTGTAAGTTTGACTTATTTCACCTAACATGATGGTCCCTAGTTCTATCCATTTTCTTGTAGATGACATAATTTCATTTTTCTTTATGACTGAATAAAATTAGTTGTGTATGTATACCACAATTTCCTTATCCATTCATATGCTGATGGACACCTAGGCTGGTTCCATAGTTTGGCTGTTTTGAATTATGCTACTATAAACATGGCTATGTGTGTATCACTGTAATAAGATATGACTTAATTCTTCAGGATAAATATTGAGGAGTGTTGTAATTGGGTCATATGGTAGTTCCATGCCTACTCTTTTGAGGAACCTCTATAGTGGAGGATTTCCATAGTGTTGTACTGATTTACAGTCCCATCAATAGTGTAAAAGTGTTCCTTTTTCTCCATATCCTTTCCTGCATTTATTATGATTTGTATTCCTGATGAGTCGTAAAACATGAAATCTCAGTGCACTTTTGATTTGCATTTCTCTAATTACTTATGTTGAACATTTTTTCATGTATTTGGCCTGTTGGTATTTCTTTTGAGAAGTATCTATTTAATTCATTTGTCCATTTATTAATTGAGTTATATGATTTGGGGGGGTGTCAAAATTTTTTAGCTTTTTATACTAGATATTAATCCTTTGTCAGAAGAGTAGCTAGCAAAGATTTTCTCCCATTCTCTGGGTTTTCTTTTCTAATTCCTACTTGTTTCCTTTGCTGTGCAGAAGCTTTTTAATTTTATGCCATTCCATTTATTAATTCTTCACATTATTTCTTGAGCTTTAGGGGTTCTATTGAGAAAGTTGTTGCCTGTGCCTGCGTGCTGGAGTGTTGACCCTGTGTTTTCTTCCAGGAGTTGCATAGTCTAATTCTGAGGTTTTCGATCCATTTTTCATTTGATTTTTGTGCAAGGTGAGAGATAAGGGTCCAGTTTCATTCTACATCTGGATTACCAGTGTTATAAAACTTTTTGGCTGAACATATTTCCAGCCCTTTTTAAAATTTTTAAAAATTTGGAGACAGGGTCTCATTAAACTGCTTAGGGCCTCGATAAATTGCTGAGGCTGTCCTTGAATTTGGGATCTTCCTGCCTCAGCCTCCGAGAGCCACTGGAATTAACAGGTGTGTGTGTGTGTGTGTGTGTGTCTGCGCCCCACACCTGGCTTTCTCCATTTTGTTTTAGTTTTTGGCATACTTTTACACACCTTCTCTTTGGTCAGTATTATTTAATATTGTTGATAGGGAAAGATTTTACCAAGTAAAATATAGAACCTACTACATTCTTTTTTCAGGTTCTGTTTGCTTCAGGTAATTAACTCAGAAGGGCCACTCAATTCATAAGTGCTCCTAAGTGAATTGCTCCTTCCTACCTAGACAAAAAAACAGAAAAGGCCATCAGCAACTTACAAATGGTAGACTCACCACTTAAATATTTGTTCTGCTTAACTAAGTACCCTACCTACTTCACAAGAGATGCTAGTTTAGATTTTATTTTTGGTAGACAAGTTATTTGTGTTGTATTCTTTATGTCTCCCTAGCTTTTTTCTTTTTTTGGACACAAGTACCATAGCGATATTTGCTGGTGAGTATCCTATGTTTATAAATAACTGTTTGCTTTGTATGAGAATCATGAAAATCTTGACCAATTTCTTTCTATCTTATAAGGGCAGAAATGAAACTGCCATACTATCCATAATCACCACTATCATAGTCTTACAAATCTTTAATGAGTAGTATATACTTGGTGGTACGAATACATTATTAGTTTAATGTTTTAGACATCTATTTAAAGTTGACTTCTTCAATAGTAAATACTTAACTAAATGTTATACAATGCAGTTTTGTTCTTATCATCTTCTGATATGGTAATACTTGAAAAAAAACCAATTCTTGACTATGAAATACTATAAAATATAGCAATTTTTTTCCTATTTTCTAGAAACTGCCTTCTGTGGCCTTGTTATTAAAGTTTCCATTAGATTTGTGGGTTTTTGGGGGGTGGGGTGGGGGATTAGACTCAGGGGCACTCAACTACTCACTGAGCCACATCTCTGGCCTTTTTTTGTATTTTATTTAGAGACAGGGTCTCACTGAGTTGCTTAGTGAGGAGGCTGGCTTTTTTTTTCCCTTTTGCTGAGGCTAGCTTTGAACTCCCTAACCTCCTGCCTCAGCCTCCCAAGTCACTGGGATTACAGGTATGCACAATGCAGGGTTCCATTAAGTTTTTTTTTTTTTTTAATAATTGATGTTGGCTTTTTAAAAAAATTTTTTTTTATTTTTATGTGGTGCTGAAGATCGAACCCAAGGTCTCACACATGCGAGGCGAGCACTCTACCGCTGAATCACAACCCCAGTCCTCCATTAAATTTTGATGACATCTTTACTTTCTTCTTTTTTTTGAGGGATGGGGTGTGGTACTGAGGATTTAACCCAGGGGTGCTTTCCCACTTACTACATCCCCATCCCTATTTATGTAAAAAGTTTAACAAAAAAAAGTTTATTTTTTTGTAGTTTTAGATGAAAAGAATGCCTTTATTTGTTTATTATGTGGTGCTAAGGACTGAACCCAGTACCTCACACATGCTAGGCAAGTGCTCTGCCACTGAACTACAGCCTCATCCCTTAACCTTTATTTTTAATTTATTTGTTTGTTGTTTGTTTTTTTTTGTTTTTTTATGTGGTGCTGAGGATTGAGCCCAGTGCCTCACCCTCTGTACCACTGAGCTACAACCACAGTCCCCTATTTATTTTTTATTTTGAGAGAGGGTCTTGATAAGTTGTGTAGGGCCTCACTAATTTGCTAGGGCTGGTTTCAAACTTGTGATCCTCCTCTCACAGCCTCCCCAGTACCTGGGATTATAGGTTGTACCATCACACTTGGAGACATCCTTGCTTTATGCATAAGATATTCTAGATTCATTTTATTATTTTACCCCAGCCCATACCAGCCATTTATCTTGGAGCCCTGATTCCTTTTAGTATAGAGTGGTAATAAGAAAATAAGATCTGGGTGCCAGATCTCAAAAAAAAAAAAAAAAAAAAACAAAAAAACAAAAAACTGGGGCATTGCTATTTCCAGGTTCTTTCAGTGAAGAATTGGTTGTCTTACAGAATACCATAAATTGGGTAATTTATGAAGAACAGAAATTTATTTTTTCACAATTCTGGTTTGGGAATGCCAGGATCAAGGCAGTGGCATCTGGTGAAGATTTTCTTGCTGGATCCTCACATGTGGAAGATAGGAGGGCAAGAGAGAACAAACCCATACCAGAAAGTCCCGTTAGACCAACGTTAATTCATTCATGAGGGCAGAACTGCCACTTTCCATCCCTGTTATATTGGGGATTCAGTTTCCAACATGTAAATTTTGGGGAACACACTCAAACATAGTAGTTAGTTTTCTAACATAGTAGTTAGAAAATATTTAAGTATACGTGTGTGTATATTTATTTCTATATCTATATGAATTAAAAGCCATGAGTTGGGCTGGGGTTGTGGCTCAGTGGCGGGGTGATTGCCTTGCACGTTCGCGGCCCTGGGTTCGCTCCTCAGCACCAAATAAAAATAAATAAAATAATTGTGTTCAACTACAACTAAAAAAAAAATTTTAAAAAGCCTTGAGTTTACATTGATAACTCCTATTCCAGTTCAAAGTAGGGTTCATTCATACTTTCCCTTTTTCTGTATTTATACCTTCAAGAGTAAGAAATCTGGTTCCTGTTATCTAAATATATGCACTAATTTGCAAAATTCCCCTGAACACATAGCTAGTCTCTTAACTTCTTTGGGTTGATGTCCCTTCCAGGCAGGTCTTTAATTGCAGTAGGGCTGCCATATCTGCTTAGTCTAATAGCTCACTCTCTGATAGCAGTACTCTTAAATTAATTTATTTACTCTGTCCTTTACTTTCTTTTCGATGTAGCTTTTTAACTTCAAAGTTAAACATATGATATAAACCGCCCTTAATTTTTTTTTTTTGGGGGGGTGTCACAGGAGAAAGATTGCAGTAGTGGAGGAGAGCTTTTCCTTAACCATATCCAAAGTCATTCCCTATAAACACAGATAACCACTATGAATCTAAACATCAGGTTCAGTGTTTTTCTGTTTTTTAAAAAATATTTTTTAGTTACAGTTGACACAATACCTTTATTTTATTTTATTTATTTATTTTTATGTGGTGCTAAGGATTGAATCCAGCACCTCACACATGCTAGGCAAGTGTTTTTCTGGTTTTTTAAAAAATTTTACCTACTTTTATCATTGTGTACATCATGTCATGTTTACACTGAGAGCCAGTGTTATTAGAAACTTCCATTCTGTTTGAACACCAAATTATCCTAGAAGTTGTCCTTCATTGGTTTTTCAGTTTATGGTATATATATCTTAGAGCTGTGCTGTTCCTTATGGTAACTACTAGCCACATGTGGTTATTGAGCACTTGAAATGTAGCAAATGTAGCTAAGGTTGACAAAGGAATTGAATTTAAATTGTGTGTGGGGGGTAGGTACTGGGAATTGAACTCAGGGTTGTTCTACCACTGAGCTACATCCCCAGTCTTTATTTTGAGACATGGCCTTGCTAAATTGTTGAGGCTGGCCTTGAACTTATGATTCTCCTGCCCCAGCCTCTCAAATTGCTGGGATACAGGCCTGTGGCACCTACTATGCAAGGCCCTGAATTTTAAATTTTTTATTCAGTTTTAATGAACTAAAATCCCAAAACTTATAAGATTTTTAAGTATGGTTGGAATGAGTTGGCTTATGTATATCTACTTTATAAACAAATCTAATCATGAAAAAAGTTATTTCATGCTTGTAAATTGTGTGAAATCGAAATACAGGTCAAATGTTTCCTTGCTTGCTGGTTGAATTTAGGGCCTCAAGTATGCTAGGTAAAGTGCTCTGCCACTGATTTATATACTCAGCCCTTTCTTAAAAAAGTTAATTTTATTTTGAAACAGGGTCAGATTGCCCAAGCTGGCCTTGAACTTGGAATTCTCCTGTTTCAGCCTCCCCAGTGACTGGGATTTATAGGCTTGCCCAACTTGTTAAATATTTCTGATGAAAATTTATGATATTAAAACATTTCAGCAGGACCCAGAAAATCATCCCAGCTAGTCTAGTGGCTGAGGCAGGAGGATCAAAAGTTGGAGGAAGATCTGTTTCAAAAAAGAGAGAAAGGGAGAGGCCTGGGCATGTAGTTTTGTTTTCCCCTAACATTCACAAAGCCCTGGGTTCAATGTCCCCAGTATTAATCCTCAATTTTTTTTTTTTTCAATTAAAAAAATGAATTTCAAGTTGAAATGATAATATTGGTTATATTGGTTAAATAAATACAAATAGTAATTTTATGTTTCTGCCCCCGCCCCCATGCTCTGGGGATCAACCCAGAATTTTGCACATATTAGAGGCAAGTGCTCTGCCACTGAGCTTCATCCCAGTTCTTTTCTTTTTACAGTTTTAACATGGCTACTGGAAAATTTAAAATTGCACTTAGCTTGACATTATGTTTCTGTTGACTGTCACTGACTTCAGCTATTTTGCTAAATAAAATGTTGTAGAAGAGCTGATGCTGCAGTAAGTTTACTACTTCCTTTTAAAAATATCTTAGCACCTTCCTTTTTATGGTTTCTTTCATTAGCACCCTTGCAAACTAATTCTTTAGCTTTGTCAAAAAGAAATTTGGGGTTTTAAAATGTTGTCTTTTGGTTTGTGGTGTTTTTATAACCTGATTATTATAACTGGAATGCCTGTTTACATTTTTATCTTATTTTTGTCATTTACCAGCATATCTGCATCAGAAATGATATTTCTTACGGTTTTGTTCTTTGAATATGGTAGTCATTGCTAAAAGCATAGTAGCATTCAAGTGTTCACTACAAATATCTTAAAATATTTGGTAATTAGATTTGTCTATTTTAGATAAAACTACTTGTTCATGTTCGGATATATAGTTAATTGTATAAACTTGCTGTTTTATATCCTTTAATTCTAGCTATTGTTGCTCCTTAAACTTGTTAACTAATTTAGTGCTCATTCATATATCTTTTTTTTTTTTTCTTTTTGATACCGGGGATTATACTTGGGGGCACTCCACCACTGAGCCACATCTCCAGGCCTATCTTGTATTTTATTTAGAGACAGGGTCTCACTGAGTTGCTTAGTGCCTTGCTGTTGCTGAGACTGGCTTTGAACTCATAATTCTCTTGTCTCAGTCTCCTGAGCCACTCGGATTATAGGCGTGCATGGCTTCATTCATGTGTGTGTGTGTGTGTGGTGCTGGGGATTGAACTCAGGGCCTTGTACATGGGAGGCAAGCTGTTAAATTGATTTTTTTTATTATCTTGTTTATAAAAAGGAGACTTTGTAGTTCAACTGTTGCATGAAGATTTTCCAAAATAATTAAATTCTTGAATAGATTGTGCCTCCACAAAAAAATACGGGTGAAAAGATATTAGGGAAGGGCTGGGGCTGTAGCTCAGTGGTAGAGTGCTTGCCTTCCACTTGTGAGCACTGGGTTCCATCCTCAGCACCACCTAAAATAAATAAATAGATAGATAGATAGATAGATAGATAGATAGATAGATAGATAGATAGTATCTATCTACAACTAAAAAAATTTTTAAAAAAGATGTTAGTGAAAATACAGTTAACTGCTTTGTTTTAATAAAGTTCTATGATATGTATTTGAGATGCCATTACCATGCTTTTCAAACAATTAATGACCACAGAAGCCCATTTTCCTTTTGTATAAAGTCTTTTGATTGTTTATAACTACATGTTAATTTGATTTTAATTAACTTTTCTGAGTTATACACTTTATTTCTACCTTAGTTTTTGTACATCCTTTCCCTTTCTCTCCCCACACATCTCTTTTTCCCCCTACCCCTGGTTCTGGGGATTGAATCCAGGGCTTCTCACCCATGCTATACAAGTACTCTGCCCCTGAATTACATTCCTAGTCCTTTTTCTAAAATTTTGAGACAGGGTCTCATTTAAGTTGCCCAGTCTGGCCTGGAACTTGCAATCTTTTTGCCACAACCTCCAGGGTAGCTGGAATTACAGGCATGCACCAATAATTTTTTTGGAGGGGGGTGTAGTTTTGGGGATCAAACTACTAAGCTATAACCCACCCACCCCCTTCATTCTTAAATCACACACAAAAAGAGGGTTGGTTGGTTTGCTTTTTCAAAAGAGGTTTTTAAAATAATTGTAACAGTACTATATTCTTATAAAAATGGGGAAATGAGAGGAGGGGAAAAAAAGCAATAAGAATCACCCACAGTCAATAACTTTATCCAGAAATAAGCACTGTTACCATTTATAACATTTGTAAAATTCTGTGTGTCTGATTTTTGTTTTTAATAGCTGTGATCATACTCTATAGTAGTATAGTTTGCCTGTCTTACCAATAGGAAAAGTACTAAAAATTGAGATTTTTTTAGGTAACAACAAAATGTTTGTACACTTTAATCAGCCCGAGGGCATGTTTATATATAGTTGTGATGTAGTATGACAGTCACCTGATGTATTTCTTAGAAAAATCATTTCCCGTGATACAAATTTGAAATTTTACATAAAAACCTGGTTTTTTTTGTACATGTACTTACAATTGTTATTGATATTTTGTGCTACTGAAAAAGCAATTTTCAGTTATATAATTTTTTTAATTTTTTAAATTTTTTTAAAGAGAGAGTGAGAGAGAGAGAGAGAGAATTTTTAATATTTATTTTTTAGTTTTTGGTGGACACAACATCTTTGTTTGTATGTGGTGTTGAGGATTGAACACGGGCTGCACGCATGCCAGGCGAGTGCGCTACTGCTTGAGCCACATCCCCAGCCCATAATTTATGTTTTGATCTTGAGGTTCAAATGTATAACACTTGAATATGAGTATTGAGTATATATTATTATTTTTTAATTCTCAAGAGAAAATTAATTAGAATGTTTGGAAAGAATTAGAAAGTCTGCATTTGTGGAAATGCAAATATTTAGTTCATTCAGTCTAGAAAATTGATCATTGATATATTCAGTCACTGGCTGGGGATGTGGTTCAAGTGGTAGCGCACTTGCCTGGCATGGGGCGCTGGGTTCGATCCTCAGCACCACATTAAAAAAATAAATAAATAAAGATATATTCAATCACTCTGAACAAAAATTTAAAAATCTGTTTGATGTATTGCAAAGCTAATTTTCAGCTTTTGTTTAGAGATTTGCAAGAGAGTTTATTTGTTACTTCCCAGATGATTTGGGGCATTATCAAAATACTTTAAATCAGTGGTTAGTTTTTAGAACAATATTACTATGTTGTTCAGAGATTTGTAAGAGCCAGGTGTGAGAGACTTTAATAACACTGAAAATACTTGAAAATTGTATGAGGAAGTTTAGTTTTGTATATTGACTAAGCTACCAAGGGAAAAAGGCTTAATGTGCTTTTTCCACTTCCTACCCACTTAAGATTTAACTTAAGTCCACTTCCTTTATTTAATTTTTTGGGTTAAATTTATCCTCGAGCATACCAAAATGTTTTAAAAATATAGGAAATTCTTAATGCATTTAAAGGGAACTACTTCCTAATCAGTTTTTATCCCCCATTGGAAGTAATATATACTCAGTGACATCTTAGAAAACGGAAAATTAGAAACCAAAATAACCCCACTAAAGTTCCATCATTAAAAAACAGTGCTGGGCTGGGGATGTGGCTCAAGTGGTGGCGCGCTCGCCTGGCATGCGTGTGGCCCAAAAAGACAGTGCTAATCTATTGCTTTGATATGTTTTCCTTTGGTCTCCCTCCACCTTATGATGGGTTTTATATTTATTCAACAAATATTTATTGAACTCCTATGTCTCTGTTGCTGTCTTATGTAGCAAAGAGAGATTAAAAACTCTGTCCTTGTGGAACTTACATTATGGTAGAAAATTAGATTTGTGTGTGTTTATAAAGCCTAGTAATTTTGAAATTCATTGTCACATAAAAATTAGTATAAGTATTTTTAACAGCTGTATGAGAGTTCCTTATATGATTTGCATTTTCCCTCCCCATGATAGATATTATTTTATACTATAAATACAGTTTGGCATGGGTCTTAACTCCATAAGGTTATAACTATGAAATATCATATTCCTGATATACTAAAATCAATTGTAATTTATGCCATGTCTTCACTTTGTTTATTAGTTGGTCATTACTGTCCCCTCACTATTTCCATCTTTGTAGAGCTCCATACAATCTAGAACTTCATCGGGAAAGGGCTTACAATTCTTTTATCTACATTTCTTGTCACTGACATGCCCACTCAGGGCACTGCTGGCCTCAAGCTTGCTATAGAATATCTTGGATAATAGGATCTTTTGCAGAATTTTCCTGAGCAAAGTTTTTGCATTTTTACTTCAACATCATCTTCCCCTGTCCCTGTAGCTCCTGTGGGGAGGATTATAGGAATCTACATGAACTTTCAAATCCCTCTTTTTTTCTCCCAGCATTAACTTTTCACTTTATTCCTTCTATCCCCTCCCTCTATAATGTAGTCCAGATTATCTTCTGATTGCTAGTTTATTTTTTTAAGATGGAGTCTTGCCTTGCTGCCTTAGGCTGTCCTTGAAATCTCTGTAGTCTTGCTTCAGCCTCACAAGTAGCGAGGATTACAGGCCTCTGCTAGTTGATTTTCCTAAAGTAATCAAAAGACTCCAAGGCTAGGAGAAAGGAATTTACCTATTAAGTTGTGTAATTAAAAAACATAAATAAATCGGTATCTCACTCTTTATAACTATTAGGATTAAATTTCAGAAAGAATTAATGATTCTAAGGGTATGAACATTTAAATACTTTCTATGCATTGCCAGTTTATTTTTTGAGAGTTTGTATTTTTAGTGACCTGAGAGTTCACTTCACTGCCCATTTATCAATATTACATTAAATATTTCTCATTGTAATTTTTCTTTGAAACTTTTCTCTGTATACTTGATTACTAATTTCTTTTGCCTTTTGATGTATTTTTTTCCCAAATCAATTTTCACAAATTTCTTATATCAAAATTAATAATCCTTTTATGTTTTCTGCAAATATTTTTCAGTGCTGAGAATTTAGTGCCAATAGTATAGTACTCTTTATGCCATCCCATAGTTTCATCATCTTCTGGTTTTATTCTTTTTTCTTCATTACTTTTAAGAACAGTGAATCTTCCCTCTAAAATTGATAAGTGAATTTCTGATCTCTTACCTTCCTGGTAAGGATTTTTAAAAAGATTTTTTTCCTTTGTGAAAATATTTATGTTGCAGCATTAAGATACAAATCATAGCCTATGCATAGATATAAATTTTAAAAAATATTTATACTACCTTCTAATCAATATTTGAAATTTTACCTTTGCATTTACATTGGTGGTTATTCACTGATTTTTATGTTCTGTATTAATATTTAGAGAGTAAATTAAGACATTACTTGATAAGTTCAGGTAAATGGCACATTAAATAATTAAACTGTTTCTTATAATACAATTTACACAACTTATTTAAGATGTGTAAATTTCTGTCTTATTAGGATGCGTTATATTTCCAGAGTCTAAGGTGCAATTTGATTAAAAAAAATTGAAGTGTGTACTTAAAGGATTTATGTTCTGGACATGGTGAGTAAAAGTGGAAGATTTGATATTATTTGTGGACCAGGCACTGTGTTTCACACATGTATTCTCATTTAATAGCAAGAGATTAATCTCATGTTACATACAAGACTGAAATAATTTGCCAAGAACACAACTAGCAATTGGTAGAAGAGGGAATTGAACACAGATCATTGTTTGTTTTATAAAATTCCTATCTTAAAGGCTAGTATGCATCTGATTTTATAATTATCTTGTGTCGCACACTAAAACATATTGTTCAGCTTGTTTGTGACCCAAAGACCAATTTGATAATTTTTCAGTGTTCAAAAAAGTCTCATGTTAGATCTTAAATATGTGAAGTTAAAATTAGGTCTCAGTGTGTTGTTGCTGTGTATGGGATTTGTAACTGGGCTGGTGCTTTGGGAGAGAAGTCATATAGTATGGTTTTCCAAGGACTTCAAGAGGCAGTTAAAAAAAAAAAAAAAAAAAAAAAGCAAGGGGTATAAGTAAGAAAGTGAACTGTAGAGAATTATCCCATGATACTCTGGGTCATAATTGTTGACTAGTGTGTTTACACAGTAGGTATTTGTTCAGAAATGTTGAAGATAAAATTGAACTAACTGATCTCTTTGTAATTTACTGAGTATTAATGTGCTTATGTTAAACTCATTCCTTGATGCTGTGGTGTTACTTTTAGTTAACTGTTCTTTTTTGAAGGATGGGGGGAGGCTAGTGGGGATTGTACCCAGAGGCACTTTACCACTGAACTACGTCCCAGCCCTTTTTATTTTTTATTTTAATACAGGGTCTCACTTTCAAACTTGGAATCCTTCTGCCTCAGCCTCCCAAGCTGCTGGGATGACAGGCATGTGCCACTGTGTCTGGCTTCAGTATTATTCTTATTGAATAAAATCAGTCAGCATCTGTACCTTTCACTTAGGTTTTTTGTTGTTGTTGTTGTTGTTGTTTTTTTTTTTTTTAAAGAGAGAGAGAAAGAGGGAGAGAGAATTTTTTAAATATTTTTTAGTTTTCGGCAGACACAACATCTTTGTTTGTATGTGGTGCTGAGGATCGAACCCGGGCCGCACGCATGCCAGGCGAGCGCGCTACCGCTTGAGCCACATCCCCAGGCCACCCCCCCCCCTTTTTTTTAATAGTTAATTATTTTCATCTGAACAGTAAGATTTTTGTCAGGTAGGTGCTTATGTTACTTTGTTACCAGGGATTGAACTCAGGGGCACTCAACAACTGAGCCACAAACCCACCCCTATTTTGTATTTTATTTATTGACAGGGTCTCACTGAGTTGCTTAGTGCCTCACTTTTGCTGAGGCTTGCTTTGAACTTGAGATCCTCCTGCCTCAGCCTCCCAAGCTAGTGGGATTACAGGTATGTTCTACCATGCCTGGCACTTGTGTTACTTTGGACCAAACATAGTCTACTAGAATTTAGAGACAGAGCTAGATACGGGCTACCATAGAACTAGTACATAGTTGTATTATGATATTATGAACTGGGAAACATTTGAAGAGAAATCTTGGAAGCAAAGCTTGTGGTATTTCTCTTGAAATAACAAGTGGTAAATATGTAATATGTATTGAAGCTCACTATTCTTGCTCAGTGAAACACATTAATTCTATTTTAAAAAATACTTTGCCACAAATTCAGGAAACTTTTGGAATGTTGGACTTTGAATACTTGTCATCTACCTTTGTTGTAATATGGCCAATTTGTATTATTAAATTGAAGCTTCAAATGACTTTTGAGTTATATTAACAGGCATATGACTAAAACAATGCAAAACTTTTGGTGATAGACACATTATTTGCTTTAGAAGGACTTTAAGCCTTACATTTGTTTAGAACCTTAACTATAAAATCTGTAAGTAGTAGCTCGATTTTTGGCTACCTAATGATTGAAATTTTAATATTTTAACCTAAGAAGAGTTCTATCAGCCTATGTAGTTTTACCATATTTGCTTATTATTAAGATTAAATATTGCTAAGACTGTTTTCTTAATCTGTGGGAAAAAAGAAGAAGGCTATTGTCTTATGATATCAAATTTAGAATTTTATAGCTATGGTAATGATTATTTGAGTTTTAAAAAATTTAAATCTTGAAATTTATATACATACACTAATGGTAAGTTATTTTAGGGAGAGTAAATAAAACATAAACCTAGGAAAAAGGTCAATATATTGTGATCACTTGATCATACTAGATAAGCAAATTTTTATTAAAGAGTGATTCATGTGAGCTGGGGTTGTGGCTCAGTGGTAGAGCACTTGCCTGTCACGTGTGAGGCAAGAGGTTCGATCCGCAGCACTACATAAAATTAAATAAATAAAATAAAGGTGTTGTGTCCATCTACAACTTAAATTTTTTTTTTTTTTTTTTAAAGTTATTTGTTACTTGTAACAACTACTACTCTGGACGATGTTGATTATGGAGAAGACTGCTATGCATGTGTGGGGTCAGGAGATACCTGCAAATCTGTACCTTTCTCTTTTGTTGTGAACCTATAACTGCTTTTAAAAAAATAAAGTTCTTTTTAAAAAATGGTTTCTTGAAATTGGAAGAAAATGTTCATGAGGCTAACACTCATTGTGTGTGATAAGAGTTTGGGATTATGCATTATTTATTATAATATAAAATAATAAGGGACAAGATTCATACAGGTGTGCACATGTATATGTGTTTTGCTGGAAATTAAACCCAGGATGCCTTGGGTATGCTGAGCAAGCACTCTACTACTGAACTACATCTCTAATTCAGGACACATTTTAAAAGGAGATTAACATAATAAACCTATGGAAAAATAGGGGCAAACAATAATAGGGCAAACAAAAGTGTTTGGGGAATGAGAAATTTACAGGAGGTTTTTTACTATAAAAATGGAAAATGGATGAAGTCTGAATTTTACTTTGCCTTCTGAGTTCAATGGGCATTCTCATCTTTAAAAGTACCACTTATTTTTCCTGACAGTGATGATCATATTGTCTGTTCTCCCTCCAAAGACTTGAATAACTTACCTATTTTCATTGTATGAGTGCATGAATTTTGGCAGCCCTTACATTTGACTTGTATAAGAGTTGTTGCTCTCAGATTCAGAATTACCTATTGGGAAAGCAATTTAGGTAATGTTGCTGTGAGTTTGATATAAACACACATATACAATCCCCTTTATAAACTGCCTTTCCCTTACTCTTCTAAAACTCTTGTGAATTTATTGGACTGTATTATAAAAATGGTGGATTTTTTTAATGTCTGTACCACTATGTATACTGCAGGATTGAGAGTTAATACTGATTTGGTTATTTTGTCATTGTTTAGATATACAGGACATTGTATCTGAGTTGGTTTCTTTTTTTTCTTGCCTGCATTTGTTTGAAGTTTATATTACTTGACTAGTTTTACTAATTTAGGCTCAGTACCTTTGCCATTTACAGTGCTGAGCAATTTTTTAAAATTTGGAATTTTGTTGATATAATCACTAGCTGGATTGTTTAAAGGTGAACAGTTCATGTTCATTATAGGACTAATTGGAGGCACTTTTTTGGGGGGGGTTAATTGAAAATGATATTAATTTTATTGTGAATATTAGGAAAGAGAATATAGTAATAAACCTTTGTTCAGTAGTGTGAAATCATCACAATTTGCCCCCATTTGAAATGTTTTATCATTTTAGTTCTTTGTAGGGAGACTTAGTCCCAATCAGATTTAACTTTAGTTCCCTACATGTTACTGGTGAAGATTTTTTTATTAGGCAATAGGATTGAAATATTTTGCATGTACTTGAATTTCTTACTGTTTTAAGTGAGATCTCTTAAAATATAATGTTTCTTTTTTTCTTTTTTTTTTTATACTGGAAATTAAACCCAGAGGTGCTTTATCACTGAACTAAATCCCTATGGTTTATTTATTGAGAACAGGGTCTTATTAAATTGCTTAGGGCCTTGCTGAGTTGCTGAGGCTGGCCTCAAACTTGACATCCTCCTGGCCCAGCTTCCTGAGTAGCTGGGATTACAAGAGTATGACAGCACACCTGGCTAATATTTATAATGTTTTAATAGGTACACAGATCACAAACATACACTTTGATTTAATTAGATTTTGTGGTACTTTGCTTTTAAATTTGGACAGAATACAGAAATTTAGGAAAATTTTAGTTATGTTGTGGCCATGGCTATGCATTCCCAAATGAAGTGTGTTGCATTCCTAAATGTAGTGAGTTGCATGCACTACTGAGCATAATGGGAAAAGAAAAGTGCCATAAAAAGCTAAGTACCAAGTAACTAGCTAGAAAAAGCTTTTTTAATGGGAGAGCTGGCATGGTCATTAATCTGGTAGAATAGTACTTGAGGAAATGGTTGCATGTATTAGGTGCAATTTCTTTTGATTATTTGAAACCAAAATAGGTTAAGAATAGCACACAAATGCAAAAGTGTTTTTTTTTTTTTTTTTTTTTTACAGCCTAATTTAGCTTATAAAGAGATACAGGGACTTGGTTCTAATGTAAACTATAGAAGAATAAACTTCTGTGAATCTGTTGTCCTGTTAGCAAAATGAGTGGTAGAGTAGAAAGATCTTTAGGCCCTTGCCTTAAATATACTTGTTATTCTTAATTAAAGGGGGAGGATTTTTGCTTTGATTCAGTTTGTTTTTTCTCAACCCCTTTTCAATTACTGAATAAATAGTATTTTCTGTGGATTGATAACTCTGCAGTAGCTTTCAACCTTTGATGACTGAGACCTATTATAAAAAATAAGTTTTACATTGTGATCCAGTACACATATAAAAAGCTAAAAGTTTCATAAACCACTTGCCTTTTTAGTGAACAGCTATATTTTCTGTTTCACTTTTTAAAAATTTTATTTATTTTATTCATTTTAGTTGTTGATGAACCTTTATTTCTTATTTATATGTGGTGCTGAGAATCAAACCCAGTGCCTCACACATTAAAGGCAAGCAAGCGCTCTACCACTGAGCCACAATCCCAGCCCCGTGTTTCACTTTTTAAAAGCTTTTATAGTCTACTCTTATAGTGCTAGATTGTTTTACTTAACTAAGTCAAACAAGCTGTTGATAAATATTTGCTACAAAATGAAAATATAGTGGCTATATTAATTTTAGCTCCTGTCATTGTTTGTTAATCATTAACACAACCTCTGCAAACAGGAACAAATGCCTATTATTTTGTATGACAGCTGAAGTTAGGTGCACGTTAAGTTCTACAATTGCTGGTCTTTAGTATAGATAATTAAATGGTATGTTTTATTTTTACCTTTTGTTTAATCTTTATTAATAGGCACAACACTGAAATTAGCCATAACAATCCAATGGCACTAATAATCTTCCACACTTTTTTGGATTTGAGTTTTAAAAAGGCATTTTGTGGAGATTACAGATTTAATTTTAAGGTATATTTGTAATTAAGTGCTATCATTTTAAATGAATTTTTTTTTTTTTACTTTTTATTAAAATTCTTTATTTTTGAGAACATAAACTTCTCTGTCTTCCAGTTCTGTCAGAATTCTTTATTCCTTCTAACTATTAATTGAATTCTCATGGAATTTGTGGCTTTTTATATCTAAGGATTAAAATCAAGTTTTCTGGCCTGTTGTGGTGGCTGGCCCATGCCTCATCTTGGGAGCCTGAGGCAAGAGGATCACAAGTTCAAAGCCAGCCTCAGCAATTTAGCAAGGTCCTAAGCAACATAGTGAGATCCTGTCTCAAAATAAAATATTTTTAAAAGGGGCTGTTGGTGTAGATTAGTGGTTTAGTACCTCTTGGTTCAATCCCTGGTACCAGAATAAATAAACGTTTTCTGGCAACATAATATTTGTATGACCCTGGGTTTTCTATTCACTTAATTTATAATTCTTTTTTTTCTTATCTGAAGATAATTTTATGTATTTGGATTGTTTTAAATAACAAATAATCAAAAATTATAGTGTACGTATGGTACATGGTGAAGTCTTAGACTTGGTTTTGGAATTAACCTTTGGGGTTTTTGATCTAAAATGACCCTGAACGTTCATGACCTACTTATCATTTTAGTGAGGCTTGGATTTGAATCTTGATTTATGAGAGAAAGTGGTTCAGGAGTAGTTACATAGCTGACTATTTAATCTAGAAAGTCTATAGCAGAATCCACCCACTTAGTTGTCTAAATAATCCCCATGACCCTCTTATAATATGTTGTTATTCCTACTTTATAGATGAAAAAATCAAGGAAATTATTTGGTGGAATAATGTTTCTAAGATTGAGAATCTAGGACCTGGGGATGTAGTATAGTGGTAGAAGCACTTGCCTCTTTGTGCCAAAATTCCTGGATTCAATCCTCAGCATGGGGACACCGGGGATATGGATTGAGGATTCTATAAGGCTTAGTGTCATTGAATATATCACTCTAGGGTTTCTAAGTTTATGAAATTAACTAGAATTCTGAAGTCTCCAGATTTCAATTATGAAATCCAAGGAGAAAGTAATGGAAATAAATTTGTAGTGAGAGGCTTTATCATAACTATTCATTTCTGATAGGTTAAGTAGATAAAAAATAAATGCCCTGCCAGGAATGTGGTGTATTCCTGTAATCCCAGCAGTTTGGGAAGCTGAGGCAGGAGGATATCAAGTTCAAAGCCAGGTTCAGCAATTTAGCAAGGACCTAAGCAACCCAGCAAGACTGTCTCTAAATAAAAAAAATACATGAAGAAGAGCTGGGCACGTGACTCAGTGGTTAAGTTCCCCTGAGTTCAATCCCCAGTACCCCCACCCCAGAAACCTCATTCAGTATTGTTCAATAGAAACATTGTGTGCACCATATATGTAGTTTAAATTTTCTAGTACACACACACACACACACACACACACACACACGTGTAATTATTATTATTTTTTGTGGTTCTGGGGGTTGAACCCACGGCCTTGTGCCTGCAAGGGAAGCACTCTCCCAACTGAGCTATATCTCCAGCCTAGTAGTCAACATTTTTTTAAAAATGGGTGGAATTAATTTTAGTAGTGTATCTTCTGTAGTTCAGTATATATAAAGATAATTTCACATGTAATCAATATAAAAAATGTATATTTCTTTTTCTGTTAAGTCTTCAAAATCAAGTTTGTGTTTTTACACGAAACAAATCTCAATTCATAGGAGCAGTGCTTCAGTGATACATTCAATAATTACATTTAGCAAATGGCTACATTATAGGAAAACTCAAAAACTTTTTAACTGCTGGATGCTAATTACCTTGGTTCTTGAGCATCTGTTTCCTCCCAGTTTGAAAATTGAATGTCTGAAAATATCTTTCTTAGTCTTCCCTTTTCTCTCCTTAATTGGTAGTTCTGCTATCAAATTCCAGATTGGAAATAGTTCCTTCAAATTTTTCAAGGCATTACTTTTTTGTCTTTCAGTTTCCAGTATTGCTCTTAAAATCTGATGCTGGTAGGTTTTTCTGACCCTTGTTACCTAACCCCTATCCTCACCCCCATGGGAAGATTTTAGATTGCTCTTCTTACCTTTAGTGTTTTGAAATTTCCCAGTGATGTGCCTTGTTGTGGATTCCCCACCACCACCCCCATGTTGTGTAGTGTCTGGAAGCTCACTGGCTATCAATTTGGAGAATTTTCCTTCCACTGATTTATTTCTTCTATTTTCTCTTCCCTCTGATTTTCCTAGATCATTGGTTTAATTTCCTTATTTTTTCTACTGTTCTTATATTTTGGTTCTACTTTCTGTGAAATTTATTCTTGTAAATCTTTGGTTTGACCATGTTATTGAGTTTCATTTTTGCCAACATATTTTTTAACTTTCAAGAGATCTTTTTAAA
The DNA here is from genome assembly GCF_048772815.1 of Callospermophilus lateralis. Classification (NCBI taxonomy): domain Eukaryota; kingdom Metazoa; phylum Chordata; class Mammalia; order Rodentia; family Sciuridae; genus Callospermophilus; species Callospermophilus lateralis. The sequence goes on from NC_135308.1 coordinate 65,391,193, forward strand.
AATCTAATTTTGTGTATAAAAGGTATCTCTTTTTTCAAGATTACTTTTACCCCACTTACTGAAGTTTTCAATTCCTTTTATAGCTTCTGTTTTTCCAGGTTACCTTGGTTTGTTTGTTGATTTTAGTAGCTCTTTAATTTTAAAGGCCTTCTTCAAGTAATCTAATGAGTCTGCACTTACTTGAGTTGGGCATTGAAAATGGATAGAAAATAAATACTGTAGGAGGGGCTTGTTAGATTGTTTGTGGGTCTCATGTGAAAGTAGGGAATCTTATGGAATCTGGATGATAATAACTTTAGATATTTAGATCTATTTAAAAAGGGGAGTGAGTGGCATTAAATGCTGTATGTCTGTTTTGGTGCCACTAATATTAATAGTTGTTTAACTTTTGTTTATAATACTTTTTATGGGAAAATTCATTAGATGAATCCTCAGATATGAAGACCATGTGTTTCCTTTTATTAAATCATAATAATGAAAGAGGATACTGAGTTTCCAATATGTCTTTGATGGTGAAATCAGGGTTAAGGGGAAGGGGAAGGAAACTAGAACAGAAATAAATTGGGAGGTGGAGATAAAGAGTCTTATGTGGCCCATAGCTTTGAGGGAGAGTAGTATGTATGTATATATGTATGTATTTATTTTTCCATGATTGAATCCAAACAAGGGTACAGACTTACAGTAGTCAAATTTAGGGAAAACCCTGAAAAATTATAGTTTCAAGCAGCAACTCTAGTTGCTTTCCATTTTAGTTTTTTGTTGAGAAGCATAACATTGTACTATACATAGATAGATAACATTAAAAAATGAAAGTAAAAGAACTTTTGCTATTAAAATGAAAGTATAACTTTTAACCAGTGCAGTATACTGTGACAAATTATGCCCTCCACTTAGTCATAAAATGTAGTTTCTGTTCCCAAGTTCTACTACCTATATTAGTCCTTTCTTCTCCCTTTAATGTCCCTAGAATTGCATTTTCCTGACTATCATTAAGAATGTATATTGCATATTGTAGGTTCTAAAAAGTTCTGTATTGAAGAAACTTGTTTAACTTAGTTTCCAGCGTTTTCCAAATGTGTTTGGTTCTGTTCTTATTTTATTATCGTGTCCGAACCACGTTCTATGTGACACTATTTGGTAAACACTGGCCTATTACAAAGTTAAGTCTATTTCTCTGGCCTGGTCAGTTTATTAGTCAAATATTACTTTTAGCCTAATCTCTTCTCTTTTTATACACATACATTAGCACAATTATTCAAGAACAGGTACTTATTGATGATATACTCTCCACTTAGATTCTACAAAGATCAAGAAGCCATTCTCTTGCTTTCAGTCCTCAGCACCACATAATATAAATAAATAAAATAAAGGTATAACAAAAATAAATAATGAAGTGGAAAAAGTCCTATTACAGAAGCATTTTTTGAAAGAACACAAGAGTTGCACAGAGTTTTTATAATCCTTCGAGAGAAGTTGGACATTCCAGATAGATTGATTCAGTTATGCCATCAAAGATCTCTCTGCCATTCTCAGCATTTTTCCCCCAATTTACTGCTTTTTTATTTTAATTTTTTATTTGTTTACAGCATGCATTTCAGATTAATGTCCCTCATGGTTTGGGTCCCAACTGTTTGTGTGTACCCTAGAGAGCACTTAGCAGAAGAAATTTCTTTCAAAATGTTTTAGCTCATTGGCCAGAATTATGGTCATATGACCCTGCCTAAATCAAGTACTGGAATCTTCAGGACCACCATAATTGATTTAGGATGGTCATAATTCATTCTCTTGACAAGAAATGGGGCCAGCCTTCCCTCTAGAATAGGATGGGTGCCAAGTAGGGATTTTTGTTAGCAAGAATGGGCTTTGGAAAAAAATGGTAGATAATTGACAGTACCTACTACATAATTCAATCTTGAGAGATGGGGAGATAGGGTATTTAACACAGCCTTGATGTTTTGAGAACATAGAAGAGGAGCAGGAATGAACTTTGGATAAAGTGATTTCTAGGCTGAATTTTGTAGACAAAGGGATATTTAGTAGAAAGAAAGACCTGTTGTTTTTTTTTTTTGCTTATCCTCCTAAGATATTGTTATTGTGGGCATCGTTGCCTTTTTTTTTTTTTTTTTTTTAAGAATAGTAACCATTCTTAACACATTTCCCTAGGATCTGTCTTGACCATGTGTGTGTTTGTGTGTGTGTGTGTGTGTGTGTGTGTGTGTATGTGAGAGAGAGAGAGAGAGATGGACTTTTTAAAAAGGAACATAAATCAGTGGGTTCCAACTTCTGGTCACTGTTTAAAAACACAAAAATGTTCTAATGTCTCTTATGCTAGTTTTTTTTTTTTTTAATTCTAGGAGATAGTGAGTTTACAACCTCAATGTTTATTTTGCTTAGTGTTTTTTCTCTTTCCATTTCTTAATTTCCTTCCATCTTAATTCCCCCTTCCCTCTATTTCTGCCTCCTTCCTTTTCTTTTTTCTTTTTTGGAACTGAGACAAAGATGTAAAAGTCCAGGATAATTAAATGATTTGTTTGAGATCATAACCTTTTTTTGTGAACACATACTTTTATTTTTGGCAAATTCTTTTTTTAAAAAAAATATTTATTTTTTAGTTGTAGATGGACACAATACCTTTATTTATTTTTATGTGGTGCTGAGGATCGAACCCAGGGTGTGGCATGTGCTAGGTGAGCACTCTACCACTGAGCCACAACCCCAGCCCTTGGCAAATTCTTAAGAGTGGATTGCTGGGTCATACAGTAACTTGTATTGAATTGAACCTTTTTAAAAATGGGTGCATCAATCCAAACAGCAATGAATGAAACTTCATGATCTGTTTATTTATTGTTTAAAAAATTTTTTTAGTTGTAGATGGGCATAGTACCTTTATTTTATTTTGTTTTATTTTTACGTGTTGCCAGGAATCGAACCTAGTGCCTGATGCATGCTAGGCAAGTGCTTTACCTCTGAGCCACAACCCTAGCCCCTATGATCTGTTTATTTTTCCCCAACATTTTTATGTGTGATATTTATTTTTAAAGTGATGACATAAAAGTAGAAAATTATACATTGATCGGGTACCATGTAATATGTTTAAGTTAGGTCAAACATATGTCTCAAACATTTTTCATTTTTTTACGGCAAAGACTTTCAAAATATTTTCTTCTACCTTTTAGAATTGTATAGCATATTATTGTTATTGGTAGCCACCCTAATGTACAATAGTACTCTAGAACTTCATTCACACTTCTAATTGTAATTTAGTACCTGTTGATTAGCCTTTCCTTTTTTTGTCAATTAGCCATCGAATGGGTGTAAAGTTGTATCTATGAAAAACTTTTACCTTTTCACTTAAAGAAAGCTTTTTGCTTTTCTTGGCATATCTGAACTTCATCTTCAGTACATTTGCACTTGGAGCCATTATTAAGTAGAACTAAAGATTATTCGAAGATAAACACTGGAACAGTCAATTCCGAAAATCAAGATGGAGTCTGCTAATCAGGAAAATGACCAAATAACTTAACAGGCTGTTAGGAGATTCTTGGGACAAAAAGATGATTCACATCTTAAGCAAGATAGAGTGGGACAATTCTGAGTAGCTCACAGTACTCAGAACACTACATAATTGAAAACTTATATATGAATTGTTCATTTTTGGAATTTTCCATTTAGTATTTTTGGACTGTGTGGCAACTTGAAACTGGAAAGCATAACGATGGACAACAGGGGGACTGCTGTATTATTTCACAGAAAATAATCTGAGGCAAAGTGGCAAAACATTAAGAAGTGACAAAGATAGTAGGTGAACATATAGATATTTTTATATTCTGCATTTCTATGTACTTGAAATAGTTATATAAATTTAAGTAATTTCCCCTGTATTCTCATTGATCATTTTTAAAAAATTTTTTTAGTTGTAGTTGGTACAATATCTTTATTTATTTATTTATTTTTATGTGGTGCTGAGGATCGAACCCAGTGCCTCACACATGCAAGGCAAGTGCTCTACCACTGAGCTACAGTTCCAGCCCCACCATTGATCATAATAGTGATTTTTTAAAAAGATGTTAAATCAATCAATTGGGTAAAATAATTGGATTAAGTTGTAACGATATTAATACAAATGATCTTAGTTTCTAGTTATATTTATCGAGGGGTCACTGTAAGGAAGAATTACTTACTTGCCTTGCAAATAAAAAAATATGAAAAATTTTAACTTTTCTCTTATTTAAGGGGTTGATTTTTAAAAGACCAGTAAACATTGTCTTTCTCTTAACTGTAAAAGAATATATATAAAGATTATCAAGTACTTACCTAGTATAAGAAATAGAACACTATTCCTTTGAAGTTCTCAGTATGCTTCTCCCTAGTAGTATCCCAGTCCTCTTACTCTCCTTTTGTGAATTTTGTTTCATTTCATGCCTTAAGTGTCAAGAGCAAGGCTCCTCAAAATCAAGCAATGTTTAGTGCCCCCCTCCTTGGTAGCAAAATACACAGGAGATAAATTCACATTTGAAATCTTTTTAAGTACACAATTCAGTGGCAATAATTACCTCCACATTATTGTAAAAATTAACCCCATCCATATCCAGAGCCATATCTAAGATTCATCCCAAACTGAACCTATTTATTAAACACTTAATTCCCTGTTGTCCTCTGACCCTAGCCCGTGGTAACCTTCTACTTTAATGTTTCCATCAGTTTTGCCTATTATAGGTAATTCATACAAGTAGAATCATAGTATTTGTTTCTTCACCTGTGGCTTATTTAAGTTAGCATATGTCTTGTTTGGCTTTTTTCACTTTGCATAATGTCTTTAAAATCTGTGTTGTAGTATTGTGTTAGAATTTCATTTTTAAAGTTAAATAATATTCCATTGTGCATACTTTGTGTGTGCATGTGTTTTTCCCCCTCCCTTTCATGTTGATAGACTCTTGGGTTGTTTTTCTTTGGCCATTGAGAATGTTACCTTGAACATTGATATTTGGGACATTTTGTTAGTTTTTCATTGCTTTGACCACAATATTTGACAAAATATAGCTTACAGTTTTGGAGGTTCAGTCCATAGTGCTGACTTAATTTCTCTGGGCTTATATAAACACTCATGGTGTTTAGGAAGCAGAGAGTACACATACCCATAGTTAAGGAGCTGGGATGAACTAAAAACTCCATAGGCACACCAGCACAGACCCACTTGTACTAGTCCAGCCTCAACTGCCTACAGTCACCACCTAGTTACTCCATTCAGACAAGGATGGGCCAGTTGGATTACAGCTTTCATAATCCAGTCACTTCTCCTGAATATTCCTGCATTGACACAGGAGTTTTGATGGGATGCCTTATATCCAAACCACAATTGATATCTTTTTGAGTTGCTTAATTTTCTGTTCTTTGTGTATATACTTAGAATTGAAAATTGCTGGATCATGTTAATTGCTTGCTTAATTTTTTTTAAAAATTTCGTTTTTAATTTTTTGATACTGGGGATTGAACCTAGGGGTGTCAAGCTATATCCCCAATTCTTTTTTATTTTTAGACAGGCTTTCACTGAAGTTTCTGATGTTGTCCTCAAACTTGCTATGTTTCTGCTTCGGCTTCCTGAGTCACTGTAATTACAAGTGTGCACCACCATGCCTGGTTCTGTGCTTAACTTTTTGAGGAACCATCTTATTATTTTCCATATCAGCTATAACATTTTACAACCTAAGCAGTTCCAGTATGTCCACATACTTGCCAACACTTTTTTATTCTTTATATTTGTAATGAAAAGTCAAAACTACTGTTGTTTTGAGTAACTATAAAATCAAACCAATTTTCAAATTAAATGCAGATTAAAACCTGTGAAAGTCAAATTAATGTTTTTGATAGTTTAAACCAAATTATTACAGTCTTCCTTTATTACTACTCTTATAAGCATATCTTTCTTAGTTAAAAGATATCTTTTAACTATTGAAGAAATTCAGAGTAAATAATTCATTAGGAAAATTTGTTAACATTAGGACAGGCCCATATGTCTGCAGCTAAAATTAATTTATTTACAAAGTTAATATGTTGAATTAATAAATCACCACTTAGAGTATCATTTTTGTTGAAAAATGATACTCTATCTAGTGAGCTGGAATGTACATATATTAATTTTTAATTTATTGTCTAAATTAGGAAACCAAATTGTTTTAGCCATCCCTGATAAGTTCATAGTACCAAAGAAAATTCTAACTTCTGATGACTTCTTCAAGAGCCTGTTTCACTCCATGGTAAAAATGACCAAGTGTGAAGTGTGTTCAGGGGTATATAGGAGAATAGATAACTGCAAATCACTGTAAATGAAGTAGCTGCCATAAAATAATGTTTATAATTTGTGTAATTCTTTTCACAGTTTTTAAAGTATACTTACATGCAATATGTTGAATCCTTAAAATAATTCTTAGCTAGTCAAGAAAGATGGTCTTTCCATTTTACAGGAAAGGAAATTATGACTCATGGCAGTTACTTTAGACAAAGGAATACAAAAGAAGAAATGATCATTCAGGTGAAAATACAGGAGTTGCTCTTGTCTGGTAGGTTGTTTTGGAAAAAGTTGAAAAAGAAGGTAGTATCTTGTATGGCTCTGGAATTTGAATTTGATGTAATAGAGTGTTTCCCAAACTTGCTGATTATAGAAAATTCCTTTCCTGGAGATTGCTTCACTTAGGTCAGGGTAGTAACCTAGAATCCTGGTTTAACAAGTTTTCTTGGTTAATTCCACATTCACTGTTTTTGAGCATGGAACTTGATGTGATAAAAATAGTTTTCTGCATCTAAGGAGTAGATTGAAATGTGAAAAAAGACTAATCAGGTAGTGTTTTGAAGTGAAGGAATTGTAACTTTTACTAGTTTGCAACATTAGGTATGATGAGATGTGGGGGATAATGGAATTATAAAGACTGCCTGGGAAGACAAAGCTAAATAGGGAAATTGAAGTAGATAAGCTGATTTGTGGAAGAAACTTTTTTTATTTTGATTTGTGGAAGGTTGGAGTCTTTGGTTTTAGAATGTCCAGTAAACATTTAGAAATATTAAATTGAATTCCATAATTAGTAAAACATTACATTAAAAAGTCAGACCTTGCCAGGCATGAAGATATCAAGTGTTTGTATCAATATAAAACTTTCGTTAGGGTAGGTTACATTTGTTGTCAAATTGAGTTTTCTGTTTTTGTTATTGATGACTCTTCAAATCTTACTGCTTTCTGTGCTGGGTCTCCTTATAAATCTGAAATATTAGTAGTTAAGATTGAGCTGATAAAAAGAGGATCCTAGAAAAAGTAATACTTAAATTCAGTATATCAAGTTAAATAAGCGGCTCTGTGGGAGACTGAGGCAGGAGGAGCCCAAATTCAAGCCCATTCTCTACAACTTAACAAGACCTTATCTCAAAAAAATAAAAAGTGCTAGGGATATATAGCTCAGTAGTAGAGCACCCCTGGGTTCAATGCCCAGTACCACAAAAATAAATAAAAATAAAGTTAATATGAACTGTGAGTGTTGAACTTAGGAGTTCTCCCTTTTTTGTCCTTATTTCTATAAGTGAATAAATTGTCGTGTATATTGAAACCTAACACACTGTGTTTTCATATACTAGACTTATTTTCTTGATTTCTTTTCTGAACAAAATGAAACAAGTTTTGGATATCAGGTTCAGTGAATTCTTGGAGATGCTTATTTTATTGTCTTTGTAATGCACATCACCACATTTTCTCTGCTGTAGTGGCAGTTTCCTGCAAGGTGACCCACTAAGTTGCAGTGCTGATTATTTCATTTGAGTTTTTTAGTTTGGGTTTTGTTGGCGTTCTCTCTAGCAGCCATTCAGAAAAACTTTGGAAACTGTTTTCCCCCATCTGCTGTTATCTCTGAAGCATAAAGTTTCTTTCCTATATAATGAGAAAGAATTTTTCAATCTTTGTCCTTATACATATTCATCTTCTCTTCTTTTCCCCTTCTTAGCCTGTTTCAGTACTGCATAAGACCCTACCTGGAATAGTTAAGTTTACCTCTTTTTAGTTAGTTGCCTTCACATTCAAATTGATATATAATCAATTTCTAGAAAACAACTTCAAATTTATGTAAATGGATAGGTATTGTTCCGAGTTTTGCTATATAAGAGTCATTTATATATAAGAGTCATGCTATATAAATCATTTAGTGAAAGTAGTTTGCCATTTTCTGATAAGAAATGTTTCCCTTCTTTTTGTGGTTCATCTGTTATATGTATCTGTTGTATTTTTAGCATTAATCTAAGGGTTTTTATATATGCCAAGTTCTAAATATTATAGAATTCTGTGTGATTTTTATGCCCCAACAAGCAAAGATAATCTTAGGCCTTGAATTTACACTTTTGTAATCTGGATTTAGGTTAGGGATTAAGTGAAGGGTGCTTAATGAATAGGACCTACAAATTACTACACATCTGGTTTGAGAAAGTACTCCCATCTTTCTTGTGAGTCTATTTTTCTTCTTATTGCTTTGAAATGAAAACTTTTCTGTAAATATATGAAGTGCAATATAGAACAGCCATACTGGGAAAGAAGGAACTGATGGAGAAGTTAGTAAAACCAGATTCTTTACTATTTTGGAGACTTATTATTTGTTTCCCTGAAACTTGAACTATTTCAGAATAATTCTTGGAAGACTCCTTAAGGAGCAAGAGACACGATATCCTGTTGACTCTGCGCCCCCCCCCCCATTTTATATAAGAGTGTGTGTGTGTGTGTGTGTGTGTGTGTGTATTTAACTATTGAGAAAAATTAATAATTAGTCAACTAATGTAACTTTCAATGGGATAGATCCAGTTTCAGTTCTAAGAATACCAGATTGGGGCTGGAGTTGTATCTCGGTGGTAGAGCACTTGCCTAGCATTTATGAGGTACTGGGGATAGATTCTGAACACCACAGATAAATAAATTTTTTTTTTAAATTAAGTATTTTTTTTTAAGAGAGAGAGAGAGAGAGAGAATTTTAATATTTATTTTTTAGTATTTGGTGGACACAACATCTTTGTATGTGGTGCTGAGGATCGAACCCGGGCCACACGCATGCCAGGCGAGCGCTCTACCACTTGAGCCACATCCCCAGCCCTAAATAACAGCCAAATTTATCAACTAAAAAAAAAAAAAAATTTAAAAAAAGAAAAAGAGTACCAGATTGGATGGTCATAAAGAAATTCCTCCAGGAATTTAATCTGTAGATCTGGCTACAAATAAATACATACCCAGAGAAAATTTTCATATTGTATTTCAAAACAGCTTTAAAACCATGTTAGTCTTTTTTTTTGTTTGTTTTGAATAGAGTTTTTGCATGAGAATCATTATTTTGCTTCTAGTAGTTATTTCCCCAACTTTCTAGGCCTTTAGTCTCTATAATGATTCTGAAGTTTTTTAAGAATAAATGACCTGGGCTGGGGATGTGGCTCAAGCGGTGCTCGCCTGGCATGCCTGCGGCCCGGGTTTGATCCTCAGCACCACTTACAAACAAAGATGTTGTGTCTGCCGAAAACTAAAAATAAATATTAAAAATTCTCTCTCTCTCTAAAAAAAAAAAAAAGAATAAATGACCTATAGCTTATATTTTTGTTATCTTTGAATTGTTGTTGTATCATGTAGGCCTGTGAGAGAGAAATATGCCAGACTTAAATAATTATTTTTGTGATTCATTTTTTAAAAAATACAAAATAATTAAAAATTTCTTCCCCTGCAAATGGTAAGCTGAAATCCATATTACATTGGGAAGCAGTTTCTCTTCCTGAAGATGAATTTTTATTTCTCTATCCTAATACCCAACATCAATTAGTATTAGTTATAAATAAATAAATAAGACTAGATGCTCAGGTCTTGCAAAGTCAGTGTGGTGCAGAAAGTGATAAGGAATGAGGGCTCCAGTATTGACCTAAAATATTTTAATCAAGGAACTCCAGACACTTCTCCACCCATATTTTTGATATGTAGACTTATCATATGTGGTCTTAATTTAGCAGTAAAATTTTGAATATTGCTAAAAATAAAATACTATAGAAGTTAGTACATATTTGGGGAACCGGATTTTTTTGGGGGGAGTGTATAGTTATTAGCTCAAAAAGTGAAAACTTGGAAGTTTAATGAAAACCAATCTCCCTTCTTCACCATCAAAATTGGTTTAGAAGGCTTGTCTCTGTTACATATAAAATAGGGCATACAAAAAGACAGGAGTTATACTTTAAAAAATACTGAAATATGAAGGTAAGGAGAAAATGTCTGTAAGGGGATGTTTAAAATGAAACAATTTCTTTAAAACAAGGGAATGAAGATTTCTGCAAGTTGCTTTAAACATTAGCATTATGTTTCTCACTCAAGAAATTATATCAGCAAATAATCTTCTGAGTGCTGTTACTTGGGTGGCACCAAGATGAACAATTGTTTCAGTTGTTGCCTGGCTCCCTGCCCTACCAGCAGTCTGGAACTGTGCTTGTTATTATGGGAGCTCATGTGACAGTGATGCTTGGTTTTGTTCATTTAGCTTGTCAAAACAATTTAATATAGGTGGAAAGAATGAATGGGTAGGATAGCTGTCAGCTCTAGTTTATACTAAAGGTAATGAATTCTACAGTTGGGATAGTGTATTAAGGACCCAGGAATATCCAGTCTGATAATACTAGAAAGAAGGTTTTAAAAAAGTAATGCTGGCCAATCAGTTCTTAATCTCATTTGATGGTTTGTTGCTACTCTTTCTAAATATTTTATCATTGTCTTCACAATAATTTGATTGATGGCTGCTAATATTTAAATAATATAAATTCCTATTATTTAACATTCAGATATAGTTAGTTCTAGTACCTAGTTCATTTCAAAAATCCCCAGTCAATAGAAATACCACCATAGATTTTTGGAGAAGAAAATAATTTCAGAAGCTTTCCAATTTTTTAAAAACACAATTGTGTAGTATAATGAATGGAACCTGAGGTTTGAACCAACTCTTTTTTTGTATTTGAATTTCAGGGAGATATTAAATTTTTCTGAGTGTCTTAATCTGTAAAATAACTCAACAAGGTTTATTTGGTTTGGTTCTGGGGATTGATCTCAAGGGTGCTTTGCCACTGAGCTACATCCTCAGCCCTTTTTATTTCGAGACATGATCTTGGTAAATTGCTCAGGCTGGCCTTAAATGTGGGGTCCTCTTGCTTCAGCCTTCCAAGTCCCTGGGATGAGAAGCATGTGTCTGCTACTGTGCCCGGCATCACAGGACTTTTTTTTCTCTTTTCTTTCTATCTTTCTCCCCCCCTCCCCCCCTTTTTAAAAGAATTAAATGAAGTGAAGCAACCAGTTAGTAAATAGGAAACACTTGGTAACTATTAATTTTTAAAAACCCATTCGTATTGATCTATATGCTTCTGCTAGTTTTAATGTATATTTTGTTATTAAAAAAAAGTCTTATAAAAGTAAAATACTGTACTTCTCTGAGATAACTTGATTGTAGGTAGAACAAATTGACAAATTATTAAGCTCCAAATTATTTGGTTGGATTTTTCCTCCTCTTACTGATAATCTTTTCTCATGTACCTATATTTCTGATCTTAAACATTTCAGACTGGGGTATAGCTCAGTAGTAGTGTTCTACCTTGCATGTACAAGGCCCCTCGGTTTAATCCCCAGCACCACAAAACAACAACAAAAACAAACTACAGTAACAGATTTAATCCAGGTTATTAGAACCCTTAAAATAAACAATTTGTGGACTGGGGTTGTGGCTCAGTGGTAGAGCACTTGCCTAGCACCTGTGAGGCCCTGGGTTCGACCTCAGCACCACAAAAAAATGAAGTAAAGGTATTGTGTCCAACTACAACTAAAAAATAAATATTAAAAAAACAATTTGCAAAAAGGATAAAAAACTTTTAATAAATCATAAAATAGCATCTTAGGTGACTTCATGACAAAATTAGAGATTCAGTAATCTAGTATTCTCTCAAGGGAAATTGTAGGTGTAGTTGTTTTTTTTTTTTTTTTTTAATAATTGCAGAAGGACACAATGTTTTTATTTATTTATTTTTTTATGTGTTGCTGAGAATCAAACCCAGTGCCTCATGCATGCTAAGCAAGGGCTCTACCACTGAGTCCCACCCCAGCCCATTTGTAGGTTTTATTTATTTTTTAGTTGTAGTTGGCATAATATCTTTATTCATTTGTTTTTATGTGGTGCTGAGGATTGAACCCAGGGCCTTGTACGTGCTGCTAGGAGAGCACTCTACAACTGAGCTACTACCACTCCAGCCTCCAGTTGTAGATTTTTGAGGAGGAAGAAATATTACTGTTTTCCCCTCTCCTTCTTTCTTTCTTTCTTTTTTTTTTTAAGTTGTGCTGTAAATAACTTTTTTGCAGCTTTATCATGATGAGCTTTTACAGAGTTATTTTTAAGAATCAAAATAGTGCTAATTTTGACCTTTGCAAATTGGTCATTGTGCTTGGATTGTATTTGAGACTCAGAGGTCCAGTTCCCAATTCTTACCTTTCTTGTAAGTCATCGGCATTTTTTTTATTCCCAGGGAAATGCTAACTGCTTGTTAAGGTATAACACCTGAGCATATAAACTGCCTGCCTTCGCAAACATTTTTTTGGCAGAAGGGGCAGAGAGGAATTGCATCCATAAATTCATTCAGTAAATAGATAATTGAACAAGCCACTATGCTAGGTTATCAGATGCTAAAGATAGAATGCAAAGCCATTTTGTCACTTCCTTTTCATGAGCACAAGCCTCCAAAGGCTTATTCTTTGGGGATAAAATTCAGTATATGTTGCTATATGAAAGAGGCATGTACTATATATAGTTTATACAAAAACATAAAGGGGATAGGGTGGGAATGATTGAACCCTAGATTAAAGGGCTGTGAGGGAAGATATCATAAGGAAATGATAGTGATAGGGTTGAATTGAAGGACTGGGAATTAACTAAATAGAAAATGTTGATAGCATATATATAGCAGGAAGAGCATATATGAAAACCTGAGATGGGAAGGAGCATGACTTGTTGGAGAATGGAAAAAGTAGTGTAGCAAGAAATTAGGCTAAAGGGTTGGAGAAGTGCCTCTTTGGTCACAGGGATTTGCAACTTTATCCTAAAGTCTTTAGAAAGATACTTTAGGTTTTAAACAAGTTTACAAAGTTAGAACTCCAACTGTGTGACATATTCTGCTTCCACAATTGTTTAGAATATGCGAAATTGTATTTCTAAGAATTAATAGGCATATTGTAGGATTGATTGGATGGGTGTTAAAAATATTCTTGCATCCATACAATGTGGAAAACAGACTACAAGGGTACAATGTGTAGAAAAAATTAGTATAAGATGATTATTACAGGGATTCAGCAGGAAGGGGGATAGCTTAAGAAAGGATAGAGCAGTTGAGAAAAACTAAATTAAATTACTTTTAAGTAATTACTTTTAAGTTTTTAAATAATTTTAAGTTTTCAGCAGAAAGAATTTACAAGCTTTACATACTTTAAAACTTTTTTGAAAATGTGGAAATGTAGGTATGAAACAGAAACGACCTTGACATCGAACTTTAAGTTATAAGTAACAATGTAGAATATTTGTGCTACCCTTTATTTTATATCTAGTGATAATTTCTGGCTAAAATTACATTCTAGTTGAGAGAAAACATTTCGCAATTGAAGTTGCAGTATTATTTTAAATTATATAAGGATTTTGCGAAAGCTGTTTAAATTATTCAGACTTAAACTTCCCAATAAGTTTTTTAATGTTCAGTTCTATACTACATTATCTTGTATAATGTATGCTCCCAAGATTCCAAGTGGCTTACTGTATATATTTTTCAATAGTTCTAAACTGTGGGTGGTAAATAAGCAAACTTAAATAAACAGATTTAATTTTCACAGCTCATCATTAGAGTTTTGAGTGCTTTTGCCTACAGTCTGTAATGCACATTTCCAAGCTCACTGTTAGGGTCTTTTTTTTTTTTTTTTTTAACAGATTCTTATGGTCTTAATGTAAATTGAATTATGAATTTTTTCATGTTTATGAACTCAATCCTTAGGTTGGCCTTCTGATAATGGTCTTACTATGGTTGAAACTAGTAGCTTGGGCACACACACACAGTTGGGTCTTTCTGTGGTATACTGTCAATGCACCAAATTTCCCCCCTTTAATAAGATCACGACTCTTCCTCTTATTGTAAAGTCTAGATAGCAAGAGCCTTGCTTCTGATTTCATCATACCCTGTGTTGTGTGATACAGGGCATTCACATATTTGTTAAAATGTAAGCAAACGTTTAGAAAATATGCATAGTAATTGCTAAGATGAAAATGAATGTTATATATTGTTGAAGATAGGATTACTTTAAAAGACTATTAAATAGGAAGATTATATATTAAAAATTTTAAAATATCACAGTGTAGGTAAAATATGATTCATTTAGTTCATGTAGTTATTAATCTAATTTGATTGAATTAACTTTTCACAATTTCTTTTAAGATTTTGTTGGTTCAGCCATACTAAAGTTTCAGAAGGTTAAGGTCAACAAGTGATGTAGATTTTTATTGTTTCTAAATTTTCTTTAAATTGATACACTTAAGAACATATGGTAAACAAGATTTTTAAATCCCCTTTGTTAGTAAATAGAAAACCAGACAAGCTGATTAAAAAAAAAAAATAAACCACTGCAAAACATCAGATATTTTGAAATTTTTGATTGAAACAACAGAAACTATTCAAATGCATAGTTGAGCTTGTAATAATGTAAGATTAATCTCCAAAGTTTAAAAACTGAAAACTAAAGACTAGAGTAGGGAAAGTGTAAATGGACACTAAAATACTTTTCAGCAATAGTTGCCAATTTTGTTGACCTTGAGGCATGGTTTTAGTATCTGTCTGAGGATAGGTGAAATCTTGAGCCTAAGCAGAAATTGGAACTGATATCTAATAAAGTCAGTGTTCTTGAAGAGTTACAATGTTAATGAAAGAACATACCAGAGAAAAGTTTAGTTTCTGAGACAGGGAAAAGAGCTCTAAGACAAAATTTCTGAGTCAGTTGAAAAAGTTTATGCTGAGAATTCATAGCCAAGGACATGCAACATGTGTGAGATTCAAATTTAAACTCATTGATGGAGTTATGGTGGACAAATAATATCTCTGAAGCACTAGACCTAAATAAATAGGTTCAGAGCCTGTGTACAGGGATATACCAACAACTGAGAATATATGGGATTCCAACAGACAAATCACAGTTTAAACTAACCCCCGCATCCAGTATTGTAAGTCATATGAATAAACCACCATGAATAAGTGTCAGCTGCCAAAACCTTTGGCAAAATTAGATCCCTAGTTACCTCAAATAAAATGACATTGAATCGAGCTTCTGTATTTTAACTAGATGTAGTTGTGCATACATGTAATTTCAGTTAACAGAAGCTTAGGCAGGAGAATCACTTGAGCCCAGGTGTTACAAGACAGCTTCAGTAATATAGTGAAACCCATGTCTACTCGCCACCAAGCTCAATATCTTTAAAAAGAGTTGAGGCAGGAGGATCACAGGTTCAAAGCCAGCCTCAGCAATGGCGAGGCACTTAGCAACTCAGTGAGGCCCTATCTCTAAATAAAATACAAAATAGGGCTGGGGATGTGGCTCAGTGGTCAAGTGCCCCTGAGTTCAATCCCTGGTACAAAAAAAGCAAAAGAGTTAAATTAAAACATTGATGCTGTTCGGAGTGGTAGTGCAGCGAATACTTGATTTTATAATGAAATGAAAAATGCATTGAAATTAAATACTAATTGAGAATTACCACTTTCCTCCATAATTTGGCCTTTCAGATACTTGGACTTGTCCTTTGGCTATCTCTTCTTTGGGAAATACATGATTTCAGGGATAACCAAGGGTGCAGTAGCTGTGCTGTTATGAATCTCAGGCTCAGTGGGCAGGGAATGTGACTTTCATTGTTAGAGGGCCACAGCCTTTTGCTGGACAGTTAGAATAAATGTAATAAAAGGATGTGAAAGTGGGTTTTTGTGGAGCTTTGAGAGAGGAGGTCAGTCTTGCAGTTGTATTTTGAGATGGAGCAAGATCTAAAGAGAGAGAAAGTTCCAAGGAGGATGCTGGGAAAAAAACTTGTCTGTTCACAAAGCAGGAATAAAGTGGAGGTTGGAAGAGATCATTGCAACTGATTAGCATGGCTAATTGAAAATTCCGCGTGTAGAGTTACTGCTGAGTGAGGGAAGGACAAATCTCTCTCTCCTAGGCATTTGGAGCTTGTTAGATGGCCAGAGAATTCCTCTCCTACTGAAAGGTTTAATGTATCTAGCCCTTTTCAGTTTGGGGCTTTTTTGTTGCCATACACACACCCCCACCGCCCCCTTTTTTTCCCTTTCTTTTTCTCTGTTAACTATGCTTTTGATGCTAATGGGGAGAGTAGGGAAAGGAGCGGTGGGTTGAGTTTCCTTAATCCATCCCTGTCATAGATATTTTTAGTGACAGACTGACTGCTTGACCCTATGTTTTATTTTCTTTTGGATGTCCAAATATATACCCCAGTCCTCACAGACATATAGGATCAGTTGGAAGTGTCTGGCATATGATTATCTATCCCTTGTTCCTGGAGCAGGGGCTGAGACCCTCCATATATCCTTTGCACCCCTCCTGCCTTTGAAGTTTAATTAATAATAATAGGAGGGGCTAGAGTTATGGCTCACTGGTTGAGCACTTCCCTGGTATGTGTGAGGCCTGGATTCGATCTTCAGCACCACATATAAATAAATAAAAGATCCATTAACAACTAAAAATATTTTTTAAAAATAATAATAATAGGGAAGAGGTAATATGCAGGTTAAGTATAGTAACCGAAATTAGTGGATAAAGAGGTAGATCTGAGAACATTGTCAAAGTAGCTGAAAGAAAAGCTTAAAGAGAGAAGTTAAATGATAGGATGGGATAAGGTCACACACATTCTCATTCTCTCTCTCTCTTACACACACACACACACACACACACACACACACACACACCTATAAAGAAGAGAAGGAAAAAAGGAGTGAAGCATATTCAAAGAGATAATAATTGAGAATTTTTTGGACTTTTAAAAAGACAAATACTTAGAACTTTGGTTAAAAAGCTCAATAGGTTCATTATATATAAATAAAACTAGATGCACGGTGGAGAGGTTAAAGTAGAGAAAGGGAGTCATCAGAGAGTAAACATAACCTACAACTGATGACATTTATACTAACAACTATGGTAGAAACCAGAATAAGCATTAAACAATTTTTATGCTGAAAGAAAATAAACCAGCCTAGAATTCTGCATCCAAATTAACTATCATTCAAGAATGAGAATGAAATAAACTTTTCATATGACTAGGATTCTTCTACTAATGGATGTTCACTGATAGGATTTTGAGAAATAAATTTCATTTCAAAGAAAGAAAGCTGAACTCAGAAAAGAAGTAGGAATAAAATGGAATGGTGAGCAAAGATATATGGTAAATAAAAGTAAGCATATAATGTTTAATTGAAAATTATAAAAGTGATTACTTAAGGAATAATGAGGTAGTATAAAATATTAGGGGGAAATGTATAAAATGAGGGTGGGGCAATTGGAATAGCTATTTTTTGTGATATCCAAATTATACCTCAGTAAAATTGTTTAATATGTGTTACTTGGGGGAAAATGTTCAATAAAAGAATATGCTGTCTTTATATTATTCCAAGTAACATACTTTAAATTAAAAATTTTAATAATATTCTTATAGGGTTTGTTTTTATTTCATTGAGACAATGGTGTCTCAATGAAACAAGCCCAAACTGATCTTGAACTCCTGAAGCAATTCTCCCACTTTGGCTTTCCTAATAACTGGGACTATAGGCACACACCACTGTACCCAGCATAGTCCAGTGGTTTTAATTGACTTACACTGTAATTTCCATATTTTAAAAGTTAACTCTCCCTCATGGGAAAATAGCCAAGATGATTTCAAAGATTATATTGGAGAGGATACAGCAGAAATTGTCTTATTAGGGCTGCAGTATTTTAAAGCTTGAAACAGACAGACCATTGAAATAGAATGTAGAGTCCAGAAATAAAACTGTACTTATTATGGGAAACTGGTGGTGGCCAGGAGACGAAGAATTGTTCATTGGGTCAGGGTCGGGGGATTGGTTGATGATATAGAAAAAAGTAACAACCAATCCCTCTTTTACCTAGTGAAATAAATTCCTCAACAAGTAGATCCCCCAAATATGGCAAACAAAACGAACTGATATTTTAAAAAGGAAAAGAAGAAAAATCATGGCCTCAATGTTTAGAACTGATGACACAACCCACCTCCCACATAGTAAAAGATGTTTTAATGTAACTTTAATTCAGTCTGTCTGCAAGTCAAAAAACATCAATAAGCAAGGTGAAAATACAAACCACAGATTGAGAAAAGATATTTGTAATTCATAAAACCAATAAAAGATTGGTGTCAGAATAAATGAAGAAGTCTTACAAATCAGATAAAGAAACTTGAAATTTGTCTTCTGTGGGCAGCTCACAGAAGAGGAATCCTAAGTAGTTTGGAAAGAAAACAAGATTGCTCAATAATGACAGCAGGATATAATTTTACACTCATCAGATTGACAAAAAAGTTAATCCCTAATACTATCAAGTTGTTGAGTATTCCATAACAGAAGTATGTTTTAGTCCATTCAGGCTGCTGTAATAAAATACTTTGGATAGGGTCAATTTGTAAATAATGGAAGTCTATTTCTTACATTCTGGAGCCTAAGAAGTTCACGATCAAGGCACCAGCCTGTTCAGTGTGTCTCTGCTTTTGGATGCTGCCTTTTGCTGCACTCTCTCATGGCAAAAGGAGCTATGGGATTAACTGGCTCCCTTAAGGGCTCTTGATGAGGTCACTAAGCCCCTCCTATCATCATCTTTGGGGTTAGCATTTCAATATGAACCATTCAGACAGCAGAAATATAGGATTACAAAGGAAACTATTAAAAGTTATCAAAGTTTTTAAAAAGTTATGACACAGCAGGCATTTAATGCATGGTGAGATCCAGTAATAAGTCTAATAACTATCATTTCAAATTAATGGTTTTTGAACAAATTAATGAATGATTTTTGAACAATCTGTAACCATTTGTTATGTGACATGAAAATATCTAGGTTTGTTGGTGACAAAATTCACAGGTCATGCTGAATGTCATTAGTTGTTTACATTTGTAATTAAGGGTATGTTAAATTTTAATTCAAGATTAAAAAATAAAGATTTATTTTCATTCAAGTTTATGAGCCTACTTTAAATGAATCTGTGGACTACACATTAAGAAATACTATTGTAAGGCCTGGGGTTGTAGCTCAGTAGTAGAGCACTTGCCTAGCTTGTGCGAGGCCCTGGGTTTGATCCTCAGTACTGCATAAAGATAAGTAAAATAAAGGTATTGTGTCTATCTACAACTGAAAAGAAAAGAAAAGAAAAGAAAGAAACATATTCTATGGACAGTTATATATACATGCTCAAGAAAATTAATGTTGCAACATTGTTGCAGTATTAGCAACAAATAAGATTCCTCAGTAGGTGATTACACAAATTATGATATATTCAGGTGTTTCATATGATATATAAAACCCCAGATGGCTTAATTCAGGATAGTGGTAATACAAGGGTAAAGAGTAGGAATAAGGAGGGCAAGCTACTCACAGAGGGGTCTTTAAGCTAAATCTATAAAGTTGGATTATTTAACAATACAACAGACATTATTTTATGTATGCTAAGACAGAGTTTCAATTTTAATTCTCAGAACAATTTAGTTTGTCAAGGGACAAATAAATGATTTTCTCCTACTTTATCTGAGATAAGCAATTATTCCTGTGAAGTATCAGGTACTTTAAACATCTGATGAAAGCATACCTGTGAGTTTCCGTAAGTTTCACAACAATTCTGTGAGTGATGTTATATATTCATAAAGAAAATTCTAATTAATGCAAAGATAGAACTGTAATTTTTATTTGAATCTGTCTCCAAAACCTACACCCCTTCATGTCATTAAATTGATTGTCTCTAGCAATTGACAACCAATTTTGAAAATTAAAAGTTAACTGTACCTTATGAGATTGTGTCTGAGGCACAAATTAACAGTAGAGGCACTAAAATAATCTCAAGCATGACTTTATAGTCCAAAATTTTCTTAAGCACACCTTAACCTGATTGAACCTAGAGGCACTTAACTAGTGAGCCACTTTCCCAACCCTTCTTTGTATTTTTATTTAGAAACAGGGTCATTGCTAAATTGTTGAGGCTGACTGATTCTCCTGCCTCAGCCTACTAAGAGGCCTGTGGCTTTATAGGCCTGCATCGCCCTGCCCAGTTGTTTTCTTACTGTTAAGACAGACTAATAACTGTTATTAGTAATGTTAGTGTTTCTGTTTTATTTTAATGCTGTTGATCAAGATTTAGCACATACTTAGCATTTAACTCTGTGACATGTGTTTGTTTTATCATTTTAAACTACATTCTGTTTTGTTTTTTGATTTTAGGATCGAAAGTTAACAAAATCTGAAAGGCAGAGATTTAAAGAAGAGGCTGAAATGTTAAAGGGTCTTCAGCATCCCAATATTGTTCGATTCTATGATTCCTGGGAATCCACAGTAAAAGGAAAGAAGTGCATTGTTTTGGTGACTGAGCTTATGACATCTGGAACACTTAAAACGTAAGTGCATCAGTATTATAAAAGTTGACCAAGAAGTGTGAGTGGATTTGATTTTTCTTATTTTAGTCCTTATATTAAGGAAGGAACAATCCTTTCAAACATTATTATACTTGCATATTTTGTATCCACAGAGTTCTATGATATATAAAAGTGAATTGATAATTACTTATTGGTAACTATTGAAATGAGAAGTTATTGCAGAATAAACCTAGTTATTTTAAGTCATTGATGGTGTTTCTAAAACTGAGGTGCCAGAAATCAGATGTTAAGATAGCCCTCTAGTGGTTAAAATGAGAATGAAATTTATTGGAGAAGTGCCCTACCCCCTACCTTTTGAGTACTGGGGATTGAACTCAGGGACACTCAACCACTGAGCCACATCCCCAGCCTTATTTTGTATTTTAGTTAGAGACAGGGTCTCACTGAGTTGCTTAGCACCTCACTTTTGCTGAGGCTGGCTTTAATTTGTGATCCTCCTGTCTCAGCCTCCCAAGCCACTGGGATTACAGGCGTGCACCATGCCTGGCTACAAAGGCCCACATTTAAAAATCACTTTCATACTGTTTTTTTTTTTTTTTTTTCCTTTTTTTTTGCTACAGCTATGCAACTGTTATATTAGCTGAAAATTATACTATGCAATATCACTCAAGATTACTTTTAATTTGATGTCTGGTAGTGTCAGAAATTAAAGGCAGAATAGCTAGACCTGTCATCCCTCACAGGGAAAGAGCATGCAAAATTCCCTGTTACCCATTGTAAATAACTTTAGGTAAGAGTTGGTCTCTTAATCTATTTGTACTAAGGATCATATTGTAAATTATGTGGTATTAGTTTGTTATAGAGAAACTGGATGTATATATACACACACACACACACACACACATATCTTGTATTACTTTTTAGTTAATACTACTGAACTGATTAATTCCAGATTTTTTTTTTTTTTTAAATTGGACTTTATTTTGTTCATTTATTTATATGTGGTGCTGAGAATCGAACCCAGTGCCTCACACATGCCAGGCAAGCGTTCGTTCTACTACTGAGCCACAACCCCAGTTCCAATTCCAGATCTTTGAAACACAGTTTATATTGTCTTTTATGGTTACTTGCATGTGGCCTTGAATACTCTAGATTAATATGCTGAAAAGCCAAACTGTTTTTCTCCCCCTGAAAATTCTTAATATCTTCAACCAGCTTCTCTGACTTTTGTTTTCTGGCAACATCTTTTTCCTACTCATCCAGACTTCTTGTTAATCACTAACTCTTTCTTCCACTGGACTGTATCACCTGACATTGGATCTAAAACTCGATAAATATTTGAATGAATTAAGAACAGTGGCTGAGTGCAGTGGCGTACTCTTGTAATGCCAACAGCTCGGGAGGCTGAGGCAGGGGGATTGCAAGTTCAAAGCCAGCCTCAGCAAAAGTGAGGTGCTAAGCAACTCAGTGAGACCCTAACTCTAGATAAAATACAAAAAAGGGCTGGGAGGGTGGGGTGTCTCAATGGTCAAGTGCCCCTGAATTTAATCTCTGGTGTACACACACACACACACACACACACACACACACAAATAGTGGAGTAATTGTATGTATGTCTATGTCTTGAGATTCTTTTCACTGATATAGATGCCTATTCAATGATAGAATATAAGGTATGCCTAAGAGTACCCAACAATGGTTCACTTGTTTAAAACACCATGTTGAGACACTTGGGGTAATGCATTGAGCTGAGTACCTGTGGAATGGATGACCTCCACCAATAAACTAAAATGTAAAATATAATATATATATATATGCTGTTTCAATACATACCTCAAGCTTCAAAAGGAAAGGGTAACCTCCAAATAAAAAGCAAAGAGAAGATAACTCAGAGCCAAATCAGAAGCTGATGTCTCAGCGGTCTATTGGGATTTCATACCAGACATTGATGCTTAAGGAGTTTTACTAGGGTTTTAATGTCCATTTAAGGACAAAAAGTCTTAGAAATCAGTAGAGAAGGGAGCTGGAACTTAGCCTATGTCAAAAACAAACAAACAAAAACTCTAAACTCACTAATACACAAAAAGGAGAACTCAGCCAGTGAAAACTACAAAGAATTTTGCCCCTCTGCCCAAGACTGGATAAGAGGGGAGTCTATGAAAAATAGAAATTTGTATTTCTTTTTCCCCATTTGCCTCTCTGCATGCTACCAATATTTGAGTTATTATTGTTCTATGATATGCTTATATTACCTGGCTGGTACAGGAAACCCCAGCCAAGGAATGCATATCATATTGATCCAGAACACAAAAAACTCCCAGGTTTATTTTCATAGTTCACTGGTCCCACCATCCATGGACAAAACAGTTTCCAAAGAAAATGATCTCACAATAAAAGTATAAATCACACCAATAAAGATGAACATACAGAATGATACAGTAGCATTGCAGCAATTAAAGATACCATGGACAAGAATAAAAGTAATGATATAATAAGTATTTATATAAGGATGTCAGTGAAGATATATGAAAGTATATAAAGCATAAAAAGAAGGCATGGAAGCCATAAGGAGATAATAAAAAGAAGGCATAGAAGCCATAAGGATTTCATTAAAGCAGGGGGAGGACAAACATAATTGAAAAAGATCAGAAGAACTTCTAAAATAAGAAAAAAATCATTAAAATTAAAAATTCAGGGTTTAGCAACAGTAAATTAGTAAACAGTAAAAAGCAACAGTAAATAAGAGTAACAGAAATCCGAATGCAACAGAAAGCAGAAAAAGAGAATGAGGATTGAAAATGTCTATTAGGTTTAATTATCATTTTAAGGAATGAGAAAAAGCAATATATGAGAAGGTAATGATTTATATTGATGACTTCTAATCAAGTTTTGGAGGATCATTATGTTATAGCATGTGTCAATACTTCATTTTCTTTTATGACTAATATTCCACTGCATAGAAATTTCTCATTTTGTCTATTCATTGGCTGATTCACACTGGGGATGTTTCTACCTTTGGCTGTTATGAATAGTGCTGCTATGGTATACATGCTATCAGCTCTTTGGAATATATGCCTAGGAGTGGAATTGCTGAGTCATATTGTGAATTCTAAGTTCTAACTTTTTTTTTTTTTTTTGCGCTGCTAGAAATTGAACCCTTGGCCTCATTCTCTACCACTGAGCTATACCCTGAGCCCTGGTTTAACTTTTTGAGAAACTACCAAACTTGGTTTTTGTTTTTAATGGCTGTCTTATTAGATCTCTTTATGGATTTGATTTGAATTTCCCTGATAATGTTGTTTCACTCTTTTTAGGCTTATTGGCCATTTTTATATCTTCAGAAAAATGTTCAATTCCTCTATCCACTTTTTTTAAAAAAATTTTTTAGTTGTAGGTGGACAATACCTTTATTTATTTATCTTTATGTGGTGCTGAGGCTCAAACTCACACATGCTAGGCGAGCGCTCTACCACTGAGCCACAACCCCAGCCCCCTACTTTTTAAAAAAAATAACTATTTATTTGTGGGTGCTGAGGATCGAACCCAGTGCCTCACTCATGATTGGCAAATACTCTACTTTCTTTGTTTTCTTTTTTTTTTTTCTCTTTTTGAGTAACCACCTTAGTGTTTGCCATTCAGATTCTACTAATTTACACTTCTACCAACAGTATATAAGGAGTCTCTCTTATTCACATACTTGCCTGCATTTGGATCTTTTGTCTTTTTGATAATAGCCACTCTAACTTGAGCAAGGTGATACCTCATTGTGGTTTTGATTTTCACTCCCCTACTGATTAACAATACTAAGGTGTTTTTGTTGGTTTGTTGGATATTGGGGATTGAACCTAAGGGCACTTGACCCCTGAACTACATCTCCAGTTCTTTTTATTTTTTATTTTGAGACAGTGTCTCACTAAATTGTTGAGGTTCTTGATAAGGCCCTGAGGCTGGCCTCAAACTTGTGATTCTCCTGTGTCAACCGCCTGCGTCACTGGAATTACATGTGTGCACCACTGTGCCTGGCAATATTGAATATTTTTTCAAATAGCTGTTGACTATTTGTATGTCTTTTGAGAAATGCCTGTATAAGTTTATTGCTTTTTGGGGGGGCGAGAGGGGTGGTTACTGGGAATTGGACCCAGGACACCTTACCACTGGGCTACCCTCCCCGTTCTTTTTATTTTTTATTTGAGACTGGTTCTTACTAAGTTACTTAGGGCCTCACTAAGTTTCTGAGACTGGCCTTGAACTTGTGATACTCCTGCCTCAGCCTCCTGAATCGGTTAGGATCATAGGCGTGCGCTGCCCTGCCTGGCAATTCCCTATTTTTTTTTAAATTTGTCCTTTTTAGATATACGTTGCAGTAGAGTGTATTTTGACATACATACATGGAGTATGACTTATTCTAAATAAGATCTCATTCTTGCAGTTGTACATGATGTGGAGTTATACTAGTCGGTATTCAAATATGAACATAGGAAAGTTAGGTCCAGTTCATTCTACTGTCTTTCATATTCTATTCCTCTTCTCTTCATTTCCCTTTGTCTTATCCACTGGCAGTTGCCTATATTTTAATCAGAATCTTTGCTCCGGGAGTGGGGGGTGGGTTATTGTGTTAATTTCTCAAATAGTTGGAAATTAAACCCTTATCAGATCTATAGTTTGCAATATCTTTTCCCATTCTGTAGGTTTCCTATTTATTTTGTTGATTATTACCTTTGTTGTGCAAAAGCTTTTGTTTGATGTATCATCTGTGTTTTTCTTCTAGTGGTTTCATGGTTTCAGGTCTTACATATAAGTCTTTAATCATTTTGAGTTTATTTATATGAGGTACTATGGATTGAACCCAGGACCTCACACATGGCAGGCAAGTGCTCTGCCACTAGGCCACAGCTCCAGCCCCCTTAATTTTATTCTTCTGTGTGTAGATATCCAATTTTCCCAGCAATTTTTACTTAAGACTGTACTTTCTCCAGTGCTTGTTCTTAGCACTTTGTCAAAAATAGCTTGGCTATAGATGTGTGGGTTTTCTTTTAGGCTATTTCTCTTCCATTGTTCTGTGTGTCTATATTTATACCAGTAGCATGCTGTTTTGATTATTGTACCTTTGTAATATGTTTTGAAGTCACATAGTATAATGCCCTCTGCTTTGTTCTCTTTGCTCTAGATTGCTTTGGCTCTTCAGAGGGTATGTGTGTGTTTACATAAAATTTTAGGATTTTTTCCCCTAGTTCTTTGAAAAATATCATTGATATTTTGATAGTGATGGTATAATATACTGATTGCTTTGAGTATACGGACATTTTAACAAAGTTGATATTTCCAATTCAGGAACATGGGGTGTTTTTCCAATATTTTGTGTTGTCTCTTCAGTTTCTTTCATCAATGCTTTGTAGTTTTCAATGTGTAGTTTTGTTGTCACTTCTTTGGCTATATCAGATTTCAAGGCTTTGTTTTTGTAGTAATTGTAAGTGAAATTACGTTGTTGAATTTTTTTTTCAGATAATTCAGTGTTTGTGTATAAAAATGCTGATTGTTTTATATGTTGATTGTTCTCTGCAACTTTGCCAAATTCATTTATTAGTTTTAATGTTGGTTTGTTTTTTTTTTTTAGAGTCTTTGGGGCTTTCTAGGTCTAAGATCATGCCATCTGCAAATAATGACAATCTGACTTCTTCCTTTTCAATTTGAATACTCTTTTTCTTTCTTTGGTTTGGTTTCCGTATCTGGGACTTCCCATACTAGGTTGAATAAAAGTGGAAGTGGGCATCCTTCTCTTAATGCAGGTCTTAGAAAGTTTTCAGCTCTTCCCCATTCAATATGATGTTAGGTGTGGACTTTTTATATGTAACCCTTATTAGGTTGAGGTATAATGCTTCTATTCCTAATTTGTTCAGAGTTCTTAAATATGAAGGGAAGTCAGTTTTATCAAATGCCTTTTCTATATCTACTGAGATGATCATATGGTTTTTGTCCTTCATTTTGTTGATGTGGTGTATCACGTTTATTGATTTGTGTATGTTGACATGTCCTTGAATCCCTGGGATGAATCCCAATTGAACATGATATGTCTCGGTAAAGTGTATATGGTTCAGCAGGAATTTGTCCATTTTGTCTATGTTATTAAATTTGTTGTGTGTTCCTAGTAGTCTTTTATAATCTTTGCGTTTTTTAAAATATTTTTTTAGTTGTCAATGGACCTTTATTTATTTATATGTGGTGCTGAGAATCGAACCCAGGGCCTCATTCATATATGCTAGGCAAACATGCTACCACTGAGCCACATGACTCTAGCCCATGATCCTTTGTATTACTGTGTCAGTGTAATAACTCCTTTTTGTTCTGAGTTTTGCTGTTGTTTAGTCTTTTTTTTTTTAATCTCTCTAGAGTTTATCAGTTTGGTTTATTTTTGTTTTTTTATTTCGATAGTACTGGGGATTGAACTCTGGACAGTGTACCACTAAGTTATATCCTCAGCTCCTTTAATTTTAAAGACAGGGTCTCATTAAGTTGCCGGAGTTGCCCTCAAACTTTAGATCCTTTTTTCTTGCCTTCCTAAGTCAGTAGGATTATATGTGCACCAGCACATCCAACTGGTTTATATTTAAAAAACAAAACAAAACAATTTTTTATTAATCTTTAATTTTTTTGTCTTTATTCATTTATTTCTGTTCTTCATAGTTTCTTCTACTTGTTTTTGGTTTGGTTCTTGTTTTGTTTAGTTCCTTGAGGTATGTTGATAGGTTTTTAATTTTCGATCTTTCCGCATTTTTGATGTAGGCATTGATTTATATAAATTTACCTCTTAGTACTGCTTTTGCTACATCCGATACATTTTGGTATGTTATGTCCATTTTCGTTAATTTCAAGACATTTTAAATTTTCTTTTTAATTTCTACCTTCTAATTGTTCAGAAGTAAGTTAGTTTTCATGTGTTTATATAGTTTCCAAAGTTCTTTTTGTTTTTGAGTTCTAGTTTTACTGCATTGTGGTTGAAAGAAATACTCGGATTTTAATTTTTTTAAACAGTTGAAACTTTTTTGTGTGGCCTACTATATGATGTATCCTGGAGAATGTTCCATGCTATTTAAGAGAATATGTACTCTGATCTTAAGGTGAAGTTTAACTTTGCTGTTTCTTTGATTTTCTGCCTGTATGTTATATCTATTGCTGAAAAGTTTGGTGTTAAATTTTTCTTCTATGTTGTTAAAGGTTCCCCCCCCCTTTAGGTGTATTAATATGTGCTTTATGTTTAGGTGCATATGTATTTATAATATTGGATGCATATGTATTTATAATATTTTAATGTATTTTTAATCTGTAAAATCTACCTTCTGTTAGTTTTTTTTAGTTTAATTTAAATTTTTTTTTAGTTGTAGTTGGACACAATACCTTTATTTATTTATTTAATGTAGTACTGAGGATCGAACCCAGCACCTCACACATGCTAGGCGAGTGCTGTACCGCTGAGCCACAGCCCTTTTTGTCAGTGTAATAACTCCTTGCAAATGAAATAGAATTTCATTTTATTTCCACTGGTAGCTTTTCAGGTTTTTTTCAAAAATTGAATTACTACTGTAGAGATCGCATTTATATTCTTAACTCTTCACAATTTAGTGTTCATACTGTACGTTTTCATGTAAAATATAAAAAAACCTTTACACAATTCATTATTCTTATTCCTTTTGATTCTTGTTCTTGATACTGTGATTTTTATATAATGCACTTACATATTTTATAGGCCCTCCCAAAGTGTTGGAGATTTTCCTTTAAGTAGTCTAATATATTTTAAAGATTGTAAGAGGAAAATCTAATCTTGTATGTTTAACATTATTAGTGCTCTTCATTTTCCCCCTTTATGTTTCCAATAAAATGTGCATCAGAATGCATTCCCCAGACTGTATCTTATCTGCAATGGGTAGCATTAGAAATTTCTATTCCTTTCTGCTAGCGTTGCCTGGGTTGCATAGACTGTGTCTCAAATATACGTATTTCAAAGGTCAACTAGAGATTTGGGCAGAGAGAATATGCAGAATCTGCTTCTACTTTTTGGAATTTTCTCCTTTCAAGATTTCCACTGTCAATAGAACTTTCTGAAGTGATGGAAATTTCCTAATATATGCATTGTCTAAAAGTGTACCAATTGTTACATGTGGTTTTTGAGTATTTGAAATGTGGCTATTGAAACAGAGAAACAGAATTTTTTATTTTAGTTACTCTACTTTTAAATGTAAATTGTCACATTTGGATAGTGGATACTTTCTTGAGCAGACTGTCCTGGCAGAGTTCTGGTGGACAACAATGTCTTTGATGCTGCGAATCCTAAACTGTCTTTTCTTATCTGGATTTTAGCTGACCTTATAGTCATACTGGGACCTTCTCTCCAGTGAAAAGGTATAGAAAGTAGGAATCTCAAGCATTGCTTTTCCTCATCCTTGATTGAATTCACCTCCAAATTGTGACTGAGTTTGATTGCTCACCAACACCATCAAATCATTTTTTTGTATATTTTTTACTAGAATTTATAAATACATTTACAACAATTAGGAGCTGCATCATTACCAGAAGTAGAACTCTACCTCTTAGTCATTTTAATAGGCAGAACTAACTTTAAGGAATTCATTTTTGTGTTTTGTTATTAAGATTTTCTTTCCAACTGCTAATTAAATATTTTGTTCTCTAAAATAGTTGGTTATTGCTAATGCTGATACAGCTAACTTAATCTCCTATTAGTTTACAAGAAAGTTAGTTACCTAATACTGTAGCTGTTCAGATGAAAAAGTACTTAGAAGAATTATTTTTCTTTTTTTTTAATAGAATTTTTATTTCAAACTCTTTAACCTTTCTAAAAGTATCGCTAACCAGGTTACTGAATCTTAATGTTCTAAATTTGATATTCCCATCTCAAGTATGATAGAATTTAATGGAATTCTTCAAAGCAACACTCATATCATTGATAATCTTTTTGGTGTACTTTCCTTTTCCAGGTACCTGAAAAGGTTTAAAGTGATGAAGATCAAAGTTCTAAGAAGCTGGTGCCGGCAGATCCTTAAAGGACTTCAGTTTCTTCACACTCGAACTCCACCTATTATTCACCGGGATCTTAAATGTGACAATATCTTTATCACTGGCCCTACAGGCTCAGTTAAGATTGGAGACCTTGGCCTGGCAACCCTGAAGCGAGCTTCTTTTGCCAAGAGTGTGATAGGTATGTTTCAAGTGTACCTTGGAGCCTGTCTAGCCTTCTGACATTACTTCTGTTTAGTCACCTGACCCTGTCAGAACTTTTCTGACATGAAATAAACCTTCAGAAATTTATAGCTTGAACCTAGAAGGTGATCATTTCTACTTATGAGATGTGGGGTTCTGTATATTTATGCTTTTATAATCATTTTTAAGATTATTGGTGTTTTGTAAATTACATGGGGGGAAATAAGGTGAACTTTGTTGACAAAACCTCGTGTATCAACCTTATTGAATCATTCTCTCGATACTTAATATTTTGTGTACTATTTATATAGTATGTTTAGTATATCACTTTCTTTGTTAATGAAATGAAATATAGTTTGACATAAAAAATGTACATTGGGTATGTATTTGAAAAGACCTGCCTTTTAAAAACTAAATGTATGAAAATATGACAGTTTATTCTGAAAAGTTGATTTTATATATTATTTTCTAACTTCCACTCTTCCAAAATTACAAGTATTCAAAATAGATTTTTCAACCTTAGTACTATGGACATTTGGGGCTGGAAAATTGTTGTAAGGAACTGTCTTGTGCATTTTAGGATTATTTATCAGCATCCTTCTGCTTTTTACCCACAAAATACCAGCAGTAACACCTTCTGTCCACCTACCCCTAGTTGTTATAATAAAAAATGTTTGCAGACATTGCTCTGTGGGGGGAAAAACTGTTCCTTCTTGAGGATAAATGATCTAAAGAATAAGGCTATCCCTTCAAACTTTTAATCACGTGTGAGTCATAACTGAAAAAAAATATGTTTTGAGCTCTCTTAAATTATCATAATTTAACTTGAAACCTTCAC
This sequence comes from Callospermophilus lateralis, assembly GCF_048772815.1. NCBI lineage: Eukaryota > Metazoa > Chordata > Mammalia > Rodentia > Sciuridae > Callospermophilus > Callospermophilus lateralis. The sequence goes on from NC_135308.1 coordinate 65,421,929, forward strand.
AGACATTTTACTTCATGCCACACAAAAAGGGCATAATAGTGAAAAAGAAATTAACTGATTATTAAGTAGGTTGAATCCTAAGTATTAATAGGAAAGGCAAATTACTGATGTAATTTGCTCACAACAGTGTGCTCCTTGGAATGTTAGTAACTAGGATTTGAAATGCTATTTTTACATTTTCTTATAATAATTAACATGATGAATGGAAAAAAGTTATTTGAAGCTGATTTCCTTTTTGCCATCTTCACCAGAAATCCCTGGCCCAAGATAATTTTTATTTTCTTTGTTTTTACCTAATGGAAGACTTAATTATTCAAAAGCATTGCAAAACCTAGTCCTGTGGGATCACACACTCTTGCCCATAAACCAGTCTGTATTTGAGTTCTGTATTTGTGCATGCATATATTTGGGTTTTTTTTTTTTTTTTTTTTTTTTGCCTCTAGGATGTCCCTCACTCTATTTCCTGTATCTGCAGTATGTTTGTATACTGCAGGTTTAATGGTAAGTATGTGAAATAAAGGGCTCCAGTGAGTGACCTAAAAATAAATTGCATTTTATTTTATTATCTTTAAAAATGTATTGAACATTGGTTTTTCACTGCAAGGCCTCCTTTAAAAGTGAAAATGATTAGATGTAGTGTTAATGACATGAGACTTAATCTGTATATGTTCACTTTACAGTTACTGTACAGTAGGGGGCAGACAAATACTTAATCTTTTTTAATCCATCATATATAAGTAGAAGCCATTATATCTGCTTTGTTCCCTGCTATTTTCTTACCACTTCCTTCCATTTATTTTCTGTATGTAATATTAGTTTATCGCTTAGCCAAGACTGTGCTCTGACATTGAATTATAGGGATCCATTTTAAACCATACATAAATAATCAGTTATTGACCCTGTTAAGTTTCTTATAAAGGCCTTACAGTGGAAGATCTTCTATGAGATATTGGATGGAATACACTGACTAAGAAAATGTCCTTCCTCTTTTTCCTCTCCCAATTTCTTCTCTCTCACAGGTCAACCCCAGTGCTTCTTCCCTTTGGTGAGTAACAACTGTGCCTTCTGCTTGCATTGAGTCTGAATCGTTCTTTTAATTTAAGGTACTCCAGAGTTCATGGCCCCTGAAATGTATGAGGAGAAATATGATGAGTCTGTTGATGTTTATGCTTTTGGGATGTGCATGCTTGAGATGGCTACATCTGAATATCCATACTCGGAATGCCAAAATGCTGCGCAGATCTACCGTCGAGTGACCAGTGTAAGTCTTTTTAACTGTTAAAGGTACCCAAGCTCCATAACATTCAACCATGCCAAAGGGAACAGTAGTACAAAGTATACCAAATAAGATTTTGGGAGGGGGAAGTGTTGAGGTATGTGCAAGGCATGTGAGGGCAAAGATAAAAGAACTACCAATTTATTCTATTCCTCCTTGCATTCTCTTAAAACTTTATTATGAGACATACTTTTTTTTTTTTCAATTTTATTTTTTACCTTCAGGAGGACACAATATCTTTATTACATTTACGTGGTGCTAAGGATCGAACCCAGTGCCTCATGCATGCTAGCTGTGCACTCTACCACTGAGCCATGACCCCAGCCCCCCCGACATACTTTATTTTTAAAACCATACCCTCATCACCTACTTTGCAATCCCCTATTAATTCATCTGAGCTTTCATTTCCTCCTACTGCATACATAGCTTAGTGCTTTGTCAGATTAATTTGTTCACAGATTTTTCTCTGAATGGCTTGATTCGGTATGTTAATTTATTAAATTGCATATGACTATCCACAATAATTAAGGTATAAATTAATAGTTTACTATGGTTTAAATTATCCATGATAATTCATGTATGCTGACAAATTATTTCTTTGAGCTATCCAGTTAAAACCTGAAATCTAGTTGTTTAGGGCTTATCATTTCATTTTACCATTTATGTACTTCATCATCTCTAAAAAGATACAGTTCTCTTCTAACATACCCATATTATACCAGAGAAAATTTACACCAATTTCTGGATCATATACCCTAAATATATTCAGATATTTTCCCCATTGTTTCAGTGATATCTATTTAGAGTTCATCTTTAAAATAGGTTCCATCAAGGCTCAGAGAAGGTATTTTGTTGTGTTTTAGCCTGTTACCTTCATTTTCTGCATGCCATTAATTCACAGAAGAATTTAGATTAATTATTTTGAGGAATGTCATAATTCTGAATTTATCTGTTTGCTTCTTACAGTTTAACTTTTATTCTTTTCTTCATATTTCTGTAAAGAGTAGTTTGTCTTAAAATAGTCATGTCAATGATGTAAATCTAAGTTTTTTCCTTTTATTGGCACTTACTTGAGTATACAGTGTAGTTTTCTAGAGTCTATATGAAATTGCAGAAATTGTCATTGTCTTCTATTAAACCATACATTAAAAAGAAAAGCAAAAAGCTTTTTTTAGTTTGGAAAATATTGGAGTTTAAAATTTTAAATGTTTTATATTATAACATACTTTCACACAGTTTCTAAGTTTTAACTTCTAACATGGTAAATATCATTAGTTACAACACACAAAAACCTGCGGGATCCCCAATAATTTTACGAGTGCAAAGCATTAACAGAAGTTTTGAGAGCTACTATTCAAAAAGCCGTGACAAAATTTAGGCTAGACAAGAACAACTAAAAAGAGGAAAGATTTATTTTGGATCAGGGTTTCAGGAGATTCTGTCCATGGTCAGCTGGCTCCAAAGCAGAAACATGGCAGAAGAGCATGGGGGAGGAAAGCTGCCCAGCTCACAGTAGCCAGAAGCAGAGAGAAGAAGGGATCTGGAAAAGAAAACCTTTCTAGGGCCTGCCCCTAGTAAACTGCTTCCTCCAACTAGTTTCTACCTCCTCGTAGTCTGTTCTGCTATTCATAGATTAATGCATTGCTTGCTTCCTTTCCTGATTGAGTAGTAGCTAGATAGATATACAGAAACATAAATACATGCTAGAGATGGAATACAGGGTTACTTTACCATTAAGCTGCATCCCCAGCACTTTTTTTTTGGTACTGGGGATTGAACGCAGGGGCACTTACTTTACTACTGAGCTATATCCTCAGTTCTTTTTCAAAGGGACCAGGGGTGGGGAGGTGAGAAGTGCTGGGGAGTGGCATTGGCCAAATTATATTATTGTGTGCATATATGAATATTTAAAAACAAATCACAGGGCTGGGGTTGTGGCTCCAGAGGTAGAGCACTCGCTTGGTATGAGTGAGGCACTGGGTTCCATCCTCAGCACCACATAAAGTAAAATAAATACATTATGTTCACCTGTAACTAAAAAACAAATATTAAAAAAGAAAAACAAATCACAGCATTATGTACAACTATAATGCACCCCTTCAAAAAAAAGAATCCCTCTACCCCCCTCACCCCACCTCCCACCCTTGCCCCAGACAAAAGATGAAGACTAACAAAAGATGATATTAAGAATTTTATGCTGGACATTGTGACTCATGCCTATAATCCCAGCTACTGAAGAAGCTGAGGTGGGAGGATCACAAGTTCCAGGCCAGCCTGAGTTATTTAATAAGATCCTGTCTCAAAATTTTAAGAAGATAGGGGATATAGCATAGTGGTCTAAGGCCTTGGCTTCAACTAAAAAAAAAAAAAAGGAATTTAATTTATACTGGTTTTGATCTAAGCAACCCGGAAGATTTTTTTGTTTTATTTGTTTTGTATTGGGGATTGAACCCAATGGCACTTAACCACAATACCAAAAAGAGATAGCAAGAAAGTTCAACCAGTGTAAGTGAAATGAAAATATAAATTCATAACATAAAATACTTCTGTGAAGATAACACACAGTATGAAGTAAGTTAGATGTGAAATCAGATTTTGGCAATGAGAATAAATAAGGCTTGCATCTAAGAGGTATCTAAATGAATAACTCAGGTAATTAAAGATGAATAACATATATATTCCCTGACCTCAGGACACTAATATAGAAGATAACTGTGTAAACATAGTGAGTACTTTAATGAAGATAGTCACTAAGAACATTGGAAACAAAATGCTTAACTCTACTATGCATTAGAAAGGGAGAAATAGTCATAAGAGTAAGAGGCTATTCTAAAAATGACAATAGTATGAATGCTGTAGTTTCAGACACCACCATAGTATACCTGAAGGAAAGGCAAATTGATCAAACAGAGTGAGGTGTTATCTTGTGATTAGAAGGGAAAGATATGAACCAATCATGATGATACATTCCTATAATCTCAGCTACTCAGAATTACAAGTTGGAGACCAGCCTGAGCAACTTAGTGAGACCTTGTCTCTATTGAAAAGGGATTTGGGTTGTGGCACAGTTGTAGAGCACTTACCTAGCATGAGCAAGGCCCAGTACCATTCAAAAAAAAAATCTATCACTAAGATTTCCCCTAATTTAAATCTTGTCTCCTGTCAGAGCAAAGGTTTAGGTATCACTAATTAGGAGGTAAACTTGTAACTCTCCATATATATTTTTTGCTGTTATTATGTTATTTTGTTTTAAATATGACCTTAGATTTTTGGAAGGAGCAAGGAAGAAACAAGTTGAAATTATGGCAGTGGGAGGCTGGGGTAACTAATTGATACAGGAATGTCTAGGTTTCAGTGAGATCTGGAACCTGATACAATGAACATGATAAAGGAAGGGGGTTTTTGTTGTTGTTTTTTCTCTTTGAGATGAGGTCAGGTATTATGACGTTTTGGGGGGACAAAATATTAGCTTTACCATCTGCCTATCCCCTGGTGTGGTGGAACACGCCTGTAATCCCAGCAGCTCAGTAGGCTGGCACAAGGGGATCAGGAGTTCAAAGCTAGCCTTAGCAACAGCGAGGCACTAAGCAACTCAGTGAGACCCTGTCTCTAAGTAAAATACAAAATAGGGCTGGGATGTGGCTCAATGGTAGAATGCCCATGACTTCAATCCCAATACCACCCACTCCAAAAATAAAATCTTAGCTTCATATCCCTCCTTCGCTTGTGTTGTCTTGAACAAGGTACCCAGTTTCCCTCTACTTTGTTTCTTTATCTGTCTGTTAAAAAAAGATACTCTTAACTCCCTTACAGATTGCTTACCTTATACTGCTACTGATAATAGTTCCTGGTTATTTTTTGTGAAATATGAGTAAAGTCGTCTTCTAAGGTATAGACTAAAAAAAAAAAAAAAATGTCTTTTAAGGATTAATAATAAAGTCTTAACGTTATGGATTTTGATCTACTCAGGAAATAATAATCATTGAGAAACAGCACCAAGCTCCAGAATTCCTCTTTAGTGTTGGTAAACACTGTTGTATAAATCATTCATTGTTTGTACTCATTTATGTGTATGTAAGGAGAAAAGACCAAGTTATCACTTATTTCTTAACAAACTATAGTAGCTTATATGCTTCCTTAGTTCTCAGAATTCTATATTCTCAGTTCTGTGTACTAAGGTTTGAAGAGTAGAATATAGTAAGCTATGTATACAGTTGAGTTAGGCTTCACAGGAGAAAAATTAACTTTATTACTATCCTTTCCGCTTGACAAAGTTCATTTAATTTTTTTTTTGTTTTGTTTTTGGTACTGGGGATTGAACCCAGGAGCACTTGACCATTAAGCCATATCCTCAGCCCCCTCTCCCTTTTGTTTTTTATTCAAAGTTAGGGTTGAGTTGCTGAGGACTTTCTTAGTTGCTGAGGCTGGCTTTGAACTTATGGTTCTCCTGCTTTAGCCTCTCAAGCCACTGGGATTACAGGTGTGCACCACTGCACCCAGCCTCATTTAATTTTTCTATGTGCTAATTTACAAACTAGGACCAAGAAATATACTGTGAAATTAGCTTATTTAAAAAGTTGTGGTTTGCATGGAGCTTACATTCACATGTGTAAAAAAAGGTGATAATTGTTAAAATTATAATAAGGTTTATATTTGGAATTGAGAAATTGGGTTTGTTTGGTACCAGGGATTGAACCAGAGGGGCTTAATCACTGAGCCACCTCCCCAGCCCCTTTTATATTTTTTTAAAGAGACAGGGTCTCACTGAGTTGCTTAGGGCCTCACTATATTGCTAAGGCTGGCTTTCAACTCTGGATCCTCCTATCTTAGCCTCCCAAGTTGCTGGGATCACAAGCATGCGCAGCTGGCTGGGTTCATTATTTTGACAGTGAATTCAGTTATTTGTGTACCCGAAATATGTGACTAAATACCAAATCTGAAATCTTTATGAAAATAAGTAACCAAGTAATGAGAGAGGAAATATAAGCAAATAGATTCAAAGTTGAGGGAAAAATGCCAAAAGTTGTTATGTATTAAAGTTAATTTAGATCAACATGTTTTATGAGTGATGTTACCGAACAGTCAAAGATGGTGTAACTTTGGCCAAATTACTTCTGAGCCTAAATTTTCTCCTGAGAGTATGGTAGGCCTAATTGCTATACCACAACTAAGATTGTTGTAACAAGCAAATGCTTTGAAATTGTATAAAAATGCCTTTGAAAAAGTTTAAAAGTATCTATTGTATTTCATATGTAACTAAATTACCTTTGAAATGTCTGCCATCTTAATAGCTTCTTAATGTTTCCAAATGATTTAATGGGTTTCTTCCATGAAAGATTGGGAAGATAGGAACTATAACTATCTTTTTTTAAAGTTTAATAATACTCAAGTACATTGTTTACATAAGTTTCCAAAATCTTTCATTTTAGAATTTTACTTCTTTTATTCCCTCAGCTTTTCAATAAAGTCATAAATATTTGACAAATTATTCCATGTAAAATCTGATTACATAATCAAGTTATAGGCTTTCAGTAGTTCTTAAATTTGACTTTCAGTGAATTCTTTTACAAGTTGGTTGATCTTATGCTTTGTACTTATTGCTTTTATTAAATCTTAAAAGATCTTTGAGCATTTGATTGATTGATTCATTGATTCTCTGAATGGCATAAAATATCAGGTCAGGAGTTTTAATTAGGAATAATTTTCTTTTTTATTGTATATGTCTAATAAAAATATGCATTTATGTTTTTAACAGCTTTATTGATATTTTATATGGTCTGATTTACCCATTTCGAGTATATAATTCATTGGTTCAATTGATCTATTGATGGTACTGGGGATTGAGCCCAAGATGGTTCTACTTCTGATCTACATCCCTAGCCCCTTTTTATTTTGAGATAGGGTCTTGCTGAGTTGCCCAGGTGGTCTCAAACTTTCCAATATTTCTGCCCCAGCTTTCTAAATACCTGGAATTATAGGCAATTCATTCATTTTAATACATTCACAGATAAGTGTAACCATCATCATAGTTAGTTTTGGAATGATTTCATCACCTGAAAAAGAAATCCTGACCTTTATTCTCTTACTTTTTACGCCCCTGGCCCAGCAACCACTCATATATTTCTTTCTCTATAGATGTTCCTATTTTGGATAAATGAAATCATATAATAGATGGTCTTTAGTGACTAGCTTCTTTCAGTTAACATCTTTTCAAAGTTCATCTGTGTTATAGCAAGTATTCATATACTTCCTTCCTTTGTTTCTCCCTCTTTCTCTTGCCCGCTTCTTCCCTTCTGCCCCCCTGTCTCTCTTTGTGGTTCTGGGGCTGTACCCAGGGCTTCATGCTTTCTATGCAAGCACTATACCACTGAGCTATATCTCTAGCCCTTTCATTCCTTTTTAAGGCTGAGTAATATAATACTGTGTATATACATGACACTTTGTTTAGTCATTTATCCATTGATGGACTTTTGGATTGTTTTTGCCTTTTGGCTGTGATGAATAGAGCTGCTATGAATATTTGTGTACAAGTTTTTCATTGAATATCTGTTTTCAGTTCTTCCTGGTATATACCTTGGAGTGGAATTACTAGGTAGTAAGCTTACTCTGCTTAACTATTTGAAGAACTTGTTTTCCAAGCAAATGCACTATTATATATTACCATCATCAGTGCAAGAAGGTGTTGATTTATTTATTTTATTCTTAATTAACACGTAATATTTGTATATATATTTGAGATGAAGTATAATAATTCTGTTTATCCTTGTTGGCACTTGTTATTATTTAACTTTGATTCTAGCCATTCTGGTAGTTTGAAGTGGTATATTACTATGATTTTGGTTTCTATTTCCCTGATCATTAAAGATGTTGATCATTTTTTTAATATCCTTGTTGAATGTATGTCTTTCTTTTCATTGGAAAAATTTAGATCAGATCCTATACTCATTTTTAATTGGATTTTTTTTTTAGTATTAAGTTCTTCTCATATTCTAAATACAAGTTCTATAACAGATATATGGCCCCGGCTTTCTAAATACCTGGAATTATAAACAATTCATTCTTTAACTTTTTTAACTTCATTATTTCAGTCTTTTTTTCTCTCATCTCATGGAACAATTGCTTTGTGTCTATTCTGTTCTTATAAGAATACCAGTCATTGGGTTAAGGACCCCCCTACTCACAGGTGACCTCATCTTAACTAAGTTAACCTCTGCAAAGATCCTGTTTCCAAAAACACATTGTTAGGGTTACTAGGATTAGAACTATACCATTTCTTTTTGGGGAATGTAGTGTAACCCTGAGACTCTGACTTAATCCAATATATATTCAAGTCTTTTCTATATTTCAGATTTTTTCCTAGATCTTGGTATTGAATATTTTTCAATCAAACACAGTTCTTGTCTCTAAAAAGCTTATTAGGTGAGGAGAACAGACAAGTAAAGAAGATAGTTACCATACTCTTTAAAAGTTATTCTAGGGATAAGTATTTAACAAAAGCACATAGGAGTGGTGCCTCATTGAGTTTGGACAGGTACCAAGTGTTGCATGTGAGAGATGCATAGTTTTGTATGTCTATTAGGTTTGGAGGTAGGAAAACAAAGAGGCAAGGGAAAACGAAGGAAACAAAGCTAAGACTTTATTTTAGAGCATTGTGCCACCTTAAAAGTTTGGTAGGTGATGCTAGGCACAGTGATACACACCTGTAGTTCCAAGGATTTGGGAGATGTACAAGCTTTGGCAGCTTGGCAAGACCCTGTATCAAAAAAAATTTTTTTTTAAAGAGAGAGAGAGGGAGAGAGAGAATTTTAATATTTTTTACTTTTCGGTGGACACAACATCTTTGTTTGTATGTGGTGCTGAGGATCAAACCCGGGCCTCACGCCTGCTAGGCGAGCGCGCTACCTCTTGAGCCACATCCCCAGCCCCTGTATCAAAGTTTTTTAAAAATTCAAAATAGAACTGGGGATGTGGCAGTAGTAAAGCTCCCCGGGGTTCAATCCCCTGTACCAAAAGATTTTTTTAGAAAGATTTTTCTGGCTACAAGGTAGAGAAATGAATTTGTGAGAAAAAGAAAAGCTGAAACCCCAGTTCAAAGACTATCACCATCATCTAGGAAAATGACAGGAAGTCTGAAATGAAGAGGTATAGGGGAGATAACCAAAGTAGATGAATTAGAGAGATAATTTTTTGTGTGAATTAAAATGGAGTTCTTACTGTGTGCAGTGGTGCATGCCCATAATCCCAGTGGCTCAGGAGGCTGAGGCAGGAGGATCGAAAGTTCAAAGTCAGCCTCAGCAAAGATGAGACGCTGAGCAACTTAGTGAAACCCTGTCTCTAAATAAAATGCAAAATAGGTCTGGGGATATGGCTCAGTGGTTGAGTGCCCTGAGTTCAGTCCCTGGTATCGAATAAAATAAAGTGGAATTCTTTTCTACTTTTATGAAAATAACTGCCCAGTTTAAGTACATGTATTTAAGTTGAGATTTAACAATATCAAACTAATCTTGAGGTTAAATACATAACTTTAGATTTTAGGACCATAACATTTACAATTTTTATCTGGAAATCTTCATATTTTATTCACTAACATGGAATACAATCACACTTATTTTCTAATATATTATTAATGGCCCTTTTTGTACTGTAATACTTGAGTAATTGCAACAGACTGTATAATCCACAAAGCTTAAAATATTTACTGTTGGACCCTTAGTAGAAAAAGATGATGAAACTTTCTTTGATGGAAACTTGATTTTAAAAGACTAGTATCACTGTTACCATATTATTATAGTGTCTAATCTGTGTTCAGTTGTTTAGCAATTTTTAAAAATTGAGATAGTATTCCTGTATCACAAATTTATTCTGAAGTGTACAATTTAGTGGGTTTTAGTGTATTTGCGATGTTAGGCATTCATCAACACTAATTTGAGAACTTTTTCATCACCTCAATTATCAGTCATTCCCTTCCTCACCCCCTCAAATCAGCTCCTGGCAACCACTAATTACTTTGGTCGCCATGGATTTGATTTGCCTGTTCTGGATATTTCATATAAATGAAATTATATGTTTTTTTTTCTTTCTAGTATCTTTAATTTAGCATAATGTTTTCAAAGTTCATCCATGTGGGATTCCTATTTATGGTTGAATGATGTTCTATCAATAGGGTATACTACATATTTATGTAGACAGAAATCACAATACCAGACCTTAAACTATACTACAGAGCTATATATAGTAATAAAAGTTGCCGCTGTCCGGCTGCAGCAAACTAACCGGGGGTGACGAGCAAATTGTGTACATTGATACAGCAGGAGTGGGAGCCTTTTATTGTAGGACTGGAGCGGTATTTATACATTCCACACAGCTTATCTAATTAACATAAACTAGATACAGCAGTCAACCAATCAGGAATCTCCACACTTAAAGGCTCACTGGCGTTACTTCACAAACCACTCCCTCTGGCATTTCGCCAGGCGCCATCATGACTTGTTTACAGACTCCAACAAAAAATGGCATGGTAGGGGGCACCAAAGTAGACTTGTAGACTAATAGTACAGAATAGAGGACCCAGAGATAGACCCACATAAATGCAGTTATCACATACTACATAAGGGTTCCTGAAGATAGCCTATTCCTGAAGATAGCGTATTCAACAAATGGTGCTGTCAAAACTGGAAATCCATATGTAGCAAAATGAAATTAAACCTTTATCTCTCATCCTGCACAAGAATTAACTTAAAGTAGATCAAAGACTTAGGCTCTAGAACAGAGACCCTGCGGCTAATAGAAGAAAAAAAAATAGACCCAAATCTTCACTACGGCTGCCTAGGATCTGACTTCCTTAACAAGACTCCTAAAGCACAAGAAGTAAAATGAATAATCAATAAACGGGATGGATTAGAATTAAGCTTCTTCTCAGCAAAGGAAACCATTCTAAGTTAAAATTGGCTTGCCTTTGGGGGTTTGCAAAGACTACACAAAGATCATCAATGGTGAGACTATTGACAGCATACTTCATCTGGAATTTATTTGTGTACCAAGGAGAAGTTTAAAAATAAATTTAAGGGAACATTGACTAGTGTTGACCTCTTAGCCATGGAGTACAGGTGAGAAGCCATAGATGCCTAAAATTTCTACGAATACATGGGTTAACTAAAACCAAGACTCTCCATCAATGTTGAAATTTGCTCTTGGGAGTGCAAGGCAAGCACTCTACCACTGAGCCATAACCCCAGCCCCCAACATTTTTACTTTCTACACGTTTTTAAATGTCTGGTATATGCGAAGATAGCCAGAATCTTGTATGTGCTTTGCAATTCACTCTGTTGCAGTGTGGGTTTTTGAAGCATATGAAAAAATTTGGCTTTATGCACATGTGTTGTTAGGAAACAAAGTACCTTCTAGGCTACCTGAAAGGATCTTGAGGACCTTCAGTGGTCTTGATGCCACACTAATGAGAATGGTTTTAGGTCTTTGCTAATTTATTCCCAGATCAACAGAATTAGCATCTCAGGGCATTTGTACCTGCACCCTTTTTTAAGTACTAGGAATGGAACCCAGGGCTTTGCATATGCTAACAAATGATCTACCATTAGCATTTTTGTTTTTTGTTTTTTAATGTAGTGCTGGGGATTGAAACCAGAGCCTCTCACGCATACCAGGCAAGCACTCTACCACTAATTGCATATCAACCCTATGTACCTGATTTTTATAAATGAAAAGTAAGCTACATATTATCATGACAAAATGTTAATAAATTGTTTAATCATTCATAGAACCTTTTTGCTAGCAATATGTGACTAAATTGACTTTAAAATTATCTTAAAATTGTGTTTATATATAATTGCATTTTTTCCTGCCTTATTCAATTGTTGGTTTTTATTTTTTATTATTTTATTTTATTATTATTTTATTCCCTCATTTTTTATTGGTGCATTATAGTTGTACATATTGGTGGGATTTGTTGTTACATATCCATACATGGATATAATATAACAATAAAATTTATCCAGTATCACTCCCTAGCATCCCTCCCCCCTTTCTGCCTCTCACCAGTTGGTCCCTTTCCTCTACTGTACTCCTTTTGATTTTTAAGATATACTATCTCCCACCTTAATTGTTGCTTTTTAAAAGCAAAGTAATAAGTGGAGCCTTAGAAAAGATGTGTTCTATCTCTGTTTTAATAATTATTATATTGATATTAACTGTTTCCCCACCTCTAGAACTATGCCTCACAAGAACAGGTTTCCATTTTCCTCAGATCAATTCACTACTGCACATTGGACCCCGCAGAGGTACACTGTTATACAATCATATGTGATAGCATTGTAAATATTAATAAGCATGCATAGTGTGAGCCAAATGTTGCATTGAAATTTTACATATTATGTAGTTAAATTCTTTGGTAAGCACTCTCTACCATTTATAAATAAGTAGTCTGAGACCCTAGATGGTTGGCAAAAGATTACTTATCAAGATAAGAACAAGAGTTCTGGCTTCAGGTTCCCTGATTTTATCAAAATGTTATACTTAATACATAAATATGTGTTACAGTGTCACTGTGATCTGAGGACCCTTTAACCTGAGTAAACACTGACGTGAAAGGGGTAAATATAGGCCATGTTTTTGGTTATATTGTAGTGCACTGATAATAAACTGTTGTCATATATGAAAAACGCATATAAAACATAGCAAGTGCCTTTGCATGGACTTATCAGTCAGTACTTGTTAAGTATTGCCATTATTATGGCTGGCATCATTATGACATGTTTTGTAGTGAAATTAAGTTGTCTCTAGTCCTACTCTTTTAACTGGTGTGATATTCAGCAAATTGCATTAAATTAAGTATGTTTGATGAAATTCACATGAAGTAAAGATTCAAATGAGAATGAGATAATGTATATTTATATAATCTTCTCGTCAATTGCCTTGCACAGTACTTTAAAATGATATCTTATTTTAACTTTTGAATTTTGATAAGTAAGTAACATCTTTTTATGGGTAAGAAAATAGAAGTTAACCATTTTGCCTAAGGTCATGCAGGAGATCTCGATAATAATATCAGAAATAAAGGGACTTCAGTATGACTCTAATATAAACTTTTAACATTTTTATTCTTTACCTGTTCTTCTTAAACATTTTTTCTAGGCCTTAAGGAAAAATCTTCTGAGGAAAATAATTTAGGGGATTTGGGTAACATAGATATAATAATGGTTACTGCAGTTTGCTGCCCTGTGTAAGGTTCGTGATCCTTGTTTAACACAGAAAAATAGCTTAGTTGCATACTATACTTGTGATCAGGCACTGTGATCTTAAAAATCTATGCCATTAGTAATGAGAACATCCAAGTTAGAGTAGTAGTGTACATTGCACAAGTTTCATCTGCTATTAACAGAATAAAAATTATAGTACGCAGTTGCCTCAACTTTTTATATGAAAGATAGTCTCTTTGAGGTTGGAGCAATACACAAGCTTTCATGTATCCAGAAAGTAATGAGCCTTGGGGAATTAATCATGAGGCAAGCTAATTTTCTTTGATAGTGCTAGCTCAATTTGGTAGAGTTTTGAAAAGCCTTGTTTTCCAGCAGGATCATAAGGTATGTTCAAATTCCTGTAAACTAATGGTTCATACCAGTAAGAATCTGGTTGAGTCCAGCCCCTTAACAACCAAGTTAGAAATAATGGAGATTTTTTAATTACTTTGTTTGTGTAATTTGACTTTGTCACTGATTCAATTAGCCTTTGGATTGCAAGGTTTGAACATTTTGTCTGGGAAAAACAGAATTAAAGCTGTTAGGGTAAAATTCCTTTTAGTGTTTTATATAACAGATTGTAGTTCACCTTTCTTTTTTAAATAAAAATAAGTGAAACTGATTCCTGATTAGATAAATTTTGGAAGTGGAAGAAAACTTTGTATTTATTTCTTTGCAAAAGCTACTTTGTGCTAGAAAAAAAATTATTGAAATTAGCTGAAAACATTCTTTAGAAAATTTTGTTCCTGTATCTGTCCAATAATCTTGGAATGTAAATGGAAAAGAGAACTTTTTGTATCTTTGAAACATTCTAGATGATTTCAGAGATATTCCATTACTGTATATAAGATTAACAATGATTGTTTGAGGTATCATTCCCAGTGCTTTAAGTTCTAAAGAACAGGTATGAAATTCTTATTTCAGAATTTCTCTGGCAAGCTGATTTTACGTATCGGCCCTGAATATTAATCAATAATTCACAACCAGTAGACTTTAGAATTAAAAACTGACTAGAGTATAGAAAGATGGTCTTCATATTTAAATACATTTCAGCAGTACTGAATTTTTTTTGGTAGTTTAGAAATAATTCACATGCTGAATGCTAAAAGATTCTTACAGATGCTTTGTAATTGCTAGATTTTCTCAGTGGACTGTATATGATTTGAGGTATAACTTGAAAGAAGCATAAGACTCAGTTGGCTTTTTAAAAGTGGGGGGAGGGAATAACGAGTATTTTTGTTGATAGGTACATTAAATATTCAACAAACAAACAAGTAATCCATTTGAGTGGACTCCTTGGTGGGAAAAGAGAGTTTTTGTTTATTTTTGTCAGTACTAGGGATTGAACCCAGGGATACTTACCACTAAATTACATGCCCAAGTCTTTTTATTTTTATTTTGAGATTGGGTGTCACTAAGTTGCCAAGGCTGGTCTCCAATTTAGGAGACCAGTAGCTGGGATTATAGGCATGCATCTCTTTGCTCCACTAAAAAGGATGTTCTTATTAGTGGAAACAGGTATCAGTTTGACTAGACGTATTTTGGGGAGGTAGGAGCCAAATTGTAAGGAGAAATTGGATTGTGAAGGCTTTTTATACCACAGTAAGGAATTTAAAAAGCATAATAATAACATTGAACCTAGGCACTGGGAAATCTAGATTCTGCTTTTGGTTTTATCAATGATTAGATCCTTACCCACTGAATATTAGCCATA
This sequence comes from Callospermophilus lateralis, assembly GCF_048772815.1. Lineage (NCBI taxonomy): Eukaryota > Metazoa > Chordata > Mammalia > Rodentia > Sciuridae > Callospermophilus > Callospermophilus lateralis. The sequence continues at coordinate 65,437,170 of NC_135308.1, forward strand.
TTTTTCTCATTCTATATGCTGAAAGTAATACAATGTTGTCAAATTAGATGCCTGACACCCTGGAGAGTAGATTAAACTCTTAATAGTCACCAGCTGAATTAATGCATTAATTTTGACTTTGACATGGCATTAATCTTTCTGAGCTTACAATTGTCCCATTTGAATGAGGGTTTCTTACTAGATCTGTGATCCTGTGGCCATTTTGTAAATGTGAAGAGCTGTTAACCAGTTTTTTAGTAATGTGATGTGAATTAAATGATGTCTGATAACCTGAAGTCATTAAATGTCAGATGATAAAAAGGAGTCAGATGGCTGGACAGTCACAATGTAAAATACAAGTTGGAGGTGGAGAGAATGGAACGAATGAGGCCCATTCTAAATTGATCTCACTTAGCATTTAGGACTTTGGTACTCATAATTGTAATATGGGGGAAACAGTGGTTTTGAGAGTTAACAAAAAGGCCATTTTCCTTGTTAGAGATCTTTGGCTGTTAGGAGCAAGAGGAGTGCTAATAGCAGAACTGTTTACCAGATTTTTTTTTAACATTTATCTTTGTTTCAAGAGCTCATAAACAATAGTAGTTCTTAAATATTGTGGGAAAAGCATCCAGGAATGATTAAAATTTCTATTCTGGACCATGAAAATGATAACATCATTCAAAGAAAAGGGAAAAATCCAGAGAAGGGCACTAACTTTGAGAGAAACAATTCATTTAGACATATAAACAGTTATCTGTTTGTGAATGATATTTTCACTGTATCTGTTGAAAACTTAATTTATAGAAAAGATTGCTTTTATAGAATATAGATATTTGCTTCTATTTCATAACCTTGTCAAAACTACACACACACACACACCCCAACAACAACAACAAAAGACTATAGCAGTTTGGTTCAATTTGGTCCTAGTTATTTCTTGCCTGGTAGAATTTAAAACCTACCCACATCTTTATACTGTATGAAGCAGGGAACAAACAAGGCACCTATTTTTTAGCTCTTTGATTTAGTCAAGGGTAGTCCTTAGCAGTCTTCCTTTTTGCCCAATACTTAACATCTTAATCTACTTACTTGTGTTGAGTCAGAGATCAGTGGCAGCTGCTTTGACAAATCATATTACAGTTAGAACATTTCCAGCCTTTGGATGTATTCCTGCCAGACTGCTGAAGCCTTAGCATCCATTGTCTTGATTGGGATTTAAGCATGAACAGTTATAAGGGATAGGGGGCAGGACTGTATTCTGTTGAACTTTACAACAATGCTTTCCCACCATCACACTTATATATATATATATAAAAGTTGTCAATGGATTCTTTATTTATTTACTTATTTAGTGTGGTACTGAGGATCCAACCAGGGCCTCATACATACCAGGCAAGTGCTATACCTGAGCCACAACTTCAGCCCCACCCACCACCACTCTTAATGCTATGAAGAAAATCCTTTCCTGAATCACTTAAAATCAAAGTAGTTTTTATATGGGTCTATGAGATCTTCCTGGCAAATGAAAATGTTTTTACGCTTATTGAAGCCTTTAGTAGAAGAGAAAGGAAATAGAAAAATTTCTTGCCACATTGGTTTACTAATAACTGCTTTTGGTTGTTATTGTTGTTGTTCCACGAGATGGAGGTAAAGCAGTTCAATATCTTCACTCCCACCGCCCAGTACTGGGAATCAAACCCAGGGGTGCTTTACCACTGTGCTATGTCTCCAGCTCTTTTGTTTTTTATTTTGAGACACAGAGTCTCATTAAGTTGCCAGGGTTGACCTCAAACTTGCAGTCCTGCTTCAGCCTCCTTCAGGTGTGTGCCACTGCACCTAACTGATATCACCACTTTTTAAATTAGTTAAACAGAGGGTCTGTTATCCCTACTTTTTAAGTGAGTGTAAGAGATATAATCTAGGTCATGTGATAGGACAAAGAACTCAACCCCAGTATTGTGATTCTTTGTCTAGTGTTCTTGTGGCTACATATTCTGAATTTACACTTTATTCATTGAATTTAATCCTCCTTTTATTTTTAAAAAAAGAAAGCATACTTTCAAAGTGGATTTATAGTATATATACAGGTAAGCCTCCAAGAAAAGCTCTGTCAAGGAGGCAGAACCTGTGAATGTAGTAGGTGGAGCTCTGAGCAAATAAAAGTCTCATTTTGCTTGCTCAGGAATCTGTTGCTGTTGGAGGAGAAGCAGAAGCAACAGTAGCAGAATAGTTTTCCTGCCATTCAGCATGTAGTTTTTGTCTACAAGGCCAATCTAAATAAATAAATTGTTGACCGAGCAGAGCAAACTCATGTCTGAGAGTTGGGGAAACATGGCTGTTAAACAAGAAACTATGCTTCAGTTTGACTTTGCCGTTTGCCCTCCTTATGCTGTGGGCTAAGTGACTGTTAATTTACATCTTATCCATTTCCCCCTCATTTTTCTCTAACTCTGTAACAAGTCTGTTTTGCCTTTTCTGATGGATTTTACAAAGAAGGACTTTTTCTCAGTATTTGTCATCGTAAATTCTCATTGCTGCTGCTGCCCTCAAAAGGATTGTGTAAGTGAGGTGGGTAAGAATTTCCAAACTATATAAAGGGCATATTGTGGTCTCTTTGATGATATGTGTAGAAAGTTTTAGTTAGAATACTGAAATTGTTAACTTCAGAATACTTTTAAAAATACTTAATGTTCTTCGAATGGTTAGGAAAAGTTTTACTTTAATCAAGAGATACTAAATGTTATATAACATATTTGAAACTTAAGCTTTTGATAACATTTATCTTATATCAATTCTTTATGTACCCTTGATGGGGGTCACAGTTGTTCATTATTTTAATACTCCATTTAATTTGCAGAAATTACCTTCTTTTTATTTAAAGAGTAAATAATTTTATGTCAGCTGAAAATATCTCAAGTGTGTATGCATTAGATATACAATACATACTTATTTAATGAAGAGAGAGAAGCTACTGACCCTGTTCCCTGTACCTCATCCCCCAAAACAAAAGACAGTGCTGCCTAAAGAGAGATCCTGTTTAGATTTCAAAAGTAAGACAAGAGTACATGTAGGGGGGCTGGGGATGTGGCTCAAGTGGTAGCGCGCTCGCCTGGCATGCGTGCGGCCCGGGTTCGATCCTTAGCACCACATACAAACAAAGATGTTGTGTCCGCCGAAAACTAAAAAATAAACATTAAAAAATTCTCTCTCTCTCTCTCTCTCTCTCTCTCTCTCTCTCTCTCTCTCTCTCTCTCTCTCTCTCTCTCTTTCTCTCTTAAAAAAAAAAAAAAAAAAAAAAAAGTACATGTAGGGCCAGAGAGTTGCTGACTTAGAATGTGTTCCTAGTAAAGTTTAGTAGTTTTATTCTGTATAAGATTAGCCCAATTTATGTACCTTAGTATTCTTTCCAGTTTGTGTTTTCTAGTCTCATTCAGAATAGGTGGGTGATAGTTTGCTTTTACTGGTTAGAACAGGTCTGAATTGGGATAAATTGGGAAGTTAAAAGGGGGGGTGGCATTTGGAGGATTGTGGGGATTTAAACTTATCTTTGTTGAAGTACATAAAGTAAAAAGAAGTAAAATGAAATTTTTATCATAAAAATATTTTGTTTTTATTGGTTTGTTCTTTCCAGTGCTTCAAATCATGTTTTAGAATAAAATCAACAAACCTGGCATGGTGATGTACTCCTATAGTTCTAGCAATTCAGAAGGCTGAGGCAAAAGGATCATAAGTTGGGCAATTTAGCAAAACCCTGTTTCCATAAATAAAAAGAACTAGGGATGTAGCTTAGTGGTAAAGTGCCCTTGGTTTCAATCACTAATACCTAAATAAATAAACTAGATCAACTTTTTAAAAAAATCATCAGTTATTAAAAAAACATGAAGTTCTCCTTTCTTCAGAAAAAGTATGATGATTATACAAAAAATGTTATTGTATCTTTTTTTAATATTTATTTTTTAGTTTTAGGTGGACCTAATATTTTTATTTTTATGTCTTGCTGAGGTTTGTACCCAGTGCCTTACATGTGCTAGGTGAGCACTCTGTCACTGATCCACAACCCCATCCTCTGTATTGTATCTGTATTTTCATCTTTCTGTTTTATTTTGTATAGTTCACTTCAGGGTCAGTGAAGTATAGTATTCATTCATACATTTTTCTTGAACATCTTTTAATATTCAATTTATAAACTCTTGCTTATAAAATTATTCAACAGTCCTCTTCTAGGTTACTTACAATCCTGGTTTCTTGGTGGTAGCTGACTGGTAAAATTTTTTGTTAGATTTTTTTCAGTATCTTAAGTGGGTTGCAATAAGCAGTCTTAATATTTTTTTAAGGTAACAGTGGCATCTAAATGTGTTGTATAGCATTGGTGTGGAATGGTCTATACTTAAATTGTGCTAGAGGCAAAAAAAAAAAAAAAGCATAAACCTCTTAGATTTGAGGTTATATTATGCAGTTATTGTTTTTGCTTATCTTCTACATATTGTATTTAACTAGGATTCCTATTTGTAAATAGAAGTTTCTGTTTGTAAAGACATGAATATGATTAAATGAATAGAGTTAACAAGAGGGTTATTTATTATTTAGGATAATCAAAGGTAAAAACAGGTTAAAGGTGGCATTGGGTCAGCAAATTTAATAATTCAAAGAACTTTGAACCTACATATGACTTTGGGTTCCTGCTTCTGTTAATTTAGATAGGTATGGTGGGCAGATAGTGTGGCCATTTTCAGGACTATTTCCGCATGTTCATTTCATACTAAAGTCTTCTGTTGTTAATTTATTTTGTCTTTCCAACCTACCTGTGCTAAAATGAAACAGAAGAACTGGTATAAGTTTGCTTTATTAAATTAATATGTTGAATTTTATTGTCGGTAGGCCAAATACATTCCCCTGAAATGTATGTGCTTATGGACAAATGGAAGACTTTTCCTCATCAGAGTCTATATTTTCTTAAGCCACTTTTTAAACTCTTTGCATGCAAGGTTGAACTATGTGCGACAGTCCAACCTATTTTACCAAACTGTCTTTTAGATATATATATTTTTTCAATAGTAAGTGTTCTACAAACAAGATACAACATTTTAGGACTGGGGTTGTGGCTCAGCAGTAAAGCGCTCACCTTGCACATGAAAGACCCTGGGTTCGATCCTCAGCACCACATAAAAATAAATAAGTGAAACAAAGTTTTAAATTTTAAAAATATATACACAGCATTTTAGATGGCTCTTCTCATTATTCTCATAAATGACATTTTTAAAGTTTATTGTAGAAAAAAAAACATTAAAAAACATGAAAACAAAATACCACCCCCCATCCCCACCCCACCCCTGCTACCAAAGAACTTTTAGATGGAACTTTCCTAAGAAGGAAAGTTAATAAGTTAGAAATACCAGGTTTGGTTTATTAAAGCAGCCTTTAACTTCAGGAGCATACTTTTTTGTTTTCCTTAGAATTATGCTACAACATGTACAATTTGGAAAAACTTAAGAGCTGAATTTGGAAATAAAATTGAAGAAAATGCAAATAGTGATCTTTGTAGTCAGTCTCAGAACCAGACTTTTTAGATACATGAACTTAACTAACTTTTATGATCAGCTCTACTACAGTTCCTTGGTGTGAAAAGTTAGCCCTAGAGGTAAAATTCTTCAAATCAGGACTTTGGGATAACAGTGGATTATTGATGAGAATTACACAACTTTAGATACAACTTTGGTATTTAAGGACTTCAGCACTAACCATTTGGTGTATGGTTCCAGTGGATGCCTTAAACTGCTCATAGCATAGAACCCTATATATACTCACGCTTTTTCATACATACCTATGATGAAGTTTAATAAATTAGGCAAGCAAAAGATTAATAAAAACTAATAAATAGAACAATTTAACTATGCTCTAATAAAAGTTAAATGAATGTGGTCTCTCAAAATATCAAGATAGTATTTTCTGATTGTAGTAGATTTTATGTATCAAAGTGAAAAGACAAAGCCATGGAAAAGAGATACAGTTGTATTTCATTTAGATTGAGCGATTATGTGTATTTCTGTGATTTATTAGATCGTCACTAATTTTGTTATATATGTTTGTCCCTGAAATTATATAGATGATTAGAATTTATGCATATTCAGTAAGCTTTTCTAAACACTCCCACTTAGGTTATCTATGTATTTATAGACTTACAGCACTGTTTAGTGTAGCTACTTTAACTCATGATTTATGTAGTTGCTAGGATGAAATGGGAGCAAATAATGAGATATTTTTCCCCCTTCACCCCATTACTCAGAGAGTAGTCTTTTGTTCTTAGTATCTTAGATGTATCTTCCATACAATGCTGAAAACTTTAGGAAAATTCTAAACTATTATTATGATACTATTCATTATAATATTTACATAGAAGAGTATTAGTAAGTTTCTTCTAAAACTAATTACAATGCTTATCTTTCTTGTGGATCAGATATATTACTTTTCAACTTTATATTTTACTTACGAAAGACAGTTTGCTCTTTACTTATGTCAAACCAAGAGAAACCATAACTCCTTCTAAACTAGTTGTTTTTAAAAAGAGTACTATAATAATATAATACCTGCCAAAACTATGTAAAATCATACACAAATGCATGTTCAGTGTTCAAAATAATTAAATGCTGTATAGAATCGTGTTAGCCTGCAAGATTGAACAAAACATCTAACCAGTTGGAACACTTAGCTTTCTTTTTAGCCAGTAATTTCCTTTACCCAAAGAAAAAGATGCTATTCTAGCCTAAATTCTTTCATTGCCACATAAAAAGTAAGTAAATGCACTCTCAAAACTTTCTTGTTGTTTTCTTCTGAGTAGCTAAATTGCCCACCTTTTTTCCTGTAGGCAAATCAGAAAAAAAGCCAGGATGGTTAAGAGGGCAACCTAGTAGAATTTAAGTGGAAATTTTAAAACAAAATTCAAAGACCCTCTGTCATTAATGTGTTTCTATGGCAATTTGTATGGTTTTCAGGGAGTGAAGCCAGCCAGTTTTGACAAAGTAGCAATTCCTGAAGTGAAGGAAATCATCGAAGGATGTATACGGCAAAACAAAGATGAACGGTAAGATTAGGTGTTGCTTAAACAGACAACTAAAACATAATGTTCTGAGTATAAAACTTAATCTGAAGTGAATTTAATTCTTAGGATTAGTTTTTCCATTTATGCCATATAACCCTTTTTAAGATAGGGTTCTATTTAAGCTATTCAAATTCAATATGCTAGAATAGTTTACAAATACAAGCCAGGCTTAGTGGCACAGACCTGTAATCCCACCAAATCCAGAGGCTGAGTCAGGATCACAAGTTCCAGGCCAGGGCAACTTAGTGAAATCCTGTCTCAAAATAAAATTTAAAGGGGCTGGAGGTGAAGCGCTTGCCTAGCATGAGCAAGTTCCTTGGTTAAGTCCCCAATGTTACCAAAAACAAACAAAGGTTTAGTGGAGTTTTTAAGTAAATCAGAATCACCTTAAACATAGTTTAAACATTCTGTTAAAGTCACTTATAGCAAATAACTATACTGTACTAACGCAGCAAATCTGTTCCTTAGTCCTTTATCCATTGAATTCTAAACGATATAGAACAAAGACTTGGCACTTTAAAATCAACTCAACTATGCAGTGCTTGATTTCTTGGTATTGTGCCAGAATTAAAGAAGAGCAAAACATCAGAATTCCTTTGAGTAAAAAGAGAAGACTTTACTAAAGGCTTAGGAGGACATCTACCTTAGTCATTTGTACTAACATAGGACTTTTCTCAGAGGAGTGGCAAGTATCTGATCTCCCATGTAGCTGATTCATCACCCAGTAGGCATGACAAGGGTCCAATATCTGTTTTTGAAAACTGATCTACCTTCATCGTCTCTCCATACCCGCCAAAAAAGAAAAAGTATGCCAGCCTAAGACAATATCAGTTGTAAATTGAACATGATCTACCTCCTGAAGAATGGGAGGAATCGGGTAAATCAACCAAATTAAAGAATTCCATATCTTTACTTTTCTAGTCTTATTTTCTTTTTTATAACTTTGTTATTTGAAAGAATTTAACATGATCTTTAATACACTTTAATAGATATTTAGTTTAAGTTTCTCTTTTCATATTCACTGAGTCCTAAAATCTCTTTGAAGACCTTTTCAATATAAACAAAGAAATATTTGTTTCAAATCTTAAAACATATTACTCTTATGTCTTTTCTGAATGGACTAGTTTATTGGATTACTGGTATTTCGAAACCATTTTATCTAAAGAAAATTGTTTCACAATTAGCTTTCTTGCTTGCCTAGTCCACAAATTATTGAACAAGAAATTGGAAGAATTTGTTGAATAGGTTAAAAGTTGCTATAGTCAAAGGTACCAAACTAGAAATCAGAGAATTTTATTCTGGTTTTGATTATATCATTTACAACTTCTAGAACTGTGAGCAAGATTCTCAACTTCTGAGCCTTCATTCCTAATTGTCAGGAGATAATCTCTTATTGGATATTGGGCAAGGTTCTACAAAGGATTTTTTATTACTTATAAAATACTATGTATATTGTTATTGATATTTTGCATCTTTGATATTCTGTGCATTATTTGCCATTGCCAGTACACTGTAACCAAAGGGGTTAGCTAATTTGATTTTAAAATGATCACTCTCAGTTCTTTTGTTTATAAATCAGATTGTTATGATGTCTTATCATTTAAGAGTACAAATCTGTAATCACCATTCAGATAGACTAATGAAGAAATGCATTATTAACCTTGGTTTTCTATTCAGTTTTTTTCTTATAAACAACAATAATCAGCCACATTTGAAAATTATTTTTTAAAATTAATGACATTTTGTTTTTCTTTGTTTTCTTTCTTTCTTTTTTTTTCTTTGGAAGATATTCCATCAAAGACCTCTTGAACCATGCCTTCTTCCAGGAGGAAACAGGGGTACGGGTAGAATTAGCAGAAGAAGATGATGGAGAAAAAATAGCTATTAAATTATGGCTTCGTATTGAGGATATTAAGAAATTAAAGGGCAAGTACAAAGACAATGAAGCTATCGAGTTTTCCTTTGACTTGGAGAGAGATGTACCAGAAGATGTTGCTCAAGAAATGGTAAATTGGCGCTGATTGGCCATTTAAAAGTTAATGTAGATTTATATAAAGCAGTTTATAGAGTGTCATATGTGACGTATCTCATTAACATAAGATTATCTTGGCCCCAAATGCTATCTTTGAAATAATAGGATTTTCCTGTGATTTTTTTTTTTTCTTTAAATCCCTTCTTTGTACTTTTTGTGTTGTTACTGGTAATGGGTTTTGAACTTTATAGTCCTTTTTTAAAAAGACGTTTTTATTTGAGGAAATTAGAGATGGATAAGAAAGAATGAACTAGAATATATTCTGAAGTCTATAAAGTTGAATGACTTCTAATTTGTTTAAGATCCTTCAGTTAGAATGAAAGTTATATTTCTAAATATTGGATCAGTTATTAGATAAACCATTACAAATAGACATAGGATTATAAACCATTTTTTGTTATGAAAATAGTTTTCAAGATCAATTGTTAATAGGTATCCTATAGTTATATCCTTATTTGAAGTATGTCAAAAAGACTACTTTTCCAAGTAGAAACCCTTCACCAATTGAGGCTTGCTGCTTTGCCTAATGTCAGCAATTATCATGCAAAGAAACTCAATAAAATTTTTCTACTAGTGTTTGTAAGCATCTTTCAGTAGTAGTTACCTCTGAGAAAAGGAGTCAGTATGAAAGAGATACTTAAGAGCTTTTTGGTCTTTTGAAAACCTTTAAATATTTGCCACATTTGTTTTATCTGTATAAGTGGTTGTCAGGTGAAAGGAAGTAATAGCAACACGGGTTAATAATTATTACATGTGAAATGGTAGTAGTGAATGGAAATGAATACCATACTAGTTTATTTTCCTCATTATTTTAATTATTGTAAGTACACCCACCTGTGAATTTCTACAAAGATGGTACATATTCTTTGCGTATGTACCATGATGGTGGGGGATGTATACTGCAGTTAAGTCATTTCACAGTTTGTTTAAGACTAGTACTGTAATTCCTTCTCCTTCTTATCCACTTTTCTACATCACATATTTCATTTTATTTTGAGGTTGTTTTCTTTTGATAGCCTGTTTTTCTCTAACACCTTTTTTTCCCTGCAGGTAGAATCTGGGTATGTCTGTGAAGGTGATCATAAGACCATGGCTAAAGCTATCAAAGACAGAGTGTCATTAATTAAGAGAAAACGAGAGCAGCGGCAGTTGGTTCGAGAAGAGCAAGAAAAGAGAAAACAGGAGGAGAGCAGTCTCAGACAGCAGGCTGAACAACAATCAAGTGTTCCTTCCCAGACAGGAATCAAGCAGGTCCCTTCTGCTAGCACTGGTATAACTACTGCTTCTGCCACTTCGGCTTCAGTATCTACACAAGTAGAACCTGAAGAGCCTGAGGCAGATCAACATCAACAACTACAGTACCAGCAACCTAGTATATCTGTATTATGTAAGTATTTTGGAAAGCACACAAGATGTGCTAATGATGCTCCTAATTGACTCTACCCCCACCCCCACCCCAGCAGCAAACCTTCCCATGTTGGAGATCAAACCCAAGGCCTCATGCATGTTAGGCAAGCTCTATCACCGAGCTATATTCCCAGCTCCAGACTTTTTATCTTCAAGATAGTTGTCATTTAGCTTCTCTTTTTATTTTTATGACCATGACTAATGTAACAGGATGGATATTGAGAAGATTGATTAGGGTATAAAATAATTTTAAAAGTTTCATTATCTTGGAGGTTCCAATTTTTAGATTTCCATATCTCAGTTCCTTAAAAAATAAAATTAAATTAAATTAATGAAGAATGAACAAGTTTAGCTACTTAAAATTGTGTTCTGGTTTAGAGCTTTCAGGAAAGTTAAATAGCATATAGACTGAAAACTAATGAGATCAGTAATCATTGATTGAAAGTCCACAGGTCTCCATATATAAGAGTGAAAGTTTAGTTAATGTTCCATTTTCCCTTACTCTTCAGATAAAGGACATCAGAACTTGTCTTCCATATGGGTCTCTCATAAATTCAGAAGTTTACATAAAACTATGACTGCTATTTATTTTTTAATTTAGTGACGATTTCTGGAAAGAAACAGCCAATTCATTGTAATATGGTGAGACTAAAATGTGATAGGAAAAATTTGAGCCTCCTTTTTATAATTTGTCTTTCTGTCTATTTTTTGGTGATGTCTCACCTTCAGCTGATGGGACAGTTGACAGTGGTCAAGGATCTTCCGTTTTCACAGAATCTCGAGTGAGCAGTCAACAGACAGTTTCATATGGTTCCCAACATGAACAGGCACATTCTACTGGCACAGTCCCAGGGCATACAGCTTCCATTGCCCAAGCACAGTCTCAGACCCATGGAGTATACCCACCATCAAGTATGGTAAGTAAATGCACAAGAGTGAGTAATACTATAATGAAAGCCTGTAGAGAATCTGTTAAATTCTGAGTCTTTACTATCCAAATAGCAACTTGACTAAAATAGAAAATATAAATGGTCTTTAGTCAGCCCTCCATTTTCATGGGTTTCAATTGGTAGGTTTAGTTATAAAAATGTTTTTTTAAAAAAGCAGTTTGTCTCTGTACTGGTGGGTCTTGGAACCAATCCCCTATAGATACTGAAGGATGACTGTTTTGAAAGGAAATTGGAGTAGATGAAGCAGGGTAAGATGTATACATTAATGTGTAAGAATTAGTTAAACTCCCTGCGTGAAGCATCTATGTATAAGATTTAGTCTGCATTTGATAAAAGGCAATATTCTCAGCATTTAAGACTTAAAGCTATTCAAAACAACATAAGCTAAACATATAGATGGTTTGGGGGTGGATGATGAGAGTTTTTCAAAAGCTTCTTTATGAAAATAACTACAAAGTATTTTCTATAAGATTTCTTACTATATAAAAACAGGTAAGAACTTCAAATCATTATAGAATGTTGCATGTGAGTACTCTAGAGTAAAGGAATCCTTTATTTATATTACCATTTAATTTAGCGCTTGTGTTTAGTTACTTATCAGTTGCTATGCGTGTTCCTGCCTTTAAAGTCTGTGTTGAACACAAGTTTCTTTCCCAATGTTCATTTGCTTTTATCTTTATTTGGTATTTTGTTTTATACTGATTTATTTTCAGGATCAACTTACAGAGGGCATTTTCTAAAATAATTTATGCTTTGTGTGTGTGTATATATATATATATACACACAGCATTATCCACTCTTGTTTTTCATGTAGAGAATGGTAAAGTAGCTCATCAGATAATACCCCATTTCTTTGGTTGCCTCTCTGTGAAGTCTTCAGAGAGGAAAACAAAATACATTTATCTCCCTCAAAAAGGAATTGAGTGACTGGTCATTTTATAGCACTTATTTATCAAGATCTTTAAACAGACTGATTTTTCCCCCTTCTTAGAAAGCTTTTAATCTGAACTTTGTGGAATTCTTGCTCTTTATTAATTGAAAATCTTTCTTTGAAAACACTTCTGTTTACTCTGGTCATTTATGCTGCAGCTTGGAATAAAAGATGTTTATTTGTTTCAGTGTCCATTGATCAGTCCTCTGGCTAGGTCTGAAGATGAATAGCCACAATAATGCAAAGAAAACTACTAATGTACTAATTTTTTAACATTTTTTTTTAAATAATTAGGGTAGAAGAACTTTTAAGACTACATAGAAGATATATTTCTGTGTTCTGGCCGATATTAACTATCAGCATTTCTTATCATTTTCTACTTTTGCTCTAATTGATTTTTTTTCTGAACCATAATTCAATTAAAACAAACAAACTTCAGTCTCTTGGCTTTTCTCATCACAGAGTTCTGAACATTGGCCTCTTTTAGACAAGGAAATGCAATAATCATTTGTAATGATATTAAGCATTTAGACACTAACATGCTTTTATTCGCTTTTCCAAAAGCAGACTACTTCTTGCTTTTGAATGACAATAGTCTATGAAAGTATTATGATGATGTATTAAGGATTTGGGACTTTTAAGAAATTTTTATAATTTTTTTCCTGTCACTTTCCAGAAAGAATTTACCCTGGCATATAATAATGCGTAAATTAAAAGTGAAATTTTAATAATTAAAAAGAGAAATAAGGATGGAAAAAAATGGAACCAGGAGTGAAACCAAATAATCATCATGATATTTACATACTTGCTACTGGTAGGCCACAAATATGGCTTAAAGCAGCCAGTTTTGGAAAAGAAAATATAATTAGTTATATAGTTCACAGTATCTAAAAGAATATTAACAAACTTGCTCCAGACAACCTTACAGTGTTAGACTTATTGCTTTTTATCTATATTAAACCTTTTCTGTTAAGGTGCCTCAAACTTTGTAAACCAAAGTTGAATCTCTGATATACCCAAAGAGAATTTTTACATTATTCTTTAGAAATTCAAATTGAAGATTTTTTTTTTTCATTAACAATTTTAGTAAAAGTTCAAATAGTTCCTATGTCCATCCAGTTGTGAATTTCTTCCTGAAAGGTATACTTTTTCTAGTTAGATGACTTTTTACCTTTGCTGAGAAAGATTGGCAAGTATACAAGTAAAATAAATATAATGTTGTAAGCCAAAAACTTTTTTAGTCTGATGCCTTCAGAAATGACAATCCTTTTCTCAAATTTCCACAGCTCCTGCAGAATAATCCAGACTTCAACTTTTTCAAATCTCGTGTTTTAAATTAATAGAATTCATTCTTGTCTAATCTTACTAAGTTTGCAGAAATTATAAACTGATATTGTTTTCCCTGTCTTCTGCCTTCAGCCCATCTTTCTTATTCATACATTCATAACAGTTGGTGTTATTTCATAATATTTAGGATAATAATTTCTTACTATTATTATTTATTAGAAATCTTGTACTTGACCCAACACAATAGAGAGTAGTTGTCATCTGCCCCGTGTGCTTTGTGGAGTTCTCTCTCCACTAAAAAAAAATTGACTTTGTGGAATTGGAGAGGATGGAACATTTCCTTATGTTAACTGTTTCCCTGTTATCACTGAACATTTGGTTATTTTCTTTTTAAAGTACTGTGTTTTTCATGTGTGTTTGTTTTCTGTTTAGCCTCGTCGTGGCCGTAGCATGTCGGTTTGTGTTCCCCATCTTTCTGCTGTTCCCTTTTTATCCCGCATCTCTCCCAGTGCTCCTTCCACCCCACCACCAGTGTTGTCTGCACCTCTTTCTCCTTCCCTCCTTCGGACTGCCCCTGAGGAAACTTTTGCCGAAAAGCTTTCTAAAGCATTGGAGAGTGTCCTGCCTATGCACTCTGCCTCTCAGCGCAAGCATCGTCGCTCCAGCCTGCCTTCCCTCTTTGTCAGTACTGTATGTAACTGTAAACTTTCTGACAAATGAAAAATTATTACCAATGAATACATCCAGGCATCAAGAATTTTAATAAAAATTAAAAACAGGATTAAACTATACTTTTGGTTATGTATTAGGATTTTAGGACATTAGTTATCCCCCATAGGAAACATTTTTGTAATAAGGCTTTAGGGGAGAATAACAAGCAAGGAGGCTATGAGACAGAATGCTAATAATATCCTTGGCACATATCAATATATGCTCAATAAAATTTAGCTTTTATTGTATTTTCTTCTCCCCCATTTACATAAAAGATTTTCATTTTCTTATCATAACAAAGGGTATGTTTGTTATTTAATTTTAAATTGTTGACTTAAACAAAAGTAAATTGTTAAATGTTACCCAATTGCATTTTCTCCTCACTTTATTCTTTCTTTTTTTTTTAATTTTTTTTTAGTTGTAGGTGGACATAGTACCTTTATTTTATTTACATGTGGTGCTGAGGATTGAACCTAGTGCCTCACACATGCTAGGCAAGTGCTCTACCACTGAGCTATAACCACAGCTCTCTCATTTTATTCTTAAGAGTTGCTTACTAATGAAACTGGATAAGTCTTTTTTTTTTTTTTTTTTTTTTTAACCAAACTCAGTGAAGAATAATTGAGGAGAAAAGTGTTTGGTTTTAATGTGTTAAAAGAAATCTGAGTAAAAAAATTAGTGAAATGATATGTCAGTAAACTAGGATTAAAAATTGTTCCCTCA
Source organism: Callospermophilus lateralis (assembly GCF_048772815.1). Taxonomy (NCBI): domain Eukaryota; kingdom Metazoa; phylum Chordata; class Mammalia; order Rodentia; family Sciuridae; genus Callospermophilus; species Callospermophilus lateralis. The sequence continues at coordinate 65,452,286 of NC_135308.1, forward strand.
GGGGAGTACTTATTTAGGGTGATTAGGGTGGGACCTTGACACCATTGAATGTTAAATTACGTATGTAGTATAGATGCCTTTCTTTGGCTTCACTAGTGTCTCTACAAGATCTGTCTTTTTAAATTATTTTAATTGCTGTGGGACCTTGCTGCTGCTTTTCCAGAAAATGTAGTTAACATTCTGAACTAGTAACCTGAGAATCTTCAGATTTTTACTTTGGAGAATGCATAAGTTAACAAATTTTTATCACTTTGGACACCTTAATAAACATCAAGAAAATGAACATTCTGATTCAAAATAAAAATCCTCTCAGCTATTATGAACAGTTGTGCTTCTTTGCTAATAGGGGTCTTCTCTATTTAAAGAATGAGGTTGCTCTTTTATAAAAGGAATCCATGATAGTGAATTACTCTAGTATGTATTATTTGCATTGGGAAAGGTAGGATTCTAAATTTAGAGTTTTAAATACAGAACTGCTTCTGGGAACAAAAAATGCTTTAAATCAAGTTTGGCTATCAATTATATTTTCCATTTCACCTTGAATACTAGCCATCGAAATAAAAAAAATGCACTGTATTCAGCTCTTATCAGTGATGAGAAAAGTGGAAATTTTGATGATTTTTGCATCTGTAACATTGGTCATGTATCAGAATTGCTAACTGTATCTAGTTTGGGGCAGATAAGAGAAAGACATTACTGTCATTGGGTTCATATTTTATTTTCCACCAAAAATCTTTCTATGATTTATAGTTAAAAAAGCATGTTAGTTGATGAAAAGTAACATTGAACCCTCTAACATAGCACAGTATAAGAATATAAACTATAGAAATACTTTAATGCAATAGATTAAATTGAAACATACTTCTTATATCTATAAAAATAGTGCCTTTTAGCACTTACTGTTTAACTGTTTCCAATGACATAGTTTTTAAGTCTTTAAGAATGAACATACTATAAATAAAGTAGAATCACTTAGAAAGTTTAATTTGTTCTTTTCGCTTTGAGAGAGTAAAGTTGTGGTAAAGCAGCTCTTATCTGATGCAAAGAGTCCCACAGGTTGATTTCTTTGACCCTGGATGTATTTAATGGGTTTTTACTATGCACATAGTTTCTGAAAGCAGTATTATTTATTATGTTTGATGTAACCATTTCATAGGGTTACACAGAAATATCCAGTTGTGCATGTCTGATGTAATTTCACATATGAATGTATGAATTACTTGTCTTATTCATGTTGATACAGCCTCAGTCCATGGCGCATCCGTGTGGGGGTACCCCAACATACCCAGAATCACAGATATTTTTCCCAACTATTCATGAACGTCCAGTTTCTTTTTCACCACCTCCCACCTGTCCACCGAAAGTAGCCATTTCCCAGCGACGTAAGAGCACCTCCTTCCTGGAAGCCCAAACTCGCCATTTCCAACCCCTGCTGAGGACTGTTGGCCAAAATCTTCTTCCACCTGGTGGCAGCCCAACTAATTGGACACCAGAGGCTGTAGTTATGTTGGGCACTACAGCCAGTAGAGTAACTGGAGATATGTGTGACATACAGGTCCATCCTATGTTTGAGTCATCTCAAGTTTGCAGTGACTATAGACCTGGACTAGTACTTCCAGAAGAAGCACACTATTTTATTCCTCAGGAAGCAGTGTATGTAGCAGGGGTACATTACCAGGCCCAGGTGGCAGAACAGTATGAGGGCATTTCATACAACTCACCAGTACTCTCAAGTCCTATGAAACAGATACCTGAACAGAAGGCAGTACAAGGGGTCCCTACATCAAGTTCTGTCTTTGAATTTCCATCTGGACAGGCTTTCCTGGTAGGACATCTTCAGAATTTAAGATTAGATTCTGGATTGAGTCCAGGATCTCCCCTCTCTAGTATTTCTGCACCTTTCAGTACAGATGCTACACGTTTGAAATTTCACCCTGTCTTTGTTCCTCATTCTGCACCCGCTGTGTTAACTCATAGCAATGAGAGCAGAAGCAACTGTGTATTTGAATTTCATGCTCAAACATCAAACTGTTCTTCAGGAGAAGGAGGTGGAATTTTACCTCAGCGTACTTACCGAAATCGACAGGTTGCAGTGGACTCAAATCAGGAAGAACCGCCTCCTCAGTCAGTTGGATTACATGGCTACCTACAGCCTGTGAGTGAAGAACAGCGTAATTATCATACCCCAGAATTGACTGTTTCTGTGGTAGAGCCTATCGGACAGAACTGGCCAATAGGAAGCCCAGAGTATTCCAGTGATTCCTCACAAATCACTTCTTCAGATCCCAGTGATTTTCAGTCACCTCCCCCTACAGGGGGAACAGCTGCACCTTCTGGCTCTGACGTCTCATTACCCTTTATCCATCTGCCTCAGACAGTGTTACAAGAATCCCCACTTTTCTTCTGTTTCCCCCAAGGAACCACATCTCAGCAGGTCTTATCGGCCTCATTTTCTTCAGGAGGATCTTCACTCCAACCACAGGTTATAGGAAAACTTCCACAATTCTTTTAAAGTACCCTGTTATGTACCATTACATTTAAATTTTCTATGCCTCATTTTCCTGAATCATGAATTAATGAAGAATATTGTTTTTTGTTTTTCCTTTTCCTAATACAGTCTCCCCATCTCTTGAGGGCTATAAATTCCTTGCATTTACAAAATATGAACTGGAAGCTACCTGATTTGCCTGTACCATTTGCAGACTTTTGGAAAAGAGAACCCAAAAACTAGAATTTTAGTCACTCATCAAAATCAATGACTTTTATTCCTATATATGGTATTTTCCAAATAACAGTGAAAATTCAGTTGTCTATAATGTAAGGTTGACTCAGCATTGATTATATAGGTATACTAAAGTATGAAGTATTACTTTCTTCCTCCAAACAATTTGAAAACAATGCAAAAGTGTAACTTTTCTGTAAAATGAAAAAAGAAATGGAATATAGTGAAAATATTTTTTAGAGTAGGATTAAGAATTAATCCATAGACTTTCTACTAGTGTGGAGAGTCTAAAAAGACAGCAAAAGGAAACCTTTTAGGAATTCAGCTTAACAAAAGATGCCTTTTTGAAATGGCATCAAATAAGTCATTATGTATTATGTATGCAAATTAAATAAATTTTAGCAACTAAGAATCTAGTGGGTGATGGGTGTATTTTTGTTGTTTTCAAAAATTTGTGATTAGACATCTTAGGCACTTTTTTTCCCCTTCAATTAATTTAGTTATTCTTGTGTATGGGCATATATCCTGTCATACAAATAAATACAAAGCAACAGGCATATAGAATAAGCAACTAGAGTCAGTAACTATTTCATATATTCTTTTGATATATTATCAAACTCATATAGCTTTGTAAATCTACATAGGAGTCTATGCATTTGTATATTTAAGGCATCGTTTGAATCTCCTAAATAATCCCCTTTTTTATTAAGTACTCCCCTTTTTCATTAAGTACTATATGTTCTTTCTCTTTTATTCTTATATTCTTCCCCCATCAAAGACATAAATAACTCTGAAAATGTATATGAAATATCAATTTCTTAGAGTAGGAAGAAGCAGAAAGATCCAGAATCTTAATTTTTACTGCTTGGGCATGTTGTATATTCCCATCAGTACTCATGTTGTCAAACTATACTATATATGTTAATGTATTATTAGCCATTCTTTCCATAGTAAATTTTCAAAAGTAAAGTCATTAATTTACAAACATATTGCAAAAGAAATGAATGCTTGTAACAGTAAATTGCAGTGGAATGTGATATATTCCTAGAACCTTCAGAGAACTTCTTCTAAATTGAAATGAAAGACAAAAGTGGTAGCCTTTTCATTTCCTTAACCTACCCATGAGTATAGTCCTGTCTTTATTTCTCACTTTCTCATTTATTTTAATTTTAACTTCTTTATAATTGGAACATTCTAGTTAGGGTTTCTGAGACACCACTATTAACATTCTGGGTTGGATAATTCTTTGTTTTGAAGGCAGTTTTTCTGTGCATTTTAGAATATTTAGCAGCATCCCTACTTACTAGATGGCTATAGCCATCTCCCCCAGTTTTAACAAGAAATGATTCCAGATAACTCCACATGTTCCCTGGGTGATGACTATTATTATAGGTCTTAGCAGCTGATTATAAGAGCTTTTTTACATTTTTCCATAAAAGTTACTATGACACTGCAAGAAGTAGCAGAAGAACCTAATTAAAATTATCAAGTGCTTTTAATTTTCTTTAAATGTTCAGATTAAAAATTGTTTCACACTGATAGTTTTACCACTGTTTCCTGGTGTGTGTGTGTGTGTGTGTGTGTGTGTGTGTGTGTTTCTAGTAATAATTTTACTATGAATCTGAATATTCTAGTTGCCCAGAATTAAAACCTAAACAAGATAGGTTTTTACCATCAATGTTGTTCCTATGGGATGGGATCAAAAATGAACTATAATATGATCCTTTTCTAAACTTCTTACAAGATAGTCCAAAGACCTCTCCTGTACTTAATCAAGGTATTGTTTCATTTTGATCAAGCAAACTTCTCAGGACCTTAAATTTATTGCAAAAGATTGATCTGTGTACACTTGCATTAGGCCTTCTATAATTTATCATATTTACTTCTTTCCATCAGGCGCAGGGTCAGAGCCAGGGCCAACTATCTTCAAGTAGTTTAGCAGGGGTTCCATCTTCCCAGCCCATCCAACATCCTCAGCCGGTAAGAACAATGTATTGCTACATTTAATTAATTAGTAGTAACCAAAATAGTTTTACATCTTTTGTGTTTTAAATTCTTGATGTGAATGACTTGCTAGGTGTTTTGTTTTTAAGTTTTTTTTTTTTTTTTTTTTTTTTTTTTTTTTTTTTTTTGGTCAGTGGATCTTATTTGTTTGTTTGTTGTTTTGTTTATATGTGGTGCTGAGAATCAAACCCGGGCCTCATACATGCCAGGCAAGTGCTCTACCACTGAGCCAAAACTCCAGCCCCAAGTTGCTAAGTTTTTGAAAGGGAAATTAAAAAGTCACAGCATTTCTTTTTCTTTTTCTTTTTTTTTTATGTTATAGGGAGATGCAATATCTTTATTTTAGTTATTTATTTTTATGTGGTGCTGGGGATTGAATCCAGTGCCTCACATGTGCAAGGCAAGTACTTTGCCACTGAGCCCAAGGCATAGCATTTCTTATGTTGGGTAGCAGTTTAGGAAATCTTTGTTAAATGTGTCTTTTTTTTTTTTTTTAATGAACCTTTATTTATTTATATGTAACGGTGAGAACTGAATCCAGTACTTCACACATGCTAGGCAAACATTCTACCACTGAGCTATGACCCCAGCCCTTAAATGTACTTGTAAACAATTTAAAGTTTAAAACAGCTGTTACTACTTTATCTGCCTTCTTAAATGGTTCTTAACATAATTTGACAATACAAAAAGTATCAATTTATTTCTGCTTATGTTTATGACTCATCCACAAATGAGCATTTTGTCATTTTTTTCCATTGTCCAGCAATGAGACAACTACTATAGGAAAATTGTTTTTCAAAAAAATACATTTTACTAGACTTCTGATTTGGGAGGTTTTGTTCCAGAACTCAAGATATTAATGCAGTAGTAATATATTCAGCAGTAAAATTTTTATAATCCTAAAATTAAATGTCTGTAGTTCACCGCTAATATTTGTTGGTGGTAATTATTTGCAAGGAAATAATGCTTTTTTGGCATAATTGAATATAGGTATTTCGAACAAAATTCATAGCACTCCATGTGTAATACAAACTTAATGATGAAGTATTTCATTAATAGTTTCCCAAGGGTAGTTTTTAACCACCAAATTAAAAATTAGCTTCTGCTTCCATTAAATTTTGAAACAGTCTAAGGTTATACCTTAGAACATTTTGGAAGAAGTAGTACCTCTGAGCAAGTGAAAAGTTCTTGGTGATCTGCTTTTGCATAGTCACATTTGCTAATAATCAATACTAAAGTATACAAGAAAAAAATCACTTTAACATATTTTGTACACAAGGGAATAGATTGATTCGATTATACATGCATTTACTCAGTGACCAATACCTCTGTATCTTGTAGAAATTATGGATTGGGAATTACATGTTTTGTCTTACTCTTAACCTTTCTTCTAAACAGATTTCTATAATTTAAAGCATTATTTCAAGTTTTTTTAATATTGATTTTTTTAGGTGGACACAGTATCTTTATTTTATTTTTTTATGTGGTGCTGAGGATCAAACTCAGTGCCTCGTGCATGCTAGGCAAGCATTCTACCACGGAGCCACAACCCCAGCCCCTAGAAATATATGATTCTGCAAAGATATCCAAAAAGCTGCATTTATGTTACTGAGGTTCCATATTTTAAAAGGAGTAAGGGGGCTGGAGTTGTGGCTCAGTAGTAGAGCACTTCCCTAGCACATGTGAGGCAATGGGTTTGATCCTCAGCACCATATAAAAATAAATGAATAAAATAAAGGTATTGTGTTTATTTACAACTAAAAAAAATTCTTTTTTACAAAGGAATAAGAAGGGCTGGGATTGTGGTTCAGTGGTAGAGTGCTTGCCTAGCACGTGTGAGGCACTAGGTTAGATCCTCAGCATCACATCAAACAAATAAATAAAATAAAGGTATTGTGTCCATCTACAACTAAAAATTTTTTTTAAAAAAAGGATAAAATCCTTAATTGTGTAGTTTATTTTTATTTATTTGTTTTTATTGTGGTGATAGGGATTGAATACAGGGCCTCATGCATGCTAGGTAAATAAATTGCTTTACCACTGAGCTATCTCCCCAGCGCCAGAGTCTGTTTTAGGATGTGACTTTCGTTTTTATTCTGTCAAGCCCTAACCTCACCTTAGGAAACTATCTTTAGTTGTATTATAAAGTAAGGTAAGAAATGCACCTTAGCTGAAATTTATTTCTTGGATATCTGGAAAGTAGTAAATATGGTACCAAAATAGCTTCCTCCTCCTGAAAACTTTGTGCCCATAAGCAACGTGGTGAATTATCTCACTAAATACTTTTTTCCATAGGGGCAACTATAGTCTTCAGGTATTCTTACTTTTCTGTTCAGCTGGGCATATGAACATTTTTTATCAAGGAGCCACATCCAACAAATAGTACACAGTCTACATAAGCTTTTTGAACTGGTTTTGTGAGACATTTTAGGCAAGGCATGATCCCAGCCTGTTATGCTGACTGCTTGACTAAAGTATTGATTATTAAACAGTGTGACTATGCACAAGCAGATTACCAAGTACTTTTCACCTGCCCAGAGATAGTACTTCTTCCAAAATGTTCTAAGGTATAACCAGCATAGATGCCTGTCATCCTAAGCAAAAAGTAAGGCAACTTGTTCATAAAATGTATTGTTCACTTTCTTTAATTTTTTTTTTTTTTTTAGTTGTAGATGGACAGAATATTTGGTTATTTTTATGTGGTGCTAAGAATTGAATCAATTGCCTCACACATGCTAGGCAAGTGCTTTGCCACTGAGATATAGCCCAGCCCTGCTTACTTTGTTTTTTAAATTGGTTCTTTTATAACTGCATCACAGTTAAATCCATTTTGATAAAATTATACAAGCATGAAATATATCTTATTCTAATTATGACCCCATTCTTGTGAATTTACACGATGGTGGGATCACATAAATATTTCCATATATGTACATAGAAAAATTACATCAGGTTCATTTCACTATCTTTTCTATTCCTATTCCCCTTCCCTTGCCTTCATTCCGCTTTGTCTGATCTACTGAAGTTCCTTTCTTCCCCTCCCACTATTTATTGTGTTTTAGCTTCCACATATCAGTGAAAATATTTGACTTTTGGGTTTTTAACTATCCATCATTCATATTCCCTCTACCTAGATACAGTTTGTTTTTGTTTTTGTTTTTTTTTTTAAGTTCAGATACTTGTGGCCGTCTAAAATGGGTTAGATATGAGTATTCTCATGGATCCTAAACGCTATAGTAAACATGTAAACTGGGCTAGGGCTGTAACTCAGTGGTAGAGCACTTGCCTTGCATGTGTGAGGCACTGGGTTCGATCCTCAGCACCACATATAAATAAATAAATATATTTTAAAAAAATATGTAAACTTCTATAAAACAAGGATAAAAGCTAGCATGATTTATACAAAATGCAAGATTCTTTGTCCATATTATTATTTATTCCCTATTAGAACCCTATAAGGCATATCATTTCTATTTACTACTGAGAAAGCTGAGACCTGGAGAAGTTTAGGTAATCTAACTAAACTCACAGGAAGTAAAAATAGTTGAAATCCAAATAATCTGATTCTTCAGCTCACCATTTAACTAATACCCAGGAAGTCTTTATGGAAGAGAGATGGATGTTGGACTCTGAGACTCAGATATAAGAATAAAGACTGTTCTGTGCAATAAGAAAAATGGGGAAGATCGGGCATGAGCAGGGTAGAAGCCTTCCAAAGGTTTTAAAACAGAAAACATGGAGCAGAAACAAATATATCCTTCAGTTTAATGAAGGTATAAATTTCGGAAAGAATTGATAGAATTCAAATTTTGTTTGAATATGGTTCTGAATGAATGGGGAGAGAATTGGATTCTGTGCTTACCATTATCCAAATATAAAATGGGGATTTTTTCCCCTCAGTTTATTCCTTTGAATAAAAAGGAATGTTACCATGAATTCAAACCCGTATCTTAATCTCATATTACATAGCACCATCCTTTGAACAACAACCCAAAAAGTGTTAATGAGCTAAAACAGTTGAGAACAAATGTTTCTATAGAGACTTTAATCTGATAGAGTTTGTGATTTTTTTTTAAGCTAAGAGAATAAACATCAATTTGGTCCTTAATTCTTTTTTTTTTTTAATATTTTTTACTTATTGATGGACCTTTATTTATTTGTACATGGTGCTAAGAATCGAACTTAATGCCTCACACATGCTAGGCAAGTGCGCTACCACTGAGCCACGACCCTAGCCCTGGTCCTTAATTCTTAAGAGAATGATTTCATTATTTTAACTATGGTATGTCATTACAAACAACTTGATTAAAAGATTAGTAAGTTAATACAGGGACTGGGGTTGTAGCTCAGTGGCAGAGTGTTTGCCTAGTTATGTGTGAGGCACTAGGTTCGATCCTTTAGCAGTACCACATTAAAACAAATAAAAGTATTTGTCCATCTATAACAACAACAAAAAAGAAGTTAATACAAAAATTGCATGAATATAAAACAAATGCAAAAAACTAATACTGTTCAAGCAGATGCTTGTTACTTTAAATTTTACCTCAAGACACAACTTGAAGGGAAAGTCTTGTACCAGAGAAAATTAATATTAATTTTAAAATTAATTTTCACTCCATTGAAAATTACATTTGAAGAGTTTAAGGAAGGGGAAACAATATTTCTGAATTAATATATTTATATAACTGATCTCATTTAAATATGTAAATGAATGAGTTAGATAATTGTAGATATTTCATTCACATTCCTTAAAATTTGAATATATTCAAGTCGAAAAAGTTTTTTTTTTTTCAGCACCTCTCTTTTTATTTATTTATTTTTTTCAAGTTGTAGATGGGCACATTACATTTATTTGTTTGTTTGTGTGGTGCTGAGGATTCAAACCCAGGGCTCACACATGCCAGGCAAGCGCTCTACCCTGAGCCACAACCCCCAACACAGCACCTCTCTTTCAATAAGAAAATGACTAAATTATCTTATATTCAGAGTTGCCTTAGAGTTGGCAACATGATATATCCTAGGTTCTGGGGGAAAGCTTTATATAATTTAACAGCCATTTGTTCCTGGTTGTTCTTAATGTTAAAGTAAGAATACACTACCAGGATAATAGAAGTAGAGCAGCAGAGCATGGTGTTACATGCCTAGAATCCCAGTGACTCTGGAGGCTGAGGTAGAAGGATCACAAGTTTGAGATCAGTCTTGGCAACTTAGCAAGACCCTCAGCAAGTTAGTAAGACACTGTCCCAAAATAAAAAGGACTGGGGATATATAGGTCAGTGATAAGCATTACTGGGTTCAATCTTTAGTACCAATAAATAGATAGGAATAAAGCAAACATGACTGCTACCACTGTTATTTCAGTAGTTTGGTGATAATTTGGTAATTTCAAAGAAGTAAGGAATATACTAAATGTCAAAATGCATTCTACTGTAAAATAAATAAATAAATATTTTTAAAAAGGAACAAGGAATAAAAATACGAACAACAACAACAAAAAAACTACTGTAGATTATCACCTAACAAAATCCAAGACACCCACTAAGGTAGCCATATACATAATAAATACACAAATTAATATTTTATCTTATGAGCAATAACCATTTATTTGTATGGATATATGAGGACAAATAAAGAACTGTTGTTTGCAACATTATTTTCAAGTAGCAAAAAAGAAAAAATCGAAACAACCAAAATGTTCATTATTAACAGATTATTGTTTATAAACACTATGGATTTGTATATTAAAAGAAAAAATTAAATTTGTTATGTTTATTATTACTACAAAGCCTTGGAAGTTACACAATTTAGATTTTTTGTTCTCAGATTTAGCTCTTCTGAATGCTTTATCATTGCGCTACATCCTACATCTCCAGTCCTTTTTATTGTTTATTTTGATACAGAGTCTTCTGTGTCACCCAGACTGGACTTGAACTTATAATCCTATTTCCCCAGCCTCCCAAGTTACTTGGATCATAGGTGTGTGCCATCAGCAAAGTTCAGATTTTTGTTAGGCAAAGGGGGGCACTAGTTTTAGAGATAAGTTCTGTTTTGTTTGCTTGATTTATTATAAAATTTAGTATTGGACTAAAATTACATGTACAGGCCTTGCATATGGTTAATTCCCAGATGTCATTTCCCTTTGCCCCACATTGAGGTATAGCATTGTTTTCAAGAAAAGGAAACTTCATATTTATAATAAATGAGTAGTCTGAGGTATTATAGCTAGTAAATGGTAAAACTAAAATTTGAAACTGTCTCATTCAAAACTCTGTGCTTTTCTCACTGTTTTTTAGCTGTAATCAGATTAAATAATCCATAAAATAGACTAAAAGAGATTAAAGTGGGAGACTAGATGAGTCCACTGAAGAAGCCTAAGTGAGAGCTGGTGCAAATGTGGGGTGGGGTAAAGAGCTATTTGGATATAGTGTCTAAACATCTTTGTAAAGACCTACTGTTGGAGTGTGGGAGGTGTTGGGTAAACAACCAATGGTTTCTGAAGTTTGGAATATTGGTTAATTTTTCCTAATGATACTATCAGAAAGAATATCAGAAGAAAAACATGTAAGAGAAATTGATGAATTTGGTTATTATGTTTTAATTACTAAAATTATTATTAACAGATACTGAGGGCTTTAGTTAATATACCTCTTAGAAACATGATATGTTCCAATGATTTGAAATAAAATTGAATCATTAGTTGGACACAGTGGTGCACTACTGCATTACCAGCTCATGGGAGATTGAGATGGGGGGAGCACATGACTTCAGGAGTTTCAGACAGGCCCAGACAACAAAGTAAGACCCCAACCTCCCTCCCCCCTAAAAAGAACTGAATCATATTTTATTCCTAACAGCAGGGAATACAACAGACAGCTCCTCCTCAACAGACAGTACAGTATTCACTTCCACAAACAACAGCCTCCACTGAGGCCACTACTGCACAGCCAGTGAGTCAACCTCAAGCTCCACAGGTCTTGCCTCAAGTGTCAGCTGGAAAACAGGTAAACTCTCAATTTCTGAAAAGATGCTAAAGAGGATCTACATGTAACTTGTCCTTTCAAATAGGTAGACTTCCATCCTTTATAATAGTGAAATATCCATTGAAGTTGGTTAATCTCAGTGCAATAATGGAGTAAAAATTTGCTCTCTTTGCACATATGCATCATAAATGGATTTATATATACTGACAGCAGTGACAGGTTTATCAGTATAGAGTTACAGGTATTAAAACCTAATGGGTAGCTGGTGTGGTAGTGAATGCCTGTAATCCCAGCTACTCGGGAGGCTGAGGCAGGAGGATCAAAGTTCAAGGCCAGATAGGATACTGTCTCAAAATAAAATTGTTTTTTAAAAAAAGCACTGGGGATGTAGCTTATTGGTGGAATGTGTGCCTCACATGTGCAAGGCCCTGGATTCAGTCCCCATAAACACACACACACACATATACACATACACACACACATACACAATCCTAATGGGTTAAATGAAAATGCTGGTAACTGAACCTGTGCCATTCTCTAGAAATATGTCAGCTATATCTAATATTCAGATATATCTGGTATTTACAATTATGCTTTGTTTTCAGGTGGATTTGTAAAATATTTTCTCCCTTATTGTCTTTTGACAGTAAGTTATAAAAGCTCCTTACATGAAATGATACATTTTTTTCTTCTAAGTTGTCCTTCTAATCATTTGAAAAGTACCTTGTAGAAGGTATGCTCTTCTGAATGGCCTTTCTTCACCTGTATCATAGATACGGTTTTGTTTGTACCCTTTTGCTTATATGTGCACAGTGTATTGTTACTGTCATATTTCATCATATCTGAGATACTATCTATATAAAATGCACCATTATTTTATGAATCACTGAGTATATACCATCAACACATCAACAACTGTAAGATATATCCAAAATTTTCAAATGTTAAAATGACCAGGTAGTAGAGAAGGGTTATTTTGTCCTAGAATCAGTGAAATATATTAATTATACCTATTTTTATAGAGCTGCTAGACTTTTGTAGAAATAATATGGATACAGTCTAAATCACTGGGAAGAAACTTGTTTCAAACTTCATTAGCTACTTCAATAGCAATTCTAGATTTAGGGGCAGAAAACATGCCAATGGATTATGGTATGCAAAATATCTGCTAATAAACCTATTAAAAACAAACAACAAAACCCTTGCCTATGGAAAGGTTTATTTTTTATAGTCAGTGATGAAACATTACCAAATTTTTCTATAGTGAAAATGTGGAACAGTAACCAGTTTATTATCCTTTTTGTATCCCTGCTATTCTTTTTTCCCTGTTGTAATGTGGCATATTAACTTAAACTAATGTATGCAGGGTTTTGTTTGTTTGCTTCCCTCTTTTTGGCTAATACACAAATCTTGCTTTCAGCAGCCTTGCTTAAAAAAAAAAAAAAAAAAAAAAAAAAAGTCTTGTCTGTTTTGTTTTTCTTTACTTTCTCAGCTTCCAGTTTCCCAGCCAGTATCAACTATCCAAGGCGAATCTCAGATCCCAGTTGCATCACAATCCTCAGTTGTTCCAGTCCACTCTGGTGCTCATTTCCTTCCTATGGGACAGCCACTCCCCACTTCCTTACTCCCACAGTACCCTGTCTCTCAAATTCCCCTATCAACTCCTCATGTATCTACAGCTCAGACAGGTTTCTCATCCCTTCCCATTACAATGGCAGCTGGCGTTAATCAGCCTCTGCTCACCTTGGCTTCATCTGCTACAGCAGCTGCGATCCCAGGGGGATCAACTGTGGTTCCTAGTCAGCTTCCAACCCTTCTGCAGCCTGTGACTCAGCTGCCAAGTCAGGTTCACCCACAGCTTCTACAACCAGCAGTTCAGTCCATGGGGATGCCAGCTAACCTTGGACAAGCTGCTGAGGTTTCGCTTCCCTCTGGAGATGTTCTATACCAGGTACTGTGTTAGCTAGCAAAAGAGGAGAGCATTGGAGGGTTTGATTTTAATAAGACAATCAAAAACCTAAAAATGTAGTAGTTGAGTATCAGAAGAACAGTAACAAAGGTTGCTGATCTTAACTAGAGAAGCTAAAAGAGTAAAATTCCAAGAAAAAGTAGAGTGATGATGTTTGATGACCTCCTTACCCTTTTTTTTTTTTTTTAAGACACAACCTGGGAGAAAAATGGTTCAATATTCAGTGTAAGCACACCAGGTTGTATGTGTGTGTATATATATGTATATGTATATATAGATGGAATAAGAGTTGGCAATATGGTATCAACAAAAAAACTTCAGAGTTTAGATTTAGAAGATGAACATTCCATATATGACTGGAATGGCTAATACTAGGAGAAGTTTGCATTCTTCCATGTAAGATTTGCTAAAAAGTAGATATATTTCTAGAAGGAATTAAGTTTATTATAATTCCTATTTAAATAATCTCCAACAGGGGAAAACCAGCAATTTAAAATATGATATGTAGAATACTGGCTCCCAAAATGGAACTAGTATACCATTTCATTTCAAGAATGATCTTTAGATTATTAGTAAGAGAATGGGCTACTCTTCTTTGCTGTATGCTTCCTGCTACCCACCCCCACCCCACCCTACCCCACCCTTTTTTTTTTTTTTTTTTTGCATGTTTTGCTGATTTGCTAATTTGATGCCCCAACCTGCACTAACTCACCTTCCTCATTTCTATCACAGGGCTTCCCACCTCGACTGCCACCACAATACCCAGGAGATTCAAATATTACTCCCTCTTCCAACGTGGCTTCTGTTTGCATCCATTCTACAGTCCTATCCCCTCCCATGCCTACAGAAGCATTGGCTACACCAGGTTATTTTCCTACAGTGGTGCAGCCTTATGTGGAATCAAATCTTTTGGTTCCTGTGGGCGGTATAGGAGGACAGGTTCAAGTGTCCCAGCCAGCAGTGAGTTTAGCACAACAATCCCCCACTACATCCTCCCAGCAAGCAGTTCTGGAGGTAAATGGAATTATTGCATGTTTATATATAAAACATATATACTATGGGATAAAAATGACAAAGGAGAAACAGGCTTCCCTGGTTAAGAACTCATTTGGAGACCATGTCAAACTAACTTCTGAATGACTTTTTCTTACAGCAGAATGAAATGCCAATGTGGGGGCCTTGTTGCCACTGGCTGTTCTGTTGGGAAGTGAGTGTGCCTTGGAGAAGATTAACCCTATTAGTACTTCACTTCTCTAGCTTGTACTTTAGCCATTATTCTTGTCCTTTCACAAACTTTACCATTGGCAGTCATAAGAATATCTTATCCTACTGTGCTCTCAGCAATCATTTTTGCCCTACTAGGAAAAAAAGGTCTGAGTTTATCTTTGCACTTTGCTCTGCCTGCCCTATTGCATACTTTTGGTAAGATGCTGGCTGCATGGCAAGTTGTAGTTTCACATTGCCTAGCAAATAGGTTGGCTGACTTCACACCATGCAGTCTTTAGGAGAGACTAGCTTTAGAAACTTCCTTTGGAATTTTAAGATCACTATCTGTAGATGCTGAATATTAAGAACTTCTAGTAAATTTACTGCTTCTAGGATATAGGGGAGGGATAAGAGGAAATAAAGGGATCTTATCGCGATCATTTATCATGATAAATATGTTACCACCAAGATTTGAATTATCCTTTCCATTCACAGAGTACTCAGGGAGTCTCTCAGGTTGCTCCTCCAGAGCCAGTTCCAGTAGCACAGTCACAACCAACCCAACCTGTCAATTTGGTGTCCTCTATAGACAGGTAGGTAAAATCATAATTCTCTTTTGACTTGTAGATAGGATAGTATAAAACATCAAAATATCAAACCCTAAAATCTCATTGAAAATGGAACTTTTTCTTTTTCAAAGTGCGCACTCAGATGTTGCTTCAGGTATGAGTGATGGCAATGAGAATGCCCCATCATCCAGTGGAAGGCATGAAGGGAGAACAGCAAAACGGCATTATCGAAAATCTGTAAGAAGTCGCTCTCGTCATGAAAAGACTTCACGCCCAAAATTGAGAATTTTAAATGTAGGTATCAATGACTTTGTGGCTATGATCTTGTTAAAGGAACTTAGCACGCTGAATAGTTTTTGAAATCAGAACCATTCATTTCATAAAATAAAGATACCTTATCTTTGCACCATATATAATTTGTGTAGCCCTTTTTTTCATTTAATTCATACAATTCTTTTTGACTATCACATTTTCCAGAAAGTATACTTTATAAATAATCTGTAATAGAGACAGCAACTAATATCATTGAAATAATTCTTAAGGCTTAGGGAAAAGAATAGAGTGAAAAAGACTTTATGTTCCTTTCAGACTCAGTAGTGGAAGATAAACAAGTAGCTCAAAGATTGACATCATCTTATAGGTATTCTACCAGTTCAAGTATTGGTGCTTCAAGTTACAATATTAATACCATGCTTCCTCAGACATAAATATGAAATTAGTCTGAATGACTTTTTCTCAGTGTCAGTAAAAAAGCCACGTATAGTCTTCAGAAATGAAGTATCTTTTCTTTTCAGGTTTCAAACAAAGGAGACCGGGTAGTAGAATGTCAGTTAGAGACTCATAATCGGAAAATGGTTACATTCAAATTTGACCTAGATGGTGACAACCCTGAGGAGATAGCAACAATTATGGTATGTCTGCATATGGAGTTCCAAATTTTCCCCTATTACTTTATCTAAATATCCATTGCCCTAGGCAACTATCCAGTATTTGTAATTCATGTTTTATAGTTCAGTATTTCATTGGAATATAACCAGCACACCTAACCTATGATTGTGATATTTTTGTGTAGAATCTGTAATTATTCATATTTCAGTATTAAGTATTGAAGTTCTTAAATAGGAAAGAGCTGCCAGGCACTGTGGCCAAGGCAGGAGAATTGCAAGGTTGAGGCCTGCCTGGGCAATTTAGTGAGATGCTACCATAAAATGAAATGAAATGAAATGTAAAGTAGCAGAAAAGTACAAATAAAGTAAAATAAAATATAAAAAGGGGACTGGAGCCTGATGTGGTGGCTCATGCCTATAATTCCAGCAACTCAGGAAGCTGGGTCAGGAGGATCACAAGTTCAAAGCCAGCCCCAGCAACTTAGCAAGATCCTGTCTCAGAATTTTAAAAAATAGAAACAAAAAGGGCTGGGGATGTGGTCAAGTGCCTGGGTTCAATCCCTGGGACCAAAACAAAAAAAAAAAAGAGGACTTGCAATATAGCTCAGTGGTAGAGCACTTGCCCAGCACATGTGAATCACTGGGTTTGATCATTAGCAGCACAAAAAGAAAAAAGGATGGAAGGGCTAACTTAAATACCAAATAAATAATACACTATATATGCAGATGGGATAAAAATCTTGTGGTAGTTGAATGTCCTAAAGTTTCAGAAATGTTATATTGATCAGAAGGACATCATTTGTTTTACAGGTGAACAATGACTTTATTCTAGCAATAGAGAGAGAGTCATTTGTGGATCAAGTACGGGAAATTATTGAAAAAGCTGATGAAATGCTTAGTGAGGATGTCAGTGTGGAACCGGAGGGTGACCAGGGAATGGAAAGTCTGCAGGGAAAGGACGAGTATGGTTTTTCAGGTTCTCAGGTAGGTTCACCAATCACATGGTGAAGCTTTGCTTATATAAAATACATCTGTAGTACTAAATTTGCCATGCAAAATGCCTACTGATATCACATTGTGACTGAGACTAAGCATTCATGTTCATTTCACGTGATGATTTGCTTTGTCTAATTGAGAGTACATTTGAGAATGAACTTACTTTTAGTTTGTTTGGTTTTGTTTTTTTAGAAATTGGAAGGAGAATTCAAACAACCAGTTCCCACATCTTCCATGCCACAGCAAATCGGTAAATTTCTTCTTTCCTCATTTGTTTTCTGTCTTTAACTTAAGAAGTTGTTTGTGCCAATAATGAAATATTAAAGTTTCATGCAGTTGAGTTATATAACAAAAAATGCAATTAAGTGATTGTTTTTATTCAGGTGTTCCTACCAGTTCTTTAACTCAAGTTGTTCATTCTGCTGGAAGACGGTTTATAGTGAGTCCTGTGCCAGAAAGTAGATTACGAGAATCCAAAGTTTTCACCAGTGAAATATCAGACACAGGTGAGGAGTGATTCTGCCACATATTTAATAACATAAATCCTATAGCATCTCTGCTACGGTGGAAGCTTGGTCATCAAGCAGTAGCTCATGATGACACAGATAATAAAAACAAGTAGAAAATAGAGGTTTTAAACAGCAGATAAACATAAGGAGTAGGGAACTATTTAAATAATAGGATTAAAGAAAAAGCCAGAAAAGATAGCCATATTAGATGCAGCCTATGTATAATTCTGTATTGTGTTTGTTTCCTTTTTTTTTGTTTTTAGAAATTATGTATGTTTTCAGAGTACTTCATGTTTCTTTTCTGGAAATAGATATTCACTCACATAAGCTGACTATTTGAACAAACTGCTAGTCAATTTTGCAGTTTTAGAACTTGTCATTTTCTTGGGAGAAATATTAAACCTTCTTGATAACATGGCATTGTTGGTGATCAAAAAATAGGTTGTTAGAACAATGTTTAAATCCTTCCTTTTATATAAAGGACTATAAATATAACCTGTATTTTTGTTTTCCTTTGCAGTTGCTCCCTCTATACCTCAGGGCCCTGGAATGAATTTGTCTCACTCTGCTTCATCCCTTAGTCTCCAGCAGGCCTTTTCTGAACTTAGACATGCCCAAATGACTGAAGGACCCAACACAGCACCTCCAAACTTTAGTCACACAGGACCAACATTTCCTCCTTTCTTGGGTAGCATTGCCGGAGGCCCAACCACAGCAGCAGCCACACCTTCAGTATCAGTTCCTGTATCAAGCAGCTCTCTTAATGACATTAACACATCAGTAATTCAGGCTGAGGTTACAGTACCCACTGAAAAAGGGATTGCTGGAGTTGCCACCAGCACAGGTGTGGTTATGTCAAGCTGTCTTCCTGTACCACCTGTGTCTGAATCACCAGTACTTGCCAGTGTGGGTTCAAGTGTCACAATACCTGCAGTTGTCTCAATGTCCACAACATCCCAGCCAGTACAGGCCCCCACATCTGGGAGCATTGTTTCTAGTACAGGCACTTTTCCTTCTATGACAGTTTCAACAGCTTCAACCTCTGCAGTGGGCAGTACTGCTGCCCCAGGTGCTAAGCCTCCAGCTGTGTTATCTCAGCAGACAGCAAGCACTACTGGGGTAGCCACAGTAACATCAGTTTCTGCCTCCACTCCATTCCCAACCATAGCTTCACAGCCATCCCTTCAGCTTAGTAGCAGCACCTCTGCCCCTACTCTAGCTGAAACAGTGGTGGTTAGTGCACACTCACTGGACAAAACATCTCATAGCAGTACAACTGGATTAGCTTTGTCTCTCTCTGCACCGTCTTCCTCTTCCTCTCCTGGAGTAGGAGTGGCTAGTTCTGTTTCTCAGCCTGGTGGAGTGCATCCTTTAGTCATCCCATCAGTGATAGCTTCTACTCCTGTCTTTCCCCAAGCAGCAGGACCTACTTCTACACCTTTGTTACCCCAGGTACCCAGTATCCCACCCTTGGTACAACCTGTTGCCAATGTGCCTGCTGTACAGCAGACTCTCATTCATAGTCAGCCTCAACCAGCTTTGCTTCCTAACCAACCCCACACTCACTGTCCAGAAGTAGATGCTGATACCCAACCCAAAGCTCCTGGAATTGATGACATAAAGACTCTGGAGGAAAAGCTGCGATCTCTCTTTAGTGAACACAGCTCTTCTGGAGCTCAGCATGCCTCTGTCTCACTAGAGACGTCACTAGTAGTAGAGACCACAATCACACCAGGCATCCCAACCACTGCTGTTGCACCAAGCAAACTCATGACTTCCACTACGAGTACTTGCTTACCACCAACAAATTTGCCATTAGGAACAGCTGGTTTGTCGGTCATGTCAGTGGCCACACCTGGGCAAGTTTCTACCCCAGGCAGCTATGTTTCAGCCCCAGTCAGCACTACATCAGGAATGAAACCTGGAACTGCTCCCTCAAAGCCACCTTTAACTAAGGCTCCGGTAAGGTTCTTGTTAAACTATTATTAGATAAATAAGATCACATTCGTGCATTTTTCAACTTGCAAATTAATAATGTAGTTTCAAAGCCTTGAAGGTTATAAATGTAGTGGTCGTTCAATCTTAAACAAATTGACAGCAACTTTAGGACATGAACACAAAGATTTTTCCCTTTTTTGAAATGTATATTATTATCAGGTAAAATGTAGACATTTCTCCTATTTCCCAAAGGGGAAATAAAGGCATCTATCAAAAAAATATGCATAGTAATAGTAGTTTGCCACTTTGTTTCAATTGAGAATAAAGGAAATTTTCTGCTTTCCATGTAAGTACAATTTAAGGTTCATAAAAACTAAAAGTGATGAAAGAGGAATTAGTCTAATCCTAGGAATAAAATAACCAAACTGTATTTTTTAATTCTTCTGTGGCAGATTTCCTCTCATTTTCCCATCTTCAGCATTGCTGATCTTTTTAAAAAATAACAAGGCTATATTATGGCTACTGTATTCTATACTTCAGCTATCTTTCTGCATTGCTATTGCTGTGAAACTCTTTGCAGTGGGGTAATACAGATATTTCTAAACTTAAAATAGGGTTACATACCCATAAACCCATCCTAAAATTGAAAATACAAAGTCAAAAATGCATTTAATATACCTACCTAAACATTGTAGCTTAGGAACACAAACACTGTAAAATATTGGTTGTTTACCCTTGTTTACCCTTGATATCATGATTAAAAGAGCTGTGTCTCACTGCTGCTGCTTAGCATCATAAGAGAGTATCGTCTCCCATTTTGGTTGCCTGGGAATAGATCAAAATTCACATGGTGATAAATGCCTGTTGTCCCAGCTACTCAGGAAACCAAAGTGGGAGGATCACTTGATCCCAAGGGTTGAAGATCAACCTACTAGTCAGCATAATGAGACCCTATCCCTGCCCCCCCCAAAAAAAATTCCAGGTGCAGTGGCATGCACCTGAAATCCCAGCAACTCAGGCTGCTGAGACAGGAGGATCACAAGTTCAAGGCCCGCCTGGGTAATTTTAGCAAGGCCTTGTCTCAAAATGAAAATGGCTCTAGGGATGAAGCTCAGTGGTAAAGCACCCCTGGGTTCAATGGTCAGTACCAAAAAGATAAAGAAAAAAATTTCAATGTACAGTTTCTACTAAAGGCATATAATTTTTGTACTATTGTAAGTAAAAAAAAAAATTTCATGTCAAACCATCCATCATATGTAAGGAACTGTCAGTTCAGAGTCTTTACTCAGATAAAACAAATTATTTGATAGTATTAGGTTTTTTGATGCCTTTTCTTATCAGACTTCCCTCTGGGTTTTATTTAAGTCAACCTCTGAGTTGTTTGCTTTTATTTTCCTTTTTCTCAGAAAAGTCTTGTTTTTCTTAGCAAATGTCTTGTTTTTCTATATCAAATGAGTAGCTCAAAGAGTCTGTGCCTCTTATGTGCCTATAGACTTTGTCCTCTTTATTTACCCTAAGGAACAACCTTTTATTATATTTTACTTCATTTCAAGGATATTTCAAAATAACACTTATAATTCTATTATTTTGTTATATTGTCCTTTATGTAAGACAGATATTAAGAGTGTACCCTTGGTGATAACTAGATACATTTTATTTAATGCTTCTGTATTAAAATTAGTTGGTTTGCTCTTTAGCATGCAGTCTTTACTTTCTCATGAACTTGAATTTCCATTCATTGTCTTAGGTGCTGCCAGTGGGTACTGAACTTCCAGCTGGTACTATGCCTAGTGAGCAGCTGCCACCTTTTCCTGGACCTTCACTAACTCAGGTGCCCCAAGATTTGGCAGATTTCTTTCTATGCTCCTACTTTTCTTCGCAAAGCTTGTTTAAATAATTCACCATTGCATGACCTTGACTTCTGGTTCCTTCTTGGCTTTGACTTAGTAACACCTTTCTTTTAAAAACCATGTAGCTGCACAGGGGTTGTAGCTCAGTGGTGGAGCACTTGCCTATCATGTGTGAGGCACTGGGTTCGATACTCAGCACCACATAAGAATAAACAAAATAAAGGTATTGTATCCATCTACAACTAAGAAAATATTTAAAAACATAAAAACCATGTAGCTAATGATCCAGGCCCCACTTAAGCTTCATTATTATTTTGTTTAGAATTTTGCTTCAAGTCACCTAGAAAACATTTAATCTTTTTTTATATTTCATGTGGGAAGAAACTATCAAAGTTTGACGTTTTGCCAGACAACATTACTCTTTTTTTAATTCACAGGTTTTTTTTAATATTTTTAGTTGTAGATGGACATAATCTTTATTTTATTTATTTAGTTTCATGTGGTGCTGACACTGGAATCCAGTGCCTCACACATGCCAGGCAAGCTGTCTATCACTAAGCCACAACTCCAGCCCCTATTTATTCTTTCATAGAATAGTGAAATTGCTTCTTAAATGTAAGGGTAGTTTCTAAGCCAATGTGGAAATAAAAAATTTTATGTGATCAAAATTAACTATGAGGCTGGGGTGATTGTAGCTCAGTGGTAGAGCGCTCACCTAGCATGTGTGAGGTACTGGGTTAGATCCTTGGTACCACATAAAAATAAATAAATAAAATAAAGGTACTATGTCCCATCTACAACTAAAATCTATATATGTATTTTAAAAATTTAACTACGAAAGTTTCTTCATTAAAAAAGAAAAAATATCCTTTTTCTGAGTCCAATCAGTTAGGTGTTTATTTGTTTAATTTTTAAAAACCAATTTTAAAAATGTTTTAAAAATCTTCAACGTTTATCATTTCTTTCATTGACCACCTAAAGAAATAATTGCCTTACATATAGGTGTAATGTTGCATGAAAATATGTACTGTAACTTTTAATATAAAAATTGACAGCTCAACAAGATATTAACATGTTTTATAAGATTGCTCATAGAGGGGCTAGGGTTATAGCTCAGTGGTAGAGCACATGCCTAGCATGTGGGAGGTACTGGTTTGATCCTCAGCACCACATAAAAAATAAATAAATTTATTTTTAAATTTTCCTTTTTCTCAGAAAAGTCTTGTTTCTCTTAGCAAATGTCTTGTTTTTCTATATCAAATGAGTAGCTCATTTGATATAGAAAATGAGTAGGGGCTGGGGTTGTAGCTCAGTGGTAGAATGCCTGCCTCACACACATGAGGCACTGGGTTCGATCCTCAGCACCACATAAAAATAAATAAATAAAGATTGTATCCATCTACAACTTTTAAAAAATCTTTAAAAATAAATAAATAAATAAATATAATAAGTATTTTGTCCATCTAAAAAAAAAAGATTTTTTTTTTTAAAAACTTTGAGATCAGCCACATAAACTTGAGATTCCCTTCTCATGCTCAGTTCTGTTAATGTATACGATAGTAGTCATAATCATCTGTAATGTTTAAATTATTGTTTCCCTTTCCCATTTCACCCCATTACTAACTACTTAGTTGAATTTCCCGTAAGGGAAGCACTTGATATGAATCAGTCCATTATAACCATGAAGAAGGTTCTGACATGGCTGTAAAAGCTAGTAAACTTTGAAACTAAATTAGGAATTTATTTTGAAATTATATGTAATAAAAACATGACAGATTGCTACTTGAGAAGCCTACTATGAATCTATCCCTCCTACTTTAATTCTAATTTTCAGTAGAACATAATGTAAAGAACTTGCCAAAATAAAGTAATAACTTCAACCGAGAACCTACTCCAACAGTCATCAGATTTTGGGGAAAAAAAAAAAGGTGCAATATTAATGCCGATATGATTTTAAACCAGTTTCGCATTAAAAACATGTGTTCAAAAGCCATGCATGGTGGCATGTATCTATCTGTTATCAGCAGGATCACTTG
This sequence comes from Callospermophilus lateralis, assembly GCF_048772815.1. Lineage (NCBI taxonomy): Eukaryota > Metazoa > Chordata > Mammalia > Rodentia > Sciuridae > Callospermophilus > Callospermophilus lateralis. The sequence continues at coordinate 65,475,952 of NC_135308.1, forward strand.
AATCCAGTTTTACCAGCCCAAGCAATATAGTCAGACCTTGTCTTTATAAAGAAGAGAAAAATAAACATTGATTGCTAAGTATAGTGAGAAATGTAAAGGATAAGGAAGGGTAAGTAGATAGTACCTGCATTTAGAGGTGGACGCATAAATGAAGCTTATGTAAAAACAGATTGATAAAAACCAAGATAGATGTACCAAGTAGAGACTATGACTGGGTAAAAAAAGAATGTGCCCCAGAGGTACATAGCATGATGCATGATTAAGAGGACAGAATAACCAGACTTCCTTGCTGCCATCTATAGGATTTAAGTATATATCATATAGGTGTAGCTGAATTACTCTTGATAGAGTTTCATAATCTTGATAGCATTATGTAAATTTTGGTTTTGGGGGTTTTGTTTCCAGTGAAAACAAATGTTATAATCTAAAGCATAAAATAATGTCCTGTATAAATCGGTTATATATAGTAGCTCTGAAAGTGCCACAGAATTTATATCTACCATAACTGTTTTTGCTCAGTCACAACAACCTCTAGAAGATCTTGATGCACAGCTGAGAAGAACGCTTAGTCCAGAGACTGTTACAGTGACATCTGCAGTTAGTGTAAGTGTTTAAACCCTTGATAAAATCTCATAACCCGAGGGGCTCAGTGGTAAAGCGCTCACCTAGCATATATGAGGCACTGGGTTCAATCCTCAGTGAAACATAAAAATAATAAGTAAATAAATAAATAAAGGTATCATCCATATAAGATCTCTTAACCTGAATGTATTATATTTCTGCAACACAAAATGTAACCTAAATAATTATTAATATAACATCTTTTCAGAGTCTCTGCTTGTTCCAGACAACAAAAAAGAGATCAAATTAAAGTGTAACTGATACTTTTTATGTACCTCTAACTAGTGTATATCTCAGATCAGTCCTATGGATTTTGCATTTATGCTTTGTAGTAGGCTAAAACTATTTTTCAGTGGAGCATAACTGTAATCCAGCTACTAGGGAGGCTGAGGCAGGAGAGTTGTGAATTCAAGCCCAACCTAGGCAACATAGTGAGATCCCCATTTGAATAAAGAAAAGGAAACAGCTAGTTTTCTATAGAAATACTTACGTATTTCCATGACTGAGGAGAATTGATACTAATATCTAAAGCATGAGATATTAGCAGATTAACGAGCCTTTGTGGGTGTTATTGGAACAAGAAGATTATTATACATGGGGCAGTGGTAGTTTCTTAGCATAAGACTTTTAAATTTTCTGTGAGAAAAATTAAGAAAAAATGAAGAAGGATTAAGACTCAAATTTTCTTTAAAAAAACTGCCTTTCTGCCAAATGTGGTGGCACACCCCTGTAATCCCAGTAACTCTGGAGGGTGAAGCAGGAGAATTGCAAGTTCAAAGCCAGCCTCAGCAACTTAGCAAGGCTCTAAGCAACTTGGTAAGACCCTGTCTCAAAATAAAAAGGGCTGGGGATGTGGCTCAGTGGTTAAATGACCCTGGTTTCAGTCCCCAATACCAAAACAAAACAAAACATTTTTTTTTTTTGATTGTAAAAGAAAATTCCCTTAGATATAAATGTTTCTTCACCATATACTATATTCCACTTTTCCAAAGACCAGAGAAAAGGTAACAGGTCAAAAGTATTCTTGATTAAAGCTAAAGATTTTGTGGTATCTGTGTGTGTATGTGTTTTGCAGCCTGTGTCCATGGTGGCTCCAACAGCAGTTACAGAAGCAGGAGCACAGCCTCAGAAGGATGGTGAGAAACATCCTTCTTCCTTTCATATTACTACTCCCAGTCCTGCCTATGATTGATAATAGAGGTCACTGTTTCAAAGGCACAGTCTTTAGCATGTGGGTATATTTGAGACTATTACAAGGAACATTTTTACGTATTTCCATGACTGAGGAGAATTGATACTAATATCTAAAGCATGAGATATTAGAAGATTAACGAGCCTTTGTTGGTGTTATTGGAACGAGAAGATTATTATATATGGGGCAGTGGTAGTTTCTTAGCATAAGACCTTTTGTTCTTAGGTAGGCAAGATCCTTGCAAGATTAGGAAATGAGGCATTTATAAAAGTGAATTTACAACTAACTTCTTGGCTTTTGTGACACTGGACATATAGAGATAAAGATCAGCTTGAGAAAAGCCAGAATAACATTTCATACAGAGATTAAATATTATTAAATTAACTAGTTTAAATATTGTTTTTATTCAAGCTAATTATATATTGAATTGACTTATTTTAAAAGAAATAACTTAAAAATCAATGATACATTAGAAATGCTAGAATTAGACAAAATAAAGAAACTGTAAATTATCAAAACACATACCATAAGTAAATACAATAAAAGTTGATTAATTATATTTACCACCATATAAAAGGGAATGTAGAATGTAAAGAAAGTGACCTTTTAAATCCTCAAGAAGATGGGATATTTCAACTAAATAGCCATCTGGGAAAAACTAAAAGTGGATTGTCAACTTAGTCCAAAGTAAAGTCTTAAATGGATCAAAGATGAAAGATATCATAAAAATAGTACTACATAAGAATACATGAGAGGAATATTTTCCTTAATTTTTTCCCCCAACTGTGTAGAACAGAGTCAACAAACTTTTTTACCAGATAGTAATATTTTAGACTTTTCAGGATGCAGTCTTTGTTGCATCTTATTCAGATTTCCTGGTCAAACCCCAAAGCAGCAATAGACTAATGCAGATGATTGAATCTGATTGTGCTCTTGAATTTGGTACACTGAACATAGTTTGTTCTAATCCCTGATAGAGAGGATTGTGTTAAGTTTAATATTCAACCTAGAGCAAGCAGTAATAAATTTCAAATTTGTTGAATGTAGTAAAAATGCCATTGGGTATAAAAATAAATGAAAAATTAGGGAAATACATATGTGGTGGTGGTGGGATGTCTGAGTGTATCTTTATCATAGAAGGGACTAGTTTTGCTAACATAAAGAATCTGGCCAGGCACAGTGGTGCACACTTGTAATTCTAGCAACTCAGGATGCTGGGGCAGGTCAGGATCACAAGTTCAAGGCCAGCATGGGGCATATAGCTCAATGGTAAAGCACCCCTGGGTTCGATCTTCAGTATTGTAGGGGGCAGGTCCTGAAATTCAGCATGGACCCAACAAATATAAGATACAGAAAAATAAATATAGACATGAAAATACTTAACTTCCTCAATGATAACAGAAATTGAAAGTAAAACTATAAATGATAGCGTTTCTCACCTCTCACTGGTAAATTTAGGAGTTTTAGTAGCCACTGGTGTGTTGGTAAATCCTTTGGGGATCAATTTAGTAATGTCTAAGTTTTAACAACAAATTATTTAATAGTTCCATTTCTTAGTTCACATATCTATAAGACATTATGTATTAGAGCACTTTTAAAGTAGCAAATTTCTGAAAAATTTAGATGTTCATTGGTAGAAGCCTGATTAAAATATGGCACACTGAAAAAAAAAACAAACTATATATATATATATATATATATATATATATATATATATATATATATATATTAGTTACAGAAATAAAATTCAAAACTCTGTGTTCATTAAAAAGAATGAGGCACTGAGCTGGGGTTGTGGCTCAGAGATAGAGTGCTCGCCTAGCATGCATGAGGCACTGGGTTCGATCCTCAGCACCACATAAAAATAAAATAAAGATTGTTTCCACCTATAATTAGAAAATAAATATTTAAAAAAAGAACAAGGCATTGATATGAAATACTCACTAATTGCATGGAATCATCAATCAGTATTCTATTGTATAAAATAAGGAAAATATATGCTGAAGTATGCCTTTAAAATTCAGAATAAAAGCAAATAGTTGTCCCTGGGGAAAAGGACCTGAGTGGCTTTGAAGTTGCTTAAACTACTTATGAATGATTCTTAAGAACTATACTATCCTGTTTTATAGGACTTTACCTGAGTGTAGCATTGAGAAAATAAATTTAAACTGGTTTTCATTTTAAAGTAGATCTTTAATATATTTTTAGCCAAAGGGAATAGAAGGTAACTTTTTAAAAGAGGGTGATAATTTATCTTCCTTCTCTATGTATTTGTTTCAGTTTCCCAAGGCACAGAAGGCCCTGTCCTAGCATCTAGTTCAGGAACTGGTGTTTTTAAGATGGGTCGATTTCAGGTATGACAATCATTTTCTTTGCCTTGATTCCCTCTTTTTTCGGGTGATTGTGTATATAATAAAATTGTTACCTACCTAATATAATTCTTTTTCATAGTACCTGATAACTGTCATCTTCCTGTCATATAAGTAATATATACTAATTAAAGAGACTATGAAATACTTAGAACAGTAGAGAAACAATAGATAATCATACTAACTTTCCAACGCATCCCACAAGATTACTTGTTTTTTCTAAAACTGGCAGCTGCTTCTCTTCGAATATCGTGTAATTCTTTTTTCCTCAAATAGTAATTTGTTTACCTAACCATTCTTCTATTGGTCATTTCTAATTTTTTCATCATAATAAGGAAAGTAAAAGTGAACATATTTTTTCCCCCTTTACAATTCTGGGGATTGAACCCAGATTGAACCACTGATCTGTTACCCAGCCTTTTTATTTTTTAAATTTGAAACATGATCTCACTAAGTTGCTGAGGCTGACCTCGAATTTGGGATCCTCCTGCCTCAGCCTCCCAGATTGCTAGGATTACAGGTGTGCTTCATCATGCCCACCTGAACATCTTTATGTGTAAAACCTTTTTTTATATTTATAATAATTTTCTTAGACTTAACTCTGTAAATGAAAATACTGAGTCAGCATCAAATGATACCATATTTTCTCATCTGATCCAACCAATGAGTAGTTTCTGGCTCTTAGTACATAGAGTTAAATAAGCTTTGCAAATAATTTTTTAAACTGTTTTCAGAACTACTTTCATATTAATAATTATGATAGCCCCTGGAATTGGGGATAGTAGGTGATTTTTCTCATTTGTAAACTGAGGTGTTTTTTTTTGTTGTTGTTGTTGTTTTGTGTTTTGATTTGCTTTTTGTCTGTTTTGTTTCTGGTCATACTGGGGATTGAGCCCCGGAGTGTTCTACCCCTCAGCCTTTGAGCTACATCCCAACCCCCTTTTCATTTTACTTTATTTTGAGACAGAGTCCTGCTTAAGTGACCTAGGTGGGCCTTAAAGTTGAGATCTTCCTGCTTCAGTCTCACAAGTAGCTGGAGTTATAGGCAAACATCGCTGATCCTGGCTATAAACTGAAGTTCTTTGAGTTTGTAGTTAGGCCGAGTTTGTATTTGTAAAACATGGACAAACCAGGACAAGGATGTGGATCCTCCTTTCGTACCTTTTAGTGGTATTTATTTATTTTTTCTTGGTACCAGGGATTGAACCCAGGTGCATTTAACCACTAAGCCACCTTCCCAGTCCTTTTTGGTTTTTATTTTAAAGCAAGGTCTCCTAAGTTACTTAGGGCCTCACTAAATTGTCTGAGGCTGGCTTTGAACTCTAGCCACTCAGAATCTACATCTCGGTACAGATGTGTTGTTCTTTGTAATGATATTTGATTTATTTTTGCAGTCCAAGATGGATAGACTATGTAGAGATTCAGCCTGTTGATTGACTAGAAAATAAAATGATTCCTTTTTTTTTTTTTTTTTTAACAGTCCATGCTAGAAATTAAATGTCAAGGACTTCAATTTTCAGTCATACTCTGTTCTTTTTCCATCAGGTTTCAGTTGCAATGGATGATACCCAGAAAGAAGATAAAAATAAGACAGAAGATGCAAAGTCTGTTCATTTTGAGTCTAGCACATCAGAGTCCTCAGTGCTATCAAGCAGTAGTCCAGAGAGTACCCTGGTGAAGTCAGAGCCTAATGGGATGACAATCCATGGCATCTCCTCAGATGTGCCAGATAGTGCCCTTAAAACTCCTGCCTCAGAAGCAAAGTCAGAAACTGGGCAACCTACCAAGGTGGGACGTTTTCAGGTGACAACTACAGCAAACAAAGTGGGTCGTTTCTCTATATCAAGAACTGAGGACAAGACTGCTGAGGCAAAGAAAGAAGGACCAGTGACATCTCCTCCTTTTAGGGATTCAGAACAAGCTGTTCTCCCTGCAGTAATACCAAAGAAAGAAAAGCCTGAACTGTCAGAGCCTTCACATCTAAATGGGCCATCCTCTGACCTGGAGGCTGCTTTTCTAAGGGGGGATGTGGATGATGGTTCAGGTAGCCCACACTCACCCCGTCAGCTGTGCTCGAAGAGTCTTCCCATTCAGAATCTAAGTCAAAGCCTTAGTAATTCATTCAATTCCTCTTACATGAGTAGTGACAATGAATCAGACATTGAAGATGAAGACTTAAAGTTAGAGCTTCGACGACTACGAGAAAAGTAAGTGTATTTTCTCCTGTGAGTGACTAATGGCACATATTATATTAAGACAGTGGATCCCAGTGGCAAGATTAATGGTCCTTTCACTACAGTATGCTAATGTGCTATTCCTTCTACCAGAGGGTGATATGCAAAAGTTCAAGTTGTTTCAATATAATTCATTCCCTGTCTTCTCATCAGAATTTAAGACTTTTCTAGTTATGGGATTTCTTAAGCATCTCTATATTATCACTGTGATGTTATTTTTTTTTTATCATGCATATTTTATTAGCCACTTTGTTTAAATAACAAAGTACTGTTGAAGGCCAATTATAGAGCTCAAAGATCACATCAACTGGATTACAGTTTACTATTCACATCTCAAAATTTCCTAGAATAATAAAAATGAGGACAGCAAAATGGAAAACTTTAAAAAAAAAATCAAACGACAAAAACAATACTCGAAATTATCATGACACATTTGAATTCCTTTTCTAGAACTATGAGTTTTTCTTAAGGAAAATAGCCAAAGTCATTGTAATTGGAAATGTTTCCCTTTAATGACAACATATGAGGTGCCATGTTGAAAGTAATTATTTTCATTATATTTTTCACTTTCATTAATAAGAATTTCACCATCTACTTTTGTGTTTATTTCTGAAGAAGCATTTTAGACATGAGACTAATTTGGGTGTTTCTTAAATGGTTATAAACAATGAGTTTTCTGAATCAATAGTCAGCGATATTAATATAGATAAGAAGTCTCTTGTCTAAAATGTTATTTTTAATGCAAGGAAGAAGAAAAAGTTACTAAGTTAAAAAAGTATTAAATTTACCCTTTAGAAAAGATTTTTATTAAATGTTTATCCATATGTAATTATCTAATATTTTCACTGTAATTGCTCCATTACATATTAACCAAATTATAATTGAGTCAATTAATTAGAGAGCACTTTCTGAAGTTCCCTATGCTGGCCATGTGGCCTCATTTATATTATTTATTTTGCCTGGAATTCCTACCAGATCACTCTTCCCGGTCCCATCCCCATCTCCAAACAATACTTAATTCTTTCGTTTTCTGTATCTACTCCTATTTGTCCTGTAAGATGCCTTTCAGATCTATTACTAAAAATATTTCTTCATTCTCTAATAAAGTCAAATACTATTTCTTTTATCCTACACTGAATTATATATATTCTTCAGTTTTATCATTACCCCACTCTATTTGTGTTATATTTGCTTTTCTTAGAATGCAAGAATTCCTCCCAAGCAGGAACAGTATTCTCTTCTAATACTAAACAAGTTAGTATTCTGAAATCCTAGGACTTAACATAATTTAGTCCCTAAATAGAGGAAATTGAAATAAATGGAAACTTTTACATATCTTCAAAGTGATTACTACATATAAATAATGTCAATGGCAGGTCCCAGATTAACCATGAAGATGGCATTTTTCTCCATCACTTAAGAACACTATGTCACTATAGTTCATCACTTAAGAACACCATGTCATTATAGTTGACCTTTTATTTCTACCCATGCATAATGGTCAATAACCATCACAGTGAAAGTGCCCCTCATTGTTTGGGGGAATTCTGTCCCAACACAGTGATTAATTGCATCATCACTGTATGGTCAAAAGCAAGTCCTTAATCTTTGGCAAGCTTTGCTCAAGTTATAATGTTTCCCTTTAATGCCAACATATATATGAGGTGGCCATGTTGAAACTAATTATTCTCGTTATATTTTTCATTACATTTTTTATGTCATTAGCACTTCTCATCACTGTTAACCATTCCTGGCTGTTTGTTCATCTACCAGATGAACCTGGTAATGGCATTGAGAAGTATAATTATGTTGACAAGTTTTGTTAATTTTATTTTTCTCAAATTGGATCAGAATAGCAAATTCATCTGTCCTGCATATGGCCTCAGAAGTCAGGAAATGTTTTTAACATAACACCTTATCAACTATTTGTGATTGGCTAGTGTTATTGTGAGGTTTTTCGCTGCTGTGACTAAAAGACCTGACCAGAAAAATTTTAGGGAAGGAAAAGTTTATTTAGGGCCTCATGTTTTAGAGGTCTCAGTCCACGGACAGCTGGCTCCATTCCTCAGGGCTCAAGGTGAGATTGATCATCATGGCAGTGTGTGTGGCAGAAGGAAACAGCTCACATGGTGATCAGAAAGTAGAGAGAGAGATTCCACTTGCCAAATACAAATATATACCCCAAACAGTTCCCACTTCCTCCAGCTATACTCTAGCACTTCAGTTACAGCTCAGTTTATCCCCATTGGGGGGGGGGTGTTAATTCACTGATTGGATTAAGACTTCGGCAACCCAGTTCTTGCATTGTTTCCTCTGAATCTTCTTGCATTGTCTCACACGTTGAGCTTTTGAGGGACACCTCACATCCAAACCATAATAGCTAGGAACTTGTGGGAATATAGCTTGGATAATGGAGACTAACAAGGTAGATTAATGACAAACTAGAATCTCATGATGTAGTACATTTGGGGAAAGGGTTCATAACTAAATAAATACTTAATTGCAAATTTTAAAATACAATTTAATTCTTTTTTGAATGAAGATGGTTATAATATTTTGAATTATGTTTCATTATCTTTTGTAGACATCTTAAAGAGATTCAGGACCTGCAGAGTCGCCAGAAGCATGAAATTGAATCTTTGTATACCAAATTGGGCAAGGTTCCCCCTGCTGTCATTATTCCCCCAGCTGCTCCCCTTTCAGGGAGAAGAAGGAGACCCACTAAAAGCAAAGGCAGTAAATCTAGTCGCAGCAGTTCCTTGGGAAATAAAAGCCCACAGCTTTCAGGTAAAAATTAAAAAAACCTGGACCAAGTCAATCATCTTTGGTTTTTGTGTCCAGCTGAGTATGTGATCTAGGAGTTTGGCAAAAGCCAATTCTTGCTTCCTTGACTTCTTAACTCCCTATACTTATTATCTCTTAAAAATCTGTAGAAGTAGTCTGGATGACTACAATGGCTTTTTCTATTGCAATGTTGCTGCTACTAATAGTCTTCATTTATAGTTGTTCTTGAGGATAAACACTTAACTTTGCCTGTTAACACAACACTCACATTTAACCAAACTTTTGTACATTTGGAAACAAATGTATTTTTCCCTATTTATTAAACCTCAGGTAGAATCTTCCTTTTAACTGACGAGTTGCATAATTGCAGGTAGGATGAATGTGAAGGCATAGATATTTGAGTGTGTCAAAGTAGTAACATCCTTGATGCAGCATTTTATTTCATTTGTCTGTATTGAGATAAAGAATTTACCAGTGATTACAAAGGTGTTTAAATAATAATCTGTGATAATGTATCATGGTCTACTTTAATTGGAATAGAGAGTTTTTATCCCCAATGAAAAGTATGTAGTGTTAACAGGTAATTAGCAGCAAAGTTGGCGGGGGCGGGGGGGGGGGAGGATAAAAGGCTAAAATAAGTGTTTATTTCATATTTGCTCTCCAGGTCTAATTTAAGAAATTGGAGAGCAGCTGAAAATATCTTAGCGGCTTTCCATTCACTGGAAGCCTTCATAGATGCCTAAACCTTTTATTGAGCATATTAGGACCAATTTATACAACCTATTGGTAGAGATATTATAAGGGAGATTAGCTAATTTGGATTCTAACCCCAATTTTAACATACTTTTTGAATGGATTTCTACTCACCCAGTAACTAGGAAGCAGAAGTTAGTCAGATTTGAATAGAATTGACCTAGCAACTTAAAGCTACCTACCAAGAAAAATTTGAAATATCCATTCCTCTTCAGTCAGCTACATCATTTTTTGATAACTCTTTGTATCTGATTTGATGTGTATTTATAAAAAAGTCTAAGCAGAGCCAACTAGTCAGTGACTTGGCTGCATACTATAAACCCAGCAGCACCTCAGGAGGCTGAGGCAGGACAATTGCAAGGTCAAGGCCAGACTTGACAACTTAATGAGACTCTATCTAATAAAAATAAAAAGAGCTGGGGATGTAGATCGGTGGTGGTTCAATCCCCGTACCACTTTAAAAAGAAAGTGGTACGGGGATTGATTGGTATAATGAGCCATCATTTTTTTTTTTTCTAGTAGGGAAAAAAAATGATTTACAGAAATGTAGAATGGAATCTTTACGCATTTTGACCCATGATTAATCCTCAGTAGAACAAATTAAAGGAATAAGAACATTGCCTATTGAGTGCATCAAGGAAACTTCACATGTGTCCTCAGCCCATGTGGTCTTTTGGCAGGTAACCTGTCTGGTCAGAGTGCAGCTTCAGTCTTGCACCCCCAGCAGACCCTTCACCCTCCTAGCAACATTGCAGAGACCGGGCAGAATCAGCTGTTACAACCTCTTAAGCCATCTCCCTCCAGTGATAACCTCTACTCGGCCTTCACCAGTGATGGTGCCATTTCAGTACCAAGCCTTTCTGCTCCAGGACAAGGTAAGGAAGAGATCAAAGCAAACATCATCTTCCAGAAACATTAAAATGAAGAAATTGCCATACCTGGGAGAAATGCCTAATGAGTAAACCTATTGGCACTAGCTGACCTGAACATGGTCTACATATTATACACTGATGTATCTTTGGGCTCAGTAGAGAAGTTGAGTGATGATCAGAATCATTGAGTTCATTGCTTCCATTAGGTGAGCTATTTTTCAAGGGATTACTGTGAAAAGTTACATCTACAGTCTTTATAAATAACTTGTTTGTGTTTGGAATGTAGGCTTTACTGCTAGGCTGAGATTTCCTGGACCAAATTCTAAGGAATTTTAGCAGTTTCTAAAAAACAATGTGTTTTCTTAGCTATTGAAGACTTTTTTAAGTATGGGAGTAACTAAGATGACTAGCCCTACTATTTAATTTTTCATCTATAATTTCTTCTTTCCAAATATAGTTTTGTTCATTAACAATTATTGCTCAAACCATTCCTGCAGAAGAAGGAGCTTTCAGTAACATTAGAATAAGAAATGAAAAGAGTTGAATATCTGGGCAGAAAATAATGAAAAACATAAAGATACATTGGCTTTACCACAACTTACTAGAAAATAGAGATTTGAGAGTTGCTAAGGAACACAAACTAGCTAACATTATTCCAACTGAGAAGAGCTTCAGTATTGTGCAAAAGGAGGGAACCGAGGCCTGATATTTCCTGTCTTACATATCTGACCTTCCCAGAAGCTTTGTTCTTCTCTGTGCCATCTTAGTGCTTTTCACCACTCAAGCCTCAAGTTTCTAACATCTTGTAGTTGTGTTCTGTCTCTTCTCCTCTCTCTGTTCTTCCGTTTTCCCCCTCTCACAGGCTGTGCGAAGTTTAACTGTGCATCTGAGCAGGTGACATTCAAACCTGGTGGCAGGAGGACCCGATTTCTGAGTACGCCCTGCTTGGCTCTTTGTGTGTAACACCTTTACTCCTTCCTTGTCCTTGTTTTTCTGCTGCTTGGATCTGATGTGTCACGCAGTCCATTTTCATTTGTCTCTTTGTGTATCATCTAGTCAGTGGCTTGGCTGAATACTATTGCCCTCAGAAGTTTGGGTCCCTGTGTTAATTATGGTAAAAGATGTAAAAATAATATTGGATTTCTATAGATGTCAAAATAACTCTCTAGTAGAATTGCTTCTTCCTAGATCCATGATAGATATGGATCCAGGATAGATAAGATATCAAGACTTTATACTGGGTCATTGAGAGTAATGAAGACCATACCTAGTCATATTCAGTATTGTCTCTCAGCCAGCCCCGGCATTAGGAGTGACAAAAAGCATCTTAACCACTGATGTGCTTAGGTCCTTGAAGCAGGTAAAAGTTTACCATATTTTCTATTCTTTTCAGAGTAGGCGGGAATCTTGTTTTCTCCTCATTAAGCCTAAACATCTACTAGTTGAAAAGATGGTAGAAGTTTCTTCATTGGATTCATTACTGCCCTCTTTCCCCATGAGATTAGTAGTTCAAAAGGGGGTTTACTGTGGTTATCCAAGATGAAGCATTTATTCTATTAATGACCAAAGCCCAGCACCTGCAAGTGAAAGCTTCCTTTTTAATCTGATTGCTGGGATTTCCTAGCCATATTTATATATATTATTAGTTGTTCAAGACAATACAATGCCTTATATTTAAAAGCAAAGCACAGTAGCAAATCACCCATCTTCCCCATATGTGAAGAAGACAGTTCCTATCTCCTGGGGTATATAAATCAGATAAGATCATAGACACAAAAATAAATGACTCTTGGGACATAGTCATGGTCCATGGTACTCCCTGATTAGCCAGTGCCTATCTAGCACTTAGTAAGTGATCAATAAATGTATATTAAAATAAAAATTTCACAAAGCTCAACTTTAAATTTTTTAATTTTTATTTATTTTTTATTTTATTTATTTATTTTTGGTTAGAATTTGGATAACTGTCTGTTAAGGCCTCAAACTTCTGGTGTGGTTATTGAAGTGCTTTTTAAATGCATGTGCTAAGGCCATCAGTGTTTGAGTATATGGTTCAGAGATCCTGAGCCTCTTCATGGTGGGAAGAATTTACACTCTCCTTTGTCCTCTGTAGTGACCAAATTTCAGAGTACATTGAAATTACATTCAATTTCCATTTCCCTTACTGTCACATTTGTAAATCTTTCTAGTTTCCCTATTCTTTTTCACCTGAGTTAATAATGAATTGGCTCTATTTAAGGTGATTTTTTTTTTTTTTTTACCACCTTTCCCACGTGTTGCTAGTCCAGAGATTTTTTAAAAAGAAGAGGGTGAAAGACATTACACAGCTTGGTAATTTTCCAAGCTTGTGTAATTTTAGAACATTCACATCAATATTTTTTCTGGTTAGACTAGCCTGGACAATGCCTATTAGCACCTTGACACTTGAATAAGCATTTAATTTTCATGTCCAACTAGAAAGATGAAAGGACATTAGTAATAGGAGACAAGTGTTTTGAAATAAATTTGATTTGTCAGGCCTATGATATACAGCCTGAAATGATTGAGATACACACACACACACACACACACACACACACACACACACGTTCCCTGTCTTTGAGAGGGAAGAAAGAAAACAGACTTTTTTTTCTGGAAGTATGAGATGATAAGTATCACTTTAATTCTGTTAGTTCTCATCAGACATTAAAGGTAGGTGGTATCACACCCCTTTGTTCAAATAAAAGTGATTAGAAATATTAAATCTTTTCGCTTCCCCTTTGGTCTAAATGAGAGGCCATACATCTTTGAAGGCACATCAGGATTCAGTATGTAAGCTTGCTGTACAAATCCTAAGAGGCAGACTTAAAAATATGGGGAAAAAACAGGTATCTGTAAGGAGCTGGGGGCTTATTAGTTTGGGTTACATTATTCTGTACTCTCAAAATAATAGATAATGGTTTTGAAGCACGGCTTGGCTTAATGCTCTGTTTATGTTCAAAGGTTGCTTGTTTTCCACATATTTTTAAAGATTTTTCTGGAAGGGAAGGGGTTAGTGTGTTTATCTAGAATAGAAATATAATAGCCAATTTAAATTAAAATTGTAACAGTGGTACTAATTTTATTGAGTGCTTTATAACAACCCAGCAGGAGAAACAAGAAGTGAGACAGTATCAGTGGAAACACTGCTTGAGTGTTTGAAATTCAAGCAGTGAGACCTTAGGTACTGGAGTTTCTCCCCTTACCCTTTGAAAAACAGAGATTGGATGTGGAAACTCAACACATTTCAACAGGCAACACGGTCTGTCAGATCACTGTGTGAAGGCTAACAGCCAGTTAGATAACATCCCATAGAATTTTGTCTATGTCAAGGCTACCAGGTCCCACCCATCTGTCTCCCCTCCTGCTCTCTCTTGCTGGGACTCTGTATGCTGTTTGGAGAATCTAAAAATTTTACACTGATGTTTCTTTATCTTTAACACTGCTCTCTCTTTGTGCTTCAGGGAAGATGGTGAAAAAAGTTTGTCCTTGCAACCAGCTCTGTAGTAATTATCTTTTCTGTTACTTTTGGTCCTTGATTGCAAAGCCTGTTATCCATGAGTTCTTTGAACTCTGAAGCTTCATAATTCCAGCTTCCCAACTTCCATCTATCTCTGCACCTTTTCTAATGTATTCTTTAACATGCTTAATTGCTAACTCCTGGCTATAATATCAGATTGAGAAACCACCTCATAGTCAATGCTCTCCCCACGTAAACCTAGCTCAATGACAGTCATGGATTGGTAGTGCCTGTGGATGTGCATGGGGAGCTAGGGGTGCCTAGCTCCTGTAAGAAAGAGTCCTTTAGTTAGCAAGTAGGTACCAAGCACTGTTCTGCACCCTGTAGAGACTAGCAGTTATCAAAGTGGACAGAGTCTATGCCCTCCTATTGTTTACATCGTGGTGGGAGACAGCTTCTAGATTAGTGCGGAGAGAAATACTACTTTGGAGAGTTCGGCTTCTTAGACTGGGGTCTTTTCATATAAGTACAGATAATTCAGCAACCCAGCAGGCCACCTAGCAAGAGTTAACAAGAGAACTACCAGGCAATAAGTTGTGAGTCCTAATAGGTTATGGTTCCTAAGATCCGGCAGCATGGAGGTAGGGGAGATGGTTTTTTTGGCAGGAAGGAATCAAAACATGAATTTGGGGAGGTTAAAGTCTATACCACTTTTTAGGGCTTTTCAGAAGGACTGAAAAAGTTTTCAAGGTGAGTTAGCATGTTCTCTAGAAGGTCTCTCTCTACTAGTTAGGTCTATGTTATAGTCAACCTTGCTTTTCCTAGGGGTGAATTTCTCATCAGAAAGGGATTTTTGTTTCCTTTTTTAACTGGAAGCCTATTTACAGAAGCCAAAGTAAAAAAGTTAACTGTATGGTTCGTACTCCTTCATGTCATAAGCCCCACTTTCAGAATCCAATACTGGCTAATACAGGTTAAAATGAAAAGTGAAATGAAGGGGCCTCACACTATCAAGAGCAGCTAGCATCAGACTAGAGAGGTGTGACTCCCAGCATGAGCTCTCTGTGGTTAAGCAGTGCTCACCTCCACTCTGCTTCTCATATTTGGCATTGGACAGCCCTGTTCATTCATGATGACTTCTGTTTGTTTTGATCGTTTCACTAAACAGTAGTCACCCTAAGCAGGATGCCAGTCCCCAATGCATGCTGTGTGCTTGCTGTCTGGATTTCTTTGTTATCATGATTGCCCGTCCTCATTGCCTGTACTTTCCGTTTCCCTCTGTCTCACATTTGCTATTTGAGGAAGGCTGTTTCCTGTGCTTTTATATTTTTCCACTTGGGTTTCCTGTACTCCCTGGGAATCCACTCTTCCCCCTATATACCCTGTGTGCAATGACAATACCCTGTGGCTCCAGCGGCACCACGTGAGCTGTCACTCACACTGCAGTAGTTCCGTGTCTTGCCACGTTGGTAAGAAGCATGTGACCTTCCTCACTCTGCACCTTCACCTCAGAATTAACTGTTCCTCTAGTGTAGACATGCTTGTATGTGCCATTCCCTGAGTGGAAAGACAGCAAATTGACTTGAAACCAGCAAAGGATTATAAAGGCTGTAAGTGGCAGTGTTGCTTCAGGTGTGCTGCTGTGCTCTGGTGTGTTGCTCTGTCCTTGAAAGCAGGAAAACGCATGAACTTATTTATCCCCACTATTACTTGGGTTTCATCAGGCCTACTGGCTCACAACTTATTTTAGTAGCTTTTATTTATTCTGCAGTAAATGTGAGATCTGTTAAGAAAGTGGGGCATGAGGAAAAAAAAAATAAGACCATGACTCTTCTTTCCCTCTTCCCTAAAACTTGCCTCTTCGAATAAACCTTCAGTGTGCCCTCCAGCAGAGCCGAAATCAGGCAGGACACAGACTCCTTCTTCCTTTTTCATCAAACCATAGAAATAGAATTCCTTCATCATAACCCGAAAGCTTCCTCTACCCTCTGCACCCCTGCCTCAGCTGAACTGTCCTGTTGCTTCTACATGGGAGTGTTTGCTGCTCTGGGAAGAGGGGGAGAAGGTGTGAGAATCCTTGAACCAATTGAAACTGAGATCGTCTTCAGGAAAACATGTCTTCCTGAAGTTGATTCGGTCACCTCCCTTGCCTAATCTTTGTTCTTTACTCATGGAAAATTGAGAAGGGTTGAAGGCTTAACTCTTTCCAAGTTTTATTTACAAATTTATATTCGTGGGTCAAAGTGAAAAAAAAAATTTAACAGAGCATGCTACTTCTCTTAATACTATTTCTATTAAAGAATGACTTAAAAATGTGGCAATATCCACATGATTTGAGAACCCATATTCTCCATAGCCAAGTACCCATCTCTGAACTTCTACCCCAACTTTAACCTGCCCAGTGCCCAAGAAATCCTTCTTTTGCCCTGCATTCTGCAAACTTCCACAGCAATGCTCCTTGTTGGCCATATTATACTGTCACCCAGTGTGATGCTGGGAATAGAGCACTGGCAGAAAGTTCCAGTACTTTAAGATGCTTTGAAAGAGATTCCTGCCCTTCATACCTGCCATCTTCCTAAGTTGTTCAGACTTATCTGCAGTTACTGAAGAGAACCTGTTTTCATTACCCTTTAGTGCCAAAACAAATGCCTAAATAAAACCTTGTAATCTTCCTTTCTTGCATGGCTTCCCAATTCCTGTCCCCATTCTGTGCTTGCCATTCATCATCCTGTGACATTTTCCCTCTTCTTGGAATTAATAATCTAGACTCTTTTTTTAATGCTGCTATTGTCACTACTTTATAACTCCAGGAACCAGCAGCACAAACACTGTTGGGGGAACAGTGAACAGCCAAGCTGCCCAAGCTCAGCCTCCTGCCATGACATCCAGCAGGAAGGGCACCTTCACAGATGACCTGCACAAGCTGGTAGACAACTGGGCTCGAGATGCCATGAATCTTTCAGGCAGAAGAGGAAGCAAAGGACACATGAATTATGAGGTAAGGGCTTCTTTTTTGCCATTTTCCTAATTTCTCACAGTATTACCTAACACAGATGAATCAGAGGTGATACAAACTACTAGGTCTAGTGTAAAGGTCGGGCGAACTCGGAGGAGAAGACCACCAAGAGACTGTCTCATACAACAGCAAAGGTTTATTGGGGGTCCAGCATGCTGGGGCTCTGAGCTCACTTCAGAGAAGCAAAGAACAAAGAGCCCCAAGAACAATTTAAGCAGAGTTTATATACATTCTTTGGAGAGGGCAGGGACTTCACATACATCATAGCCTCTTTTAGCAAATCATCACACACCGCGGGAAAATCAAATAACAACTCTAAAACATGATTAGCACATTCACTGGCGGGAACAGGTCGGGAGGGGGTGATGGGTCAGTCCTAAGGAGGGGTATACATTCAAACTGATTGGTTTAAGCCCTAAGGTGTATACATGCTGAACTGCATGGTCTCGAGGAGGGGGTGGTTAAGCAACTAGGTGGTCAGGGGAGATTTCGACACACATCTAATGGGCAGTTCCGGGAATTGTTTTAACTGCCACAAGAATTTCAGGTTCTGAGTGCAGCTTAGAAACTTTACAAAACCTGATCCTTTACATTTCAATTTCAATTTCTTTTATCCTTTCACTAGTGTACCCTTTTATGCCACAACCTTCCTTAGTAGCTCACTTAGAAAAACAAGATGAAAATCACCCAAGTGCCCTTTTACTTTCCCTTCCCTGAATCCCTGACTCCTTATTGGTCAGCTCATTTTTTTCTTCCCTTTTCCTTTAACATTCTAAACTACGTGGGCATGTGTACACACACCTTCCTCCTTCCACTAGGCATGGTATTTTCTTTGCTCCTAGAATTGTATTATTAAACTGCCCATTTTACCCCTGGGGGTATTATACCCCCACCAGACTTTAAACTTAGTTGTTTTTTGTTTTCAGGGCCCTGGAATGGCAAGAAAGTTTTCTGCACCTGGACAGCTTTGCATCTCCATGACCTCAAACCTGGGTGGCTCTGCCCCCATCTCTGCAGCATCAGCTACCTCTCTAGGTCACTTCACCAAGTCTATGTGCCCCCCACAGCAGTACGGTTTTCCAGCTGCCCCATTTGGCACTCAGTGGAGTGGGACCGGTGGCCCAGCACCACAGCCACTTGGCCAGTTCCAGCCTGTAGGAACTGCCTCCTTACAGAATTTCAACATCAGCAATTTGCAGAAATCCATCAGCAACCCCCCAGGTTCCAACCTGCGGACCACTTAGTGAGACCTAGAGACATTAATTAGTAGATCTGGGGGCAGGAGATGGAATGCTGAAGGGAGGGTGGGGGGATGGGGAAGTAGCCTATATACTAACTATTAGTGCTGCATTTAACTGGTTATTTCTTGCCAGAAGGGAATGTTTGTAATACCGCTTTGAGCCCTCAGAATGGAGACTCTCCTCCCTCTCCATTTATTGGAATGGGACAAGGAGAGAGCAACTTTCTTGTGAAGGGGCTGCTTCAGTCTATGCTTTCCTATTTATCTATACCCACCAGTGAGGCCTAGGGCTAGAAGAGAATCTTGTTATCAAGAAGCTACAAGAGAGCTCAATGTAAAGCCAGAGCCCATTTGTATCTGCAAGTGGGTACAGCTCTTAATTGTGGTACAAGCCCCAAATCCCTTACTCCCTCAAGAATTCAAACCATCAAACAATATAGGGTTCTCTCCTACTCTGCCCCATCCCTGCTTCCCCCCCCTCCTCTTTTAGAACCCAGTGAAAAATACCAGGGGACTGGGGTTGCAACCCTTTCTTATAATAGGTCATTAGTGCTTTAAGCAAAAGATAATAGCAGCTTTGACTGCAGCATTAGCAATTAGGAAAAAAAAAAATACGTTCCCTGCGGACATGTAACTTTGCCATCAGTTTTGATGTGGAAACACTGTGATATATAAATGTTGTTGGACAACAGTAGTTTTAAGAGTAAAATATGAAAGGTTTAAAAAGTTCACACACAAAAAAAGCTAGCTCTGTCCTTTACTTATTGAGACACTTTAACTTTTTCCTTTGTACTTCCATTGTATTAGATAAATAAATGTGAATGTAAAATTGTATAAATTACTGTACTTGAATACTTCTGTTTTCCCAGTATTGCTTGCTGGATATTTTAGTGCCTTGGACTTCTATTGCTTCTGCCATTAGCATCGACTTACCAGATCCCAGATCAACAAAGGGCATGTGGAAAGAACATTTAGGTCCATGTGACCCCAGCAGTGGATATGCCAAAGGGAAATTGAAAAGAGTATTTTTTTTTTTTTTTAAATCATTCAACAATTTTGTCTAAAGCAGGTGTAAGATAAGTAAGATGGGAAGTTGACATCAGTGGTTGAAAGCAGAAAGTTCTGTTTCAGGAATAGTGAGGGAGGGGTGTTACATCAAAATTGCACAATACAAAAGATTGTAAGGGAGGTGTGAGCTGAGAGAAAGAAAAAGAAAGGTTAATTAAAGGGGAACACACTTGTTTCGAAGATACCTGACGCCTGGCCAGATTGTCGTAAATCTTACTTATTTGAGCCGGGCTTGAACAGATGAGACCTGGAAGAAATTAAACATAAGGAGAAGGGGATGGGTAGCTCGTTTTTTAAGGTGGGAAGAGTGGCAGATGGAAAAAGTTGCTCCAAGAAAAACCATTTGGACAGCTCTCTTCATGCACCTACACCTTGCATTTCTCAGCTTGGGGTACTCTTATTCTATGGAAAGCGGACCAACTTTCGACTTAATAAGCATTGTAGGAAAGAATGCTTTATTTCTGTTTTCTCTATGATGATGTCCAAATGGTTGCAGGATCATAATCTGTCGTGCCACCTGTATTTCTACATATATAACTAATATTCTCACATTGTTCATTTATATACTCCCCCTTCATAACTGCAACCAACCAGTATTATTTAATGCTATGCCTAGTTGTAATGGGCAGTTCTGTTACTTTCAGAACTTTCCAGAAATAAATACTGTTCTAACTGGCTATGTTTGGGATATTCTCAGAAGATAGGGAAAGAAACTAGGACTTTTTCTTGGGTGCTGCTTCTGTTGACTTAGTTGGGACATACCATATTTCCAACCTTTCACCCACCTCAATGCATATCCCAGGAGTCTCCATGATGGGAAGAGCCTGGTAGCTATCCAGATCTTTTTTGTTCCATTTTGTCCCTGGTTCTATTTCTTTATTAAGTTGGCCTAGGCCCCAGAGATACCAATGAGAGCTAAAGGTTTTAGGGAGGTAGAAATGAAAAGGGCAGGGGTTCCAAGCCCTGCTGCAGAAGTGCTGACTTATTTTTCTGTTTAATTCTTGGGGAGAGGGTAAGAGTGAGAACAAAGGCGGTGCTGAGTAAATGGGAAATGGACTGCTTGAAGTGAGTGAAATGATACTTCTACCAGAGGAATGAGGATGCCAAATGCAGCACATCGTTTTGTTATTTTTGGTTTAGCAATTTTGAGGTCTTTTCACTTATATACAAAAATAAGAACTGGTTTTATTTACTGTTGATTTTTCCCCTCCTGTGGATGAAATAACTGAAGCCTAGAGGAATGAACTAGTGCTACTGAACTGTTTAAATTATTTTTGTTAATAGTACCCTTCAAGTATCTTTTTCCATATTAAAAAGAACTTTCTGAACTATAAATGTTTTCCTTACATTATTTAACAATGTACACTGTTTAAAAAAACAAACTGAATTCAAACCTTGGGGGTTTCTCAGCAGCCGTTAATTGTACATTTTGCACTAACTCTGGGTGTTGCGCTTCTTGTAAGATTGCGCTTTGTGCTTCAGTTTGTTACCTTTGTAGACTTATTTAATGAAACCATTCAAATAAACCAAACTTGCTTTTGTTGAGCTGTGGGGTTTCATTTTCAGGAAGTGCCTTTTTCATGTTCTCATTGGCTCTGTTGTGCAGTTTACAAATGGATTCCCATCCCTCTGGAACTTCAGCAGTGATGTTGCCCTCAACTAAGATGCTGCAAGGAAAGTGGACTTTTTCTGAGGAAGATATTAAGGATCTCAAAATCAAAAGATGAATACACCAAATCCACGCAACACCAATAAGGCTTTTAGAAGACAAGCAAATTCAGGCAGGCAGGCGCTGTCTCTTCATCTTCTAAAGGAACAGGAAAGGTCAGCAGCTGTCCAGTACTTTCAAGACTCACTTGCCTCACATTGGGGCACCATTATCAGTGGTCTGGGATCCAAAAAGTAAGAAGTCCCTACTTCAAGATTAGGCCCAGAATGCACTTTAAAAAGTAAAACTGCAAATGCATTATTTTGGGAAAACAATCATGAAACATCTAAATATTGTGAAAAAATTTTATTTTAAAGTGGATTACATCTCACATTACAAACAGCTACTAGTATTAAGTAAATTTGCTTTCTTGATCATTTCTACTCCCTACCTTTACGTCAAGTTTCTTGCTACTCCAAAATACCGCTATTCTGCTCTCCTTATTGTGAATTAGCATCTGCATATCAGAAAATTCAGCCTTTGGTTCTTTGAAATTGGCTTATTTCACTTAGCATGATCACAGTTCCATCCATCCATCATTTATTCTTTATGACTAATGACCCATGTGTATATGTACCACTTTCTTTATCCATTGTAGGACACCCAGGTTGGTTCCATAGTTTAGCTATTGTGAATTAAGCACCAATTTGCAGTCCCACAATCTATGAGTGCCTTTTTCCCCACATCCTTACCAACATTTGTTATTGCTTGTGTTCAAATGATTGCCATTCTGACTGGAGTGAGATGAAATCTCAGTGAAGTTTTGATTTGCATTTCCCTAAATACTAGAGATGTTGAACATTTTTTCATTTATTTGTTGATCGATTGTATTTCTTCTGTGACGTGTCTCTTCAGTTCCTTTGCCCGTTTATTTGATTGATCGTGTTTGTTATTTGTTTGGTGTTAAGTTTTTTGAGCTCTTTATATATCCTGGAGATTAATGCTCTAACGTGCATGTACCTTTTTCTTGATCTTCGGTCATTATTTCTTTGATTAGTAAAGAATTTTGGTCTTAAAAGGATGCAGAATTGTGCTGACATGAACCCACAACTGAGAGATTTTATAGTATTCCCTCTCTTACCCATGATTTTGCTTTCCAAGGTTTTTAGATTGAACATCAGTCTAAATAATGTGATAAAATCATATGCTTTCCTACCCAGGACATGAATCATACCTTTATCCAATATATCCATGCTATATGTGTTATCTATGCATTAGTTTTTCTTCTTAGTTATTAGATCAACTTGGGCATTGTTGCCATGCTTGTATCGAAGTTCAAGTAACCCTTATTTAATGTCCTCAAAGTGTAAGAACAGGGATGCTGGCAATTTGGATATGTTATATATAGAGAGAAGCCTGAAAGTACTTTTGGAGCATGGCCTCTACATTGCTGTATATTGAGGGCAGGTAGCCATTAGCGAGTCCTAAAATGTCTACCTTTATTAATATTAAATAGCTTAGGAGTAAAGAGGGAAAAGCCTGAAGAGTCAAAAGATGGATATTTCATCTGTCCTTGGCCTCCCTACTGCAGCATGTGACAAGCTTTTTCAAAGTGCTCAGCTTTCTCTGTAGTAGGCTTAACAGTCAAGTCCTCTGAAAAGGTTCAAAATGAATCAAGGTAATCCTTGGAAATCAAGTTCATTCCCCAGGAATGACGAATAATTTCAAGACCAAAAAGCAGTTTTCCAAAGTCCCTTTGTGACAGTCCAAGTAGGTCCTGAGTCATTTAAGATGGATCCAATTTCCTTTTCTTCATGTCCTGGCTCTTCCTATGAGATTCAGAGTTTCCTGTGGAAGATACAATGTTTTAAACACAGCTGCCATGTTTTTTAAAAATAAGGGCTAGATAGAGAATAATTCTAGATTATATTAGTTAATGATCCTAGTTCAGACTAAGAGATCAAGAATGAAAACTACTATTATGGGGAGTAGATCCCTTTGCTAATCCCTAGGCCAAGAGGACCTACTTTTAGAAGGAAAAGCTCTAAATGCAGTCATGTCTAAGGCTAAAAAGGGTCGCATCTGAAATCAGAAGCCCAAGAAAATGTTCTGGCTCTTAAACCCACTGTTTTCTTCCCATTTGCACTGCTTATTTATTGCCTTGGAATGATTCCATCCAATTTCTTAAAATGAAATATCATCCTTCCTTTAAAATTTAAAGAATTAAGCCCAGGATCTCCCTTTAAGTTTATACCTAAACACATCTCATTGCTACGTGTTACATGCTGGTTAGTGCTGTAAGTCTCTGGGTGCCAGAGTCCAGATTTTTCTTGTGGCTTCTGGTGAAGATCGCTGTGTGGCATCCTGTCCTGATTGTTCAGGACTCGGGTGGCAGAGGTCTGGGGTGGATCTGGTCTAGATAAGGGCTTGACAATGTCCTCTAAATCTGGAGTCAGATCCCACATTTCAAGGTTGTCTTCAAGGTTCTCTAATGGAAATCACAGAAAAACAAATTGTCAGCTACATGTGTCTTCACAGAAAGCACTGAGAAAAGTGGTCACAAGAAATTCCAGGTCTTAAGTACCCGATAACAAAATTCACAATTTTTCTCTTCTTTGCCCTGAAAAGTATACTGAAGCTTCCCTTTGTTGGAACAACAGAAGAGCTAAACATATCTATGAAGTCAGAGCCCCTTAGTCTACCTGAAGGCCTCTTTCCATTTTTCTAAAACTTTATATAGGTTAAAAAAACAGACAAAAGTGAAGCCCCCACACACACTTTTTGGGGGTACTAGGGATTGAACCCAGGGACACTTTACACTAACATCCTTAAGTTACTGAGGGCCTCACTAAGTTTCTGAGCCTGGTCTCCAACTTGTAATCCTCCTGCCTCAGCCTCCCAAGTCTCTGGGATCACAAACCAGTGCCACCACACCCAGCCAAAAATTAGGAGTTTTATGCTTCTTTTAATATGTATTCTGTGACTACCAAAAGTATGCACCACAGTAACCTACAAACATTCCATGGGTACTTACTAATTCTTATGTCATTTACCTGCAAGGACAACTTTCTCCTTGAGTGGCTCTGTGTCAGTTATAGGGGTGCTGTGCGTCAAAGGGCGGGCAGGAAGTGCTGCTAGAGTTCACACAGGAGAGAAAGAACAAGTCAGACTGATTAAGTGGAATTAGAGATCAGATCAACTCCCCTCTGTTTAGAGGGAGCCATCTCAGAAATGCAAAGCTGCCTGAGGCTACAAAGGCTCAGCTGGTAAAGGAACTCAACTTCCTGAGTCCCTGTCCTTCAAGATCTGTACTGTTATATCCTCACCAAAGTGGGACAAGCAAAAGCTAGTGTGTTCTTTAACAGAAAAAATAGGAGGGTGGCTGGAGTTGTAGCTCAGTGGTAGAGGACTTGACTACTTGCACTGGGTTCGATCCTCAGCACCACATAAAATTAATGGATATTGTGTCCATCTACAACTAAAATGTACATTTCTTATACACACACACACACATATACATACATAGGGTTTTTAGAAGCCATCCAGGCTGAGGCTTGAAGCGATGGTTCTTGTTGACTGATAAGTTTGGGGAAAGCCCTGGAGTCCGCCTTCCTCCACCACAACCCACCTGAGAGCAACTGCAATGGTCAGAAGCTAACCCTCTGGAATAACTCATTACTTAGGATAGGCCAAGGACAGTTTCTTTTTCTTTTTTTTTTTTTTTTTGGTGAGGGGGTGCTGGGGATTGAACCCAGGGCCTTGTGCATGTGAGGCAAGCACTGTACCAACTGAGCTATATCCCTAGCCCTGTGTATAAAAGCTGAGGAGGATGAAACAACCAAAACACAAAGTACATCCTCTGAATCCTCATCATTTGTGGGGAAAATTGGCAAAAATTCGCTCTCTGGGCCGCCCCCAACTCTCCCCGCCAAAAAATGTCTTACTACTTCCACTGAACCTGCACTCTGAAATAAGCTAAAGTTCACTGGCAGATAACCTGCCAAAAGCTCCCATTATCTTCAAACCCAATTTGCCTTACACTCAAAGCCATTTAGGAAAAAAAATAAGGCTTTCTAATCCAGAGACAAAGTATCGAAAGCCAAAAAAAATTCTTTGCCCTGAAATTATGAATTCCACATTATGGCAAGGCCTATTTACTTCCCCCCAAAAAAACCACTGTCTTCAGAAACAGCAAAGTACATGGGAGATTTCACCATCTTAATTTACTGAACTCATCTATCCTGTGTGTTCTGATAGAGGCCCTCGTGGAACCTGGCCTGGAGCTAACCACCTTGTTACTGGCCTCTTCAGAATCAGGTCATCCTGTCCCCTAGACTTCTTCCTTCACAGCACACCCAGGCCACTGCTGCCAGCCCTCACACACCCTCACTCCTCTTCTCAACCTCTGGAGCAGGCATCTGAGCACGTGGCTGCTTCTCCATTTGCTCCCGGAACTGCCGCTGTAGCTGCTGCTGCCGGAGCTTCCGCTGGTATGTGGCATCACTCTCCGCGGTGCAGGGTGTTGGGCTTCTGCATCTGAAGATCAAGAAGGTAGTTAAGCAAATAACTAACAAATACACAGGTCTTCAGGAGGCACACAAACCAACTTGCTGCTTCTGAAAGCAGAAATGGCAGCAACCTAAGCCACAGAGAGGGCAGAAGAGGAAAAGGACAGAATCTGGGCTCCTACCGGGAACTGCTGGCCTTGTCCCCCTGCAGCACAATGTGGGGATCATCCAAGTGGCTTGGTCTGCATGGAGAGGTCCCCTTCTGTGGTTTTGAAGGTCCCACAGCCCTATTCAGTAGACAGCTGTTATATCTTGCCTGTTCCACAGATGGTTCAAAATCTTGTCTCTTTGCTTTAGTTAAATCCACTTCATGAGGCAACTAACAAGGGGAGAAAGGAGAAAAAAAAATTTGCTCAAATTGCTTACCCCGTTCCTTTCTCTTCCATTCATCATAGCCTAGGACTCCCAGAAAATGACATTTGCCAGTCGCCTATCCATCATTCTTCCTAGGTCCTAAAAGGCTGAGAAAAAAGATCCACAACTTCCAAGTCATTTTATTTTCAGACAGGGTCTTGCTGTTGCCCAGTCTGGCCTCAAATTGCTGGGCTCAAGCGATCCTCCTGCCTTAGCTGCGACCATAGTTCACTCTTCCACATGTTACAACCACATGTGGAAGAGTGAACAATTTTACTTTTTATTTTATAATTTTCTATATTAATGATCTTTTTATAAAAAATAACCCTTCTTTGTTTTTGACTCAGGGCAACAGTCTGTATAATCTAATTTGAAACTCTCCTTGGCAGCTGACCTGTCTTATACTGTCCCCTTGTCCCTTTTTTTCAGAGAAGAGATGACACATAGTCTTTGAGGAGACCTGTATCTTCTCAGTCCTCCCAGTCAGCAGTGCTCCCTACAAATACAACATTCATCACTAAAGAAGTTGAAGGTATGATGTAGTACAATTAAAACATTTTGGTACTGGGGATTGAATCCAGGTGCGCTTAGCCACTGAGCCACATCCCCACCCTTTCTATTTTTTTATTTTTGAGACAGGTGACGCTGGCCTAGAACTTCCAAACCTCCTGCCTCAGCCTCTTGAGTCTCTGGAATTATAGACATGTACCACCATCCCCAGTGAGAACATATCTTTCAATTCATAAAATTGATGCTGATGAATAATTATTTGAAAACAAGAAATTAAAATGACTATTTTAATAATGATAACATGAAAATGAAAATTATAGTTTGGATTTCTTATCTACATTGAAATGTACCTGAGAAGGTTAAAAAGACACAGCAATGCCAGGCACGGTGGCACACGCCTATAATCCCAGCATCTTGGGAGGCTGAGATAGGAGGATCGAGAGTTCAAAGCCAGCCTCAGCAATTTATCAAGGCCAAGCAACTCAGTGAGACCCTGTCTCTAAATAAAATACAAAATAGGGCTGGGCATGTGGCTCAGTGGTTAAATGGCCCTGAGTTCAATCCTAAGTACCAAAAAAAGAAAAAAAGACAGCATGAAATATAATATTAAGGGAGATAAAATATATTTAATATGTCTAAATGTTTATTTTTTAGGTGTTTCAATTATCTATTTAAACTTTTATTTATAAGTCACAATAATTCAAGTTGCTGTTTAAAAGAAAAAAAAAGCTAAAAAAAAAAAAAAAAAAAAGGGAAAAAGACTGGCAATACCAACTAATGTTCAGGTTATGAAACAATTAGAGCTCTTAATAATGCTATGTGGAAATGCAAATTCATACAATCATACTGGAAAAGCAGAAGAACCTACTAAAACTAAGTATCTTCTGACCTAGTAAGTCCTAAGCAAAATGAGTACAATTGAGTTCCAATACACACACACAAGAGTGCTAAAAGGAGCTCTATTCAAAATAGCCAAAAGCTACAAAAAACCCACATGTCCATTAAAGACAGAATGAAGAAAACAAATTATCATATATTCTTGCAATAGAAAATTATACATCAATGAAAATGCTGCATGCACCATGAATGAATCTCACAGAATGCAAGAAAGCCAGATAGAAGAGTTCTGACAATATGATTACAGAGAGTACCTAACAATTAACAAATCTATTAAAAGTGGTTCTCCATGGCAGGCTGGGGATGTAGCTCAGTAGTACAGAGCTTGTCTAGCATATGTGAGGTCCTGGGTTCCTCCCCAGCACTGCCAAAAAACACCAAAAACAAACAAACAAACAAAACAACAGTGGCTTTCCTTGGTAGTGACTGCAAGGAATAAAAATGAGACTTCTCCAATACTAGTCATGTTGTGTCCTCATCCAGAGGCTGTTACGTGGATGTGTTTGGTTTTAAAATCCATCAAGTTGAACACTAATACTATGTGCTCTTGTCTCCATGTCAAGTGTACTTTTTAATTCTTCAATCCATTCATTAAGAAATATAAAATTCAAAAACAGGAAAAAATATAAGTCTGGAAGACAGAAGTCAAGACAGTGGTTACTAATAAAAAGATAAAGGTTAAGTTGTGACAAGGGTGTGTATAAATGGCTTCTGGAGAGCTAGCACAGTTCTTTTTCTCTTTCTGGGAGGCAAGAAGCTGTGTTCATTTAGGAAAATTCATCAAGTTGTGCTAATATGATTTGTTCAGTTGTCTGTATATTGCACCTCATTTTAAAAATTCATTAAAAACAGAAGAAATGTAAGTGGCATCGACAAGATAACAGAGTGGGAGCCCTTTTTCTCCCATAGAGAAACCTAACAATATGTGGACCAGAATACCTTAGTGAGAACTCTAGAGCTAGTGGAGAAGCCACACCACCTACACCAATAAAAGTGTGACAGCATTCCAGCAAGAGGGGTAAGAGCATGTGCAGCGTGACACACACTCATCCAGCCACTATCCCACCCTGAGCAGAGTGGTACAGCTGGAAGGAAACCTCCCCTGCCAGGGAGCTTCCGTCAGGATGGAAAGCGAAGAATGGACCACATATCCAGTATTCTGGTTTGTGAGCTGCCTGAGACACCATTTTCTATCCTGTTACCCAGAGCACTAATAGACTAATGGCAGCAGAATTTGGAAGGGACTAAAACAGGTGGGCACCACAACATTTTAGAGCTCCAAGCAGACATCATGAGGGGCAAAAGACATGAAAGGTCTGAAAAATCCCAGAACCCCTGGCCAGCCCATGTGGTAAAGGTCTTGTCTTCCACCCCACAAGCCAGGACATAAACACTGGAAAGGTGAGTGGTTTTTCAAATACTCGGATCTCAAAAAAGATCACAAGACATATAGAAGCAAGGAAACAAAACCCAATCAAAGAAACAAAATAAAACTCCAGGAAACCCCAGAGTCCTCTAGCAACTCCAGGAAATCCATCACAGATCACCAGTCACAGTGGTGCAGTCTATAATGTGGGAGGCAGAGACAGGAGGATGACAAGTTTGAGGCCAACTTGGGTAGCTTAACAAGGTCCTGTCTCAAAACATAAAAAGGGATAGGGATGTAACCCATTGGTTGAGCACCCCAGGATTCCATTCCCAGTACTGCTAAAAAAAATTAAATCAATAAATATATACATATATATTATATATATTTTATGTGTAAAATATATATAATATATGTAAAATTTTAAATGGCAAAGGACCTAAATATTACCTAACATGATATACAAATGGCCAATAAGTTTATGAAAGCATATTAAATATCACTAATTATCAGGAATATGCAAAGCAAAACCACAATAAAATATCACTTCCTGCCCGTTAGGACTGCTACTATTAAAAAAAAAAAAAAAAAAAGAAGAGGAAAACAGCAAGGATAAATCAGAACTATTATATGATATTAAGTAGGACTGTACAATTGTGCAACTACTATAGAAATCTGTATGACAGTTCCTCAATAATTAAAAAATAGAACTTCTGTAGAATCCAGCAATGCCACTTCTGAGTATATGTCCAAAAACACTGAAAGCAGAGTTGCCAAGGGTTTTTACACATCTATAATCAGAGCAATATTATTCACAAGAGCCAAGAAGTAGACCAAATGCCCATCGACAGACGGTGGATAAATGAAACATGGAAATGTACACATATAATAGAATATGATTCAGCTTTGAAAAGGAAGAAAATTCTGATGCCTGCTACCATGTGGATAAATATTGAGGCATTAATACTAAGTGAAATAAGCCAATCACTAAAAAATAAAAACTGTATGTGACTCCTCTTATGTGAAGTATCCATAAGAGTCAAACTCAGAGACAGAAAGTAGAATGGCAGCCAGGTGCAGTGGCTATAATCCCAGCAGCTCAGGAGGCTGAGGCAGGAGGATTACAAGTTCAAAGGCAGCCTCAACAGCTTTGCAAGGCCTCTCTCAAAATTTCAAAAAATTTAAAAAGAGCCAGGGATATAGTTCAGTGGTTGATTGCCCCTATAGAGGTTGATGCCCTTTGGGGGTTATTTCATGGGAACAGAGTTTCTGTTTTTCAAGATGAAAAACTCCAGGGATCAGTTTCACAACTATGTGAATAAACTTAACACTACTCAAGTGTATACTAAAAATGGTTAAGATGGTAAATTTTATGTGCTTTTATGCCACAATAAAAAAGTAAACTGTAGACTAATATCTTTTGTAAACAATACAAAAATCCTTAACAAAATATTGCATCTAATGTTTAAAAATGATTTTAAAAATAGATTATGGAGTTTTGACAGAGGCCAATTGACCTCTACTAGGGGCTCCAGGGAATGTTGATCTGGTGGCAGCATGGCAAGGACCACAGGGCAGAGAAGGACACAGAGAAAGCAGCGACTCGCCACCAAGCAAGGAAGAACACCCCAAAGGTTAACTCAGGCTCTTGAGTGACTCCAGGGATACTGCAATGTAGATCCCCTACTCCTAAGGCAGATGCTCAGACCACATGATAGATACTTAGAGAAAGAATGATCTGGGGTTGGGGTTGTGGCTCAGTGGTAGAGTGCTTGCCTAGCATGTGTGAGGCACTGGGTTCAATTCTCAGCACCATATAAAAATAAATAAAATAAAGGTATTGTGTCCAACTACAACTAAAAAATAATTTTAAAAAAATAAAAAGGAAAAAAAAATGCCTGGGGTTGTGGCTCAGAGGTAGAACACTCACCTAGCATTCGTGAGGCACTGGGTTCAATACTCAGCACCACATAAAAATAAAATGGAGATATTGTGCCCACCTATAACTAAAATATAATTTTTTTTAAAAAAAGGACCATCAACAACTAATAAAAATATTTAAAAAAGGGAGATCTGCCCCTTAAACACAACAGAGCTAAGGGAAAGAAAGAAGGCTGAGCTTCTCTGGGACGTGACAATGGGCAGAAAAGAACTATGTGCTCATTCTAAGGACTCAGACCATTCCCACCACAGTTCTCTTTACGTGAGACAGGTAATGGAAATTCTCTTGACCTCAATTTCTCCACCTATAAAATGAAGTGACTGATTCCTGACAGCAATAACATTGCTGAAATAAACATTCAAGACTATGTAAATACCTAAATCCTCATTTCTCCCTCCATCCCCCAAACACTCAACCCACAACACAAGAGAACCTGTTGTATTATCTTACCCTTCCATCCAGCCACTCTAACATACCTGGCGTGGAAGCTTATTTAATGACCTCAGATAGTCTTTGTCCAGAATACAATTTCCAAGCGCATTCCCAAAACTCCTAAAGGGAAGGGGAAAAAAGCAAAACATGATTGTTACATGTAATTTCAGAGTTAAAACTGTACACAAATCGCTTCTCAATTGTATTAGAGGAAATGTATTCTAATATACACTCAATAAATGGTTTCTGAACAGGCCACATTCGCATACTTGGATTAGGTTCTGAGAATACAGCAGTGAGTATAACACACAAATCCCTTAAGAGAGACGGTGAGTATGAAAAGACTAAGAAACCACTCATAAAACCTATCCCTTAAAAGGCTTGATTCCTAGACTGGTGGTATTAGGAGGTGATGAAATCTTTACAAGTTGGAGCCTAATGGGAGGTTTAAGGTCATTAAAGATTTGTCCTCAAAGGGGATTGTGGGGCACTTGACTTGTCTCTTCTTAATCTGTTTTTTCACTTCCCCTCCAAAAAGTGAATAGGTTGTTCTATCATGCAGTCCCTTCCATGATGTGTTGCTTCACCACAGGCCCAAAAGTGACAGGGTCAACTAATCCTGGATTGAAACTCTAAAACTGTAAGCCAAAACAAACCTTTTCCCTCTATAAGTTGATTTATCTCAAGTATTTGTTATAGTAACAGCAAGCTGACTACCACAGTACTCATGGCTAAAAGTTACCATGACATGTTCCTGGGGTGGCAAGGACAAAAAAAGGAAATACAGTATTCTACCATTCTCCAACATGGAAGACCTCAGCAAAAACACTGAGGAAACACAAACCAAAATGAGAAAATAGGATAAGCAGCCACAAGGGTAGGAGTAAGATTTATCTTTTCATGTTATTTAGATTTTTGGCCCATGTGAACATGTTACTTTTCCAGGAAACTGCTCTTAAACAAGAGCTGAAATAAGGTCAGTTAGACTCCAACCCCTTCTGCTTACCTGAGTGCTCGCTTTAGCCCATCCGTCACTGCCTCCTTCCTGGCCTTCTCCAAAGACAAGGCCTTTGACTTGAGGCCCTCACTAACACCATAACCCACATCTTCATGATATGAACCATCCTGGGGGTGAAAAAGGAGTTCAAACTCTAATATAAAAAGCTGTAGTCCTGTATATGACTGCCCAGCTCTTCTTTTTCTCAAGCAGCAGTGTTCAAACTATGTATATGGAACCCTTGCTGAAATAGACAGGGCACGGATAATTCTAAGACATCAATTTCCAGAACTATTTCCTAGACCGCAAGTGCCTGGAAATGTTAAGGCATCAAGATGATTCTCCCTTCCAAAGCCCGTTATATAAGAAGGCATATTTCTAACCCATCCCAAATCTTTCTAAGTTTCATTACCCTGAAGTATAAAAACTCTGGAATTGTCAAGTGTAAGAATAATTTGAAATTTCGTACCTAATGTAATGAGCTCTGATTTGATAGCAAATCTTTTTTGTTTCTTGGCTTTTGTCAACAGAAATATAATGCTTAATGACAACACTCTGATTTTCTAAAAATAAATCAGAAAGCACTCAAAGAAATGAGGGACACTATATTAAAATTCCTTCAATTCCCAACTACTTATTTGTGTGAACAAGGTTTATTAGTACTTTATATAAAAATTAATGGTCAGAATATAAGTAATGATGAACACTCATTCAAGAAATCAGTAATGGGGATGGGGCTGTAACTCAGTGGCAGAGCACTTGTCTAGCACATGTGAGACACTGTGTTCAATTCTTAGCACCACATGAAAAAATAAACAATAGGGGCTGGGGATATAGCTCAGTTGGTACAGTACTTTCCTCACATGCACAAGGCCCTGGGTTCAATCCCCACCACCACAAAAAATAAAAAAAATAAAATAATAAACAATTTTTAAAAAGGCATTCTGTCCATCTACAACTACAAAAAAAAAAAAAAAAAAGGAAGAAAGAAAGAAATCAGTAATGCCAGGCACAGTGGCACATGCCTGTAATCCCAGTGACTTGGGAGGCTGAGGCAGGAGGATCACAATTTCAAGGCCATCCTAGGCAACTTAGACTCTGTCTCAAAATAAAGTAAAACAAGCATTGGGATGTACCTGAGTGAAAGAATGTTTGCCTAATATGTGTGAGATCTTGGGTTTAATCCCCAGTACTATTAAAAAATATATATATATTCAACTATGGTTCTAACTAACTGAAAAATTTAAAAAGCACCATCCATCTTGTTAAAATAGACATTTTCTGTATAAGTTTATTATGTCTTTTTATTAAAATTTTGATACTTATGTTGTCTTTTCAACATAAACACCATTGTCTGATGAATTGTCTTACCAATAACTAATAACCTGATCCAGAAGAAATCTTTAATATTTAAAGCCATAAGGTCACTGAAAATTTTTTTAAATATATATTTTTATACATATACACATGTGCACCAACACCCATAGCACACAGAGGCAAAGAAGTATAATACAATTATCATTAACCTTTCAACCATAAATATATATTAGATAAATCTCAATAGGGGAAACAATGAAAATATGAGTTCAAACAAAGAAGGAACAATGTAAGATTTCTGCTGATTAAAGAAATCTTTATGCTTTATGCTGGGCATGGTGGCACACGCCTGAAATCCCAACTACTTGGGAGGCTGAAGTAGAAGGATTGAAAGTTTTAGTGAGACCCTATGTTATAAAAATAAATAAATAAATAAAAAGAGCTGGGGCTAGGGCTCAGTGGTAGAGTATGTACTTGACTAGTATGTGTGAAGCTCTGGATTTGATCTCCAGCACTAAAAAAAAAAAAAAAAAGACAGCTTGCACATGTATTTTTTCAAATAAATGATGGCATTCAATCCCCTATGGCATTTAGATTCCACTGTTAGGTTTAAAAAAGATGTAACAGCCAGGCATGGTGAAGGTACAATAAAACATGCCTGTAGTCCCCACGACTCAGGAGGCTGATACAGGAGAATCCCAAGTTCCAGGGCCAGCCTTGGCAACTCAGAGAGATCCTGTTTCAAAACAAAGATTTTAAAAAGGGCTGGCAATGTATGTCAGTGGTACAAGGCACCTGGGTTCAGTCCCGGGTACCGAAAAAATAAATAAATATAATTAAAATAGAAAAAAAGATGTGACAGTTTAATTTTAAAATGTCAAATTTTAGAATATGCCAGAAGCCTACCTTTTGTAACTACTTATATATGTGGTAAAAACTCTGAAGAGTCAACTTAAGCTGAGAATGGTAGCACACACCTGTAACTTAAGCTACTTGAGAGGTAGCCTCAGCAACTACAGAGATCCTATTTCAAAATTTAAAAAATAAAAATAATACCAGTTGGGATGTAGCTCGTGGCAGAGCCCCACTGGGTTCAATCCCCAGTACAGCAAAAAAAGAAAAAAAAAAAGTTGTCAACCTAAAAATGTACAAGAAGACAGGAGAGTTTTTCTTTTCTTTTGAGGGGGTGGATTTTCAAAATTCTTCTGGCAGGGTTTGGGGTTGTGGCTCAGTGGTAGGGTGCTTGCCTAGCACATATGTGAGATACTGGGCTCAATTCTAAGCACCACATAAAAATAGAAAAAAGAGAATAAAGGTATTGTGTCTATCTAAACTAAAATGTGTGTGTGTGTGTGTGTGTGTGTAAATTTATAAATTCTTCTGGGGGACACATTAGTAAAAATTTTGAACACCACCACCCCAGGGACACAACCCTGAGCCTGCTCTTCAGCGTGGCTGTGTATTGGTCCAGACACTTCCCTCCCTACTCACTCTGACTACCTGCCCCCCAACCCTCCCAGGAAGTAGGTCTGCTCCATCACCCTCACCTTTAACTGCACCCTCACAAATGCACAGACTCCCACGTAGAACTTGCCATTGTTGAGGTCAACAAAATCTAGGAGGGGGAAAGAGAACCAGCTGAAGAGGATCCCTGTGACTCACCCATTTTCCTCTTGATGGCAACCAAATCCACCTGCCTTACCACACCAAAATAAGCAGACAGCACTGCCAGGAAGTATACTCACCCACATTCTGCTGGGTGATGGAGTGCGCCCAGCCATTGTAACCAAACATTTCATTGGCCAGACTAATTACCTTGTGACCTTCAATGTAACACACCTAGAAAAAGAAATTTTAAGGAAAAACTTAGTTAAAATTTCTTGGCTCTGTCTTCTATACAGTACCACTGGTCTACATGTCTGTTTTGGTGCCAATACCATGCTGTTTTTGTTACTACAGCTCTGTAGTACAGTTTAAGGTTTGGTAATATGATACCTCCTGCTTCACTCTTCTTGCTAAGGATTGCTTTGGCTATCAGTTATCTCATACTAGACAAAGGTGCCCAAAACACACATTGGAGAAAAGATAGCCTCTTCAACAAATGGTGCTAGGAAAACTGGAAATCCACATGCAGCAAAATGAAATAAAACCCCTGTCTCTCACCACGCACAAAACTCTCAATTCAAAGTGGAGCAAGGACCTAGGAATTAGACCAGAGACCCTATGCCTAATAGAAGAAAAGTAGGTCAAATCTTCATCATGTCAGATTAAGTTCTGAGTTCCTTTTTTTTCTTTTTAAAATATTTTTTTTAGTTGCAGATGGACACAATATCTTTTATTTTTTATCTTTTTAGTTGTAGTTGAACACAATACCTTCATTTTATTTATTTATTTTTATGTGGTGCTGAGGATCGAACCCAGTGCCTCATATGTGTTAGGCGAGCACTCTACCGCTGAGCCACAATCCCAGCCCATCTTTATTTTTATTTATTTTTTTTAATGTGGTTCTGAGGATCAAACCCAGGGCCTCACACATGCAAGGCAAGTGCTTTACCACTATATCCCAGCCCCTTGGTCCTGAGTTCCTTAGCAAGACTCCAAACAATCAATAAGATGAAGAGAAAGCCTACAGAGTGGGAGCAAATTTTTACCACACATTCATCAAATAGAGCACTAATCTCCAGGATATTTAAAGAACTCAAAAACGTTAAAACACACACGCAAAAAAAAAAAAAAAAAAGATAATCTAATCAATAAGTGGGCTAAGGAACTGAACAGATACTTCTCAGAAGATAATATATAATTGATCGACAAATATATGAAAAAATGTCCAACATCTCTAGTAATTAGAGAAATGCAAATCAAAACTGCTCCAAGATTTCATCTCACTCCAGTCAGAAGGGCAGTTATTAAGAATACAAGAAACAATTAAGTGTTGGCAAGGATTTGGGGGAAATGGCACACTCATACATTGCTGGGACTGCAAATTGGTGCAACCAATCTGGAAAGCAGTGTGGAGATTCCTTAGAAAACTTGGAATGGAACCACCGTTTGACCCATCTATCCCACTCCTTGGTCTATAACCCAAAGGACTTAAAATCAGCGTCTACAGTGACACAGCCACATCAATGTTTGTAGCAACACAATTCACAATAGCTAAACTGTGGAACCAATCTAGATGCCCTTCAATACATAAATGGATAAAGAAACTGTGGTATATATACACAATAGAATATTACTCAGCAATAAAAGAGAATAATATTATGGAATTGGCAGGTAAATGGATGGAGTTGAATAATACCATGCTAAGCGAGTAAGTCAACCCCAAAACACAAAGGTTGAATCTTTTCTCTGATAAGTAGATGCTAATCTATAATGGGGGGGAGTATGGGATGAGTGGAGGAACTTTGGATTGGACAAAGCAGGGAAGGGGAGGAGAGGGGGCATGGGGATAGGAAAGATGGTAGAATGAAATGAATATCATTCCCCTAGGTTCATGTGTGATTGCACAAATGGTGTGACCCTACTTTGTGTACAATCAGAAGCAAAAAATTGTGCTCCACTTGCTTTTTTTTAAATTAATTTATTTATTTTAATTAGGTATATAAGATAGCAGAATGCATTTTGATTCATTGTACACAATTGCAGCACAACTTTACATTTCTATGGTTGTACATGATACAGCGTCACACCATATGTGCAATCACACATGTACCTAGGATAATGATGTCCATCTCATTCCACCATCTTTCCTGCCCCCATGCATCCTTCCTACCCTCCCTCTCCTTTGCCCAATCAAAGTTCCTCCATATTTCCCATGCCTCCTCACTCTCCGTTACTGATCAGCATCCACTACTCAAAGAGAACATCTATTTGTGTACAATGAATCGAAGAGCATTCTGCTCTTATGTATGACCAATTAGAACAAATAAATTTTAAAAATCAATAAAAAAAATTTCTTGCATATTTAATGTAAATAAAAATTTACTTAGTCCTTTTGACTAAACTGTTTAGAGAAATTCTTAAGGAATGTATTTCAAAGTCTCTTCCAGTTATAAATAATGGTCTGTCTGAAAGTAGTTACCAGCCTCAGAGGGGAAAGATACCCGTTTTCCTAACAGTTTCCAAAACCCACATTTTTCAAAAAGGTACAAATCTCAGGTTAACATATTTTATGGAAGATCAAAAACATATGTGGCAGTTACTATTAGAGGCTGGGGGTGTAGCTCAGTGGTAGAGCGGCTTGCTTGGTATGCAAGAGGCCCTGGGTTTCATCCCAGTACCACAAAAAGAAGAGGAGGAAGAGGAAAAAGAAGAATTAGTAATAGCAGCAGCAGCAGCAGTAGTAATAATAGTACTAGTAGTAGCAGTAGTAATAAAATTAGAGGCAAATGACAAAGGGAACATTTTTTAAGGACTTAATAAAAATCTTAACATGGCAGTTACATGTCTCAAGGCAATGCTTGGGCCACTTCCTATGACAGTGAAGGCTGGAACCCATCCATCCAAAGGCACTAGGAAACATCCAGTAATAGTGAATAAGAACCTTCTGAATTCATGAGGACCCAAAGGTGGTAAGATCATCCAGGCATGACGCCTCCCCTACCTTCTGGCCTCCTCCAGCCATGCGGCTACTTATGTATTCCGGGCCCAGCCTCTGCCTCAGAGCACTCTGGATGGCCTGATACTCTTCTGCTGTGTACTGGCACTACAATCCAGAAGGGGAAACCAGATTTAACATTTACACCATTCCTCACATCAGTGAGTCTCTTTTGCAGCACCCTTTCCTCTTAAAAAGTATTGAGCAAACAAAGTACACATAAATCAAAACATCACATGGTACCACATAAATATGTATAATTTTAATGTATTAGTTAAATTTTTTTAAGAAGTACTGAGGATCCCAGAGTTTTTGTTTATGTGGGTTATACCTATCAATATCAGGAATTAACTTTGAGAAACTTTTAAAGGCACACATTTTATTAGCCATCAAAGCAACCATTACATTATACAGTCTAAAAAACTCCACTGTTCACTCATGAAAGAAGGTATGTGAAAAAGGCAACAAATAATGTTTCATTAATGTTACTATGAAATTAATTTTGACCTCATAAGACTCTGAAAAGGTCCTATGAACCCCCAAGGGTCCCAGAACCAAATTTTGAGAACTAATGAGTTATCAGTTACTGCTACCCTTATTAAACTTTCTCAAGCTTAAATTAGGTTTTTGGGTTTAGAGTTTTTGTTTGTTTGCAGTGCTAGGGATGGAACCCATGGCTACACACAGGCCAGGCTAGTGCTCTACCACTGAGCTATACCCTCAGCCCTCTCCAGCTAAATCAAGAAATGAAACTTCCCACCTTAGAGTCTGTATACGTTTAAGCAAGCAAGGAAGTAAGGAAAAGGAAAACAGAAAAGGAAATCTTACCTCCATTTGCACTCTCCACTTGTAGTTTGGGCTTTTTCCCTTATCTTTCTTTCTGTGTGTGTGTGTGTGTGTGTGTGTGTGTGTGTGTTTGTGTGGTGATGAGGATCACCCAAGGGCTTTGTTGCATGCAAGGCAAGCACTCTATCACTGAGCCACATCCCAGCCCCTTTGCCCTATTTAAATAAAATAAATATTTCCAATAAACTCTAGTAAAAAGATAATTTGGGTGGACAAAGAAAGATTCTCTTTTCCATGCATAGAATAAGACGTGACTCCAATAATTTTGGATGTCTCCAAGAAAGCCAACTCAGTGACATACAGACAGGAGTAATGGGGAAGTTGAGAGACCTTCCACATACAATCTTTGTTTCATTTTAAATTTTATGTCATATTAATATGACAAAATCTCTTTATCACATGAATGAATAAATATACATCTAAAGTATGTCTTTTATCTTTCAATGGGAAAATGCCAAAATGTACTCACAATTCAGCAAAGACCCCTAAGTAGGCCTTCTAAAGGAGAAACCAGGTATGTTGCTCAGTGATAGAACACTTGCCTAGTATAGGCAAGGCCCTGGATTCAATTCCTAGGACAAAAAAGGGCAGGGGGTTGGGGGTGCCAATTACAGTAAGAGCTTTTGCACGCATATCATTTCACTATAACTTTTCTAACTTAACCTCAGTCTTTCCACAGATGAAAAAAAAAACACCGTTACCTGTCCAAAGCACAATACAGAGTTGCCACCAGCAGGAAGATGGCTGTCATGTCCTCCATGATTTGTTTCCTCGGTCACAGACATGTTGATTCTGGTTAGCTTCTATATAAATAAAAGATTAAAAAAAAAAAAAAGTGGATTTCAAAGAATGCTAAAGATAAAAGGCAAGAAACTCTACTAAAAATCAGATAAAAACCCCATGTGTGATATCTCTGAGTTGCTTTATTTATGTGCTTCTGACACTGCTCCAACCACCTCAGTGGTTAGCTGTGATCCGCCAAGCCACTGAAAATCCTTTAGAGTCTGCTTCTACCTTTTGTTAACATTTTTCTCTTCTAATGATGCTATTAAAAGTGTTCGTTACAACAGGAATATATTACATTTATAACTGAAAAAATCAGCAGGTGTAGTGGCGCACAGTGAAAGCAGAGGCAGAAGGATCACTAGTTCAAAGCCAGCCTCAGCAATTTAACAAGACCCTAAGCAATTTAGTGAGACCTTATCTCAAAATAAAACATAAAAAGGGTTGGGGATGTGGTTCAGTGGTTAAGTGCCCCGGGGCTTAATCCTTGGTACCAAACCAAAAAAAAGAAAAAAAGAAAAAATCAAATTTACACAAACACTTTCTAAGGGAATGCAAAAAATCAACTTACTACTGCCTAAAAGGGTAATGTTAGGTGATGGATGTAGTAACCACCTTGATTACTTGTAATCACTTCACAATGTATATCAAATCTTCACATTGTAGCTGACTGTGTGGTGCACACCTGCAGTTCCAGCTCCTCAGGAGGTTGAGGCAGGTGGATCACTTGAGCCCAGGGCAACACAAAGGGACTCCATCTCAAAAAAAAGAAAAATATCATCTTGTATACCTTATCTTTTTATTTGTCAGTCATACTTCAATAAAGCAGGGGGATGACTCTTTAATGTTATTAAAAAAAAACAACAACAAAAGAATTACCTACTGCCTGGGCAACATGACCCTGATCTCTGGCGGGTGGAAAAAAAAATATGAGCCACATGACTGAACTGTTGTTTTCCAGGAGTTTACACACTACCTGGAGGAAGAAGACTAATTAAAAGGAAAAAACAGAGCCAGGGAATAGGTAAAAGCCTACAGACCCAGCCAGTCAGGAGGCTGAGGCGGGACTGCTTGAGCCCAGAAGTTCAAGACCAGCCTGGGCAACACAGTGAGACCCCACCTCATAAAGAAAAAGATAGGAAAAAAGATCAAGGGAGGCAATATATAAGATCCCTAACATTCAGAAAGAATAGAAATAGCAACAAGCCAGTTTAAACCCTGGACCAGCAGTACTTAGCAACACTTGGGAAAATGCAAATTCTCAGGCCCCATCCCAGACATGCTAAGAAACGCTATGCTTCAGGAATTACTGAAAATGGTAACCTGGGCTTCAAGAAGACGTTCAGGTGATTCTGCTGCAGGTTTAAGTTTAAAAGCCAATGCACTAGACTGAGATTAGGCAAATTTAATAAAGTCCATTAGAAAATAGAATTACCCTCAGAAAAACCATCCACGCTGATTGACCCACTACCTAACGGCCCTACACCTGTTTCAAATGAAATTGTTTCAAAGTTGAGCCTCAGCAAATTTACATATTTTTTTAAATATTTTTTTATTTAAAGATGTTGATGAACCTTTATTTTATTCATTTATTTATATACGGTGCTGAGAATTGAACCCAGTGCCTCACACAGGCTAGGCAAGTGCTTTACCACTGAGCCACAACCCCAGCCCCCAGAAAATTTACATATTTTAAATCTTCAGATTATTTGCTAATAGAACTACTAATCTATGATTGTTGATAGTACACTAATCCATCTGGCTTTATATTAATGTTTAAGAGTTCAAGTTCTAGTGTGGAAACCTGGCTCCATCACACCAGAAAGCACTTGACCAAGGGAAAGACACACAATCTCTAAATGATATTTCTTCATCTATAAAATGGAGAT
Organism: Callospermophilus lateralis; assembly: GCF_048772815.1. Taxonomy (NCBI): domain Eukaryota; kingdom Metazoa; phylum Chordata; class Mammalia; order Rodentia; family Sciuridae; genus Callospermophilus; species Callospermophilus lateralis. The sequence continues at coordinate 65,517,728 of NC_135308.1, forward strand.
AATAGTAGTACCTACATGTCCTATAGCTATTGTAAAGAATAAATGTAATACTGCATGAAAGTACATTAGAATAGTGCCTGGCACATAGTAAGTACTAAATAAATGTTAGCTACTGATAATTTCATGTTGATTTTCCTTGCATACTTTATAATGAAAATGCACACAATTATTTAAATAATCATAAAATATATTCCAGCTAAAATGATAACTTATAACTTACTAAAAACTAAGATACTGGCCTAAAAACTAAGATAATTAACTAGGTTAGTCAATAATTAGTTTCTACAATTTTTAAAACAAGGAGTGGAGGTCTGGGGTAATGGATACACTAACTACTATTATATGGTCATTACACATTGTATACATGCACCAAATATCACACTGTATCTCATAAATTTCTAGTTATGGGTAAATTAAATTTTTAAATACTTTAAAAGAAAGAGGGAATAAGAATATTGTTTAGAATGTCAATATAATAAATGCCACGTTGTCTCAGAGGCATGGGACTGGGGTGGGGAACAGTACAGAAGGGGTTTCTACAAAAATAAAACTTTTGGTAGTATTTCAGTGTTCACATATGTGCATGTATTATTTTAATAAAAACTTAAAATAGCCAGGCACAGTGGTGCATGCCTGTAATCCCAGCAACTCAAGAGGCTGAGGCAGGAGGATCTCGAGTTCAAAGCCAGCTTCAGCAAAAGTGAGGTACTAAGCAACTCAGTGAGACCCCATTTCTATGTAAAATACAAAAAATGGGGCTAGGGATATGGCTCAGGGGTGGAGTCCCTGAGTTCAATCCCCAGTACTCCTCCCCCACAAAATTTTAAATATCTATTCTATAAAGCAGAAGTCAACAAAACTTTTTCTATAGTGGGCCTCACAGTAAATATTTTAGATTTTCTGGCAATATAGTCTGTCACAGGTACTCAACTCTGGCATTTTAAGTGTGAAAGCAGCCAGGGCTGGGGATGTGGCTCAAGTGGTAGCGCGCTCGCCTGGCATACGTGCAGCCCAGGTTCGATCCTCAGCACCACATACAAACAAAGATGTTGTGTCTGCCGAAAACTAAAAAATAAATATTAAAAAATTCTCTTTCTCTCTCTCTCTCTCTCTCTTTAAAAAAAAAAAAAAGAAATAAAAAAGAATCATGTCATAATGCTATATTTAAATATATTTTTTTTAAAAAGTGTGAAAGCAGCCAAAGATGATACATAAATGAATGGGCATGGTTGTATCCTATTAAAATTTTATTTAAAAAAAGGCAGATTTGCCCACAGGCCATGAGATGCCAACCACTGGTATAAAGCATGCTTCAAAGTGTAGAGTCAGATATGTTAAACAGCCAGCTCCATCAGGTAAGCTATGTAAACTGGGGAATAATTTAACCTCTATCTGCCCCAATTTCATCTGTAAAAGGAAATATTAATAAGACCCTCCTAAGTTGACTACACTAAAATGATATGATAATAGCTTACAAGAGTAATTTTCTATGGATACTAAATAGTTGTTGGACAAGAGGATAAGCACAGTTTCAAATGAACTGTTATCTGTTACAAAAAAGATACACACTTAGTATATGTACTTAATGCCACTGAATTGTGTACTTTAAAATGTTTAAAATGGAAAACTTTATGTTATGCATATTTTACCACAATAAAGGTATAAAATTTATCTCAGTCAGGCCAGATCTGATGCAGCATAGTAGCCTTGCCCATCTTATAGCTGTGTCATCTAGCATATGTGGCCTCCAAGGTTATCACTGAAGGGGTAGAGAGAGTTGGAGGAGTCACAACAGATCACAGCTGCCAAAGTCCAAAAGTGGCATGGATCTCTTCTGCTCACAGTACACTGAAGAAAACCTGTCACATACAAAGCCCCAACTTAACTGCAATGGAGGCTGGGAAATGTAAGAAAGCATTTGAATATTTGATGAGTATTATCTCACAATCCATTGCCCCTCACTTCAAAATGAATCCCAAGAAGACAGGGAATCTTATTCTTCTTTACCAGTGACTAGCAGAGATCCTGGCTCAAAGCAGGGAGTCAAGAAGTGTTTTGTAACAGCTGTTGTCTAAGTAAATGAATGAATGCCTAAATCAATGAAAAAATGCATAATGCAGGATATAAAAAGTACATTTTTAAATTGTTTAAAAACTAATTTGAGAGTTACATTTCTCACATTTGAAAAGACAGTTGTTTCTACTTTTCTAAACAATCTTAAAAGATTCATCCTTTTCTTGAAGAAAAATGCAATCTTATCCCTACCATAAAGTAAACATGGTATCTTTTCTTTTTTTGCTAACTTCTTTTACTTCGAAAAAAAATTTTGTTTTGCCTTCCTTCCTAAAATTGTCCATAACCATTTTCTCATTATAAAATTAAAATATCTTTACTGTAAAAAGGTTTAAAAACTTATCGATGACTATGGGAGAAAGTCAAATTCCAAGGGATCCCACCACCATGTGATAGCTGTTATTTTCTTTTACATGTGACTGGGTATTCTATGTGTATGTGGGTACATATTTGTTAAATACAAATGGAATCTAAATACATCAGACATTTTTTATGCAACATCTCAAATCTTCTTTGGCCTTGCCAATTTTGAGGCTATTGTCATGTTCTTCACCCCAGGTATCATGGACTGACAAAATATGTGTAGGTCTAACCTCCAGTACACAGGCACAATCCTGCAATCTTTTACCTCCTTCGTGCTGGATGCCTCTCACTTCCCACCTTTGGCTTCCCTCTTGCCTTTGAGGGAGCCTATGAGATCCCACCTGATACCCACCTACACACAATTTGGATGCTCCAGGGAGTTAATGTACCATGAGACAAATCTTTCTCCAATGACATACAGAAGCTGAGGGGTAAATTCTCTTGGTGTATTGTCCTGGATGCAGTACTTTATACATCCTCCTGGGAGACAGCTTTAGGAGGTCAAGCAATCAGTTGTACTTGTTACCAAGGGGTGGCCAACTTGGAAATGCACCCTTGAGTTGACTTAAACTTGCTTCTCTCTTCACTCTCCTTTCCCGCCACCTCTGCTTCCTGACAAAATAAGAGCACATAAATTTTTGCCTCAAGCTCGAGGTTCTAGGTTATCACAGCAGACACTATAGACACTCAAACTGTCCCTTCAGCTCTTACCACTCCGGCCTGACTTCTAAATGCCAACATCTGCATCTCTTTAACTGAGAGTTTTCCTTGGCATCCACAGCCTATATTTCCCCCATGTTCATGGCAACTTAGAAGTGCCTGAAAGTTGATTCCCCTTGTCAGCAGCCCTCAAACTATGACTGACAGGTGCTGGTGTTCAAATACCCTAAGTTTCTTATCCTTTCTGTAGGATGATGCTGAGCCACGACCTCTATGTTAGCTCCAAAGTTCCCCAGTGGAATTGGGTGTGGTTAGAACTGGCTTGATACCTTATCTTTTGCTGACTGTCTTTCTGTTCCTATCTTATGTCCCCTTTCCTCTATCAAGAGTGTGCTGGTGTCATCTTCAAATAAACTACTGTTCTTGCAGGTAAAGAAGGAAGGGGGGTAAAAGACTCTTTTTTACAATGGAGAAATCTGGCAGACATCACCTCAATTAAGTATTCAAACTTAATGTCACTAATAATAGTCATATCATGTGCTTCTGGGTGGATTCTCTGAAAGGTTACATCACTTAGACATCAATCTAATTCACAGCTCTACCAATCTAATCACTCAATCACTCAATCAGGAAATAATTAGACATGCTGAGGATGTAGCTCAGTGGTAGAGGGCTTAAGTTCAATTCCCAGGACTGGGGGGAAAAAAAAAAAAGGACATGGATGACATGTCAACAGAGCAGTGCGGTATAAATTTCATATGGTACTGACATAAGGATTAACCAATAGGACAAAAGAGAGCCCAGAAATTAAGCACCATTTAAACTGTCATCTTAATTTCAAAAATGCAATATAACAGCATTTTTTTATAAGTGCTGCTAGAATAACTAAACATCTGTAAAGAAAAATTTTAATGTTGTCATACCCCATAATATTCACAAAACCTACTGATGGCTCATATATCTAAACATAAAAGCTAAAACTATAATTTTAAAAGAATATATTCACAAACTGAAAGTGGTCAAGATTTCTTAGAAAACAAAAAGCAGTAACTATGAAAGAAAAGCAGGTTACAGGATAGCTTGGTAGCAGAGTTTGTGCATAGCATGCATGAGGCCCTGGGTTCATCCCTAGCACCCAGAAGAAAAAAGAAAGAAAATAATAAATTGACTACATCAAAATGTAAAACTTCTGTTTATCTAAGAAAATGGGTAGATAACTACTAACAAAGGATTGATATCAGGATAAGAAAGACATATAAAGAATTCTAATGATTAGTTAAAAAAGACATATAAATGAATTCTAATTCTCAGTTAAAAAAAAAAAAAGACAACCAATTTCAAAGTGAGCAAAAGATTTAGGGGCTGGGATTGTGTCTCAGCGGTAGAGTGCTTGCCTCACACGTGCAAGGCCCTAGGTTTGATCCTCAGCACCACATAAAAATAAATAAATAAAATAAGTGTACTGTGTCCAACTATAATAATAATAATAATATTTTTTAAAAAGATTTAAGTAGGCACTTCACAAAGGAAGATATGTCAATAACAAAGGGAGCAATGTCAGTAACAGGAAAAAAGTGCTGGACATCATTAATAATCAAGGACTAAAATTAAAACCATTTAATGACATCCCACTCTACATTCATCAGAATGACTAAAAATAGAAAAAGAATTACAACACGAAAAGTTAGCAAGGGATGTGAAGCAACTGGAACTTTCATACACTGCTGACAGCAAATAGACTAATAAAACCATTCTACCTGCTAACACATATTATCCTTCATGAAAAAGGAAGACTCCAAAAAACCAGCCACAGTCCCAGAGGGTCAAGCAGCAGATTCTTCACAGGCCTTGAACCCCACTGGTTCTTAATATATCTCAGGTATAAGTCCTTTCTCAGACTGGAGTCTGTTTACCTATTCATTTTCTTAGAGTTGTCTGTGATGAAAAGTTTTAAATTTTGATAATCAGGGTTGGTTGGTTTGGTTTTTTTAGTGATTACTACTTTAAGCCCTAAGATAACTTTTCATACCACCAAGCCTCAGATCATCAAGATACTTTCTTATAGTTACATCTGCCATATGACCCAAGAATTTTAATAGATATTTTCCCAAAATAAATAAAAATATGTCCCCCACTCCGCAAAAAAAAAAAAAAAAAAAAAAAAAAAAAAAAAAAAAAAAAAACTTGTCATAGGAGGAAAAGAGCCTGGACAAGAAAGTGGCTGTGATCAAGAAATTAATGAATTCAAGATATTAAAAAGGTAAACAACTAGTATGCACAGGGCCCTGGATTCTATTCCCCAGCACCAAAAAAAAAAAAAAAAAAAAAAAAAGGTAAACAAGACTGGGAAAAAAATGTGCTTTTATTCTTGCCCATTTCCTTATAACTTAAAAGCATTTCTAATTAATTATGGAAAGAGGAAGGAAGAAGTAAAAGGGAACAAGGCATGTTACCAAAAGAAATTTTCCTCTTTTATATTACCTCTTCTCATATTTATTAAAGACAAAGAAAGGCATGATCTTGAAGGGTAATAGGAGCCACCATAAAAAAAAACTTTACTTTGTCAGCCATGAGAGAGTAATGAAAAATTTTAAGGTAAGAATAACAAGATTATACTTAAAACTTAGAAAGCCCTTTGTTAACAGTGAATAACCAACAATGAATAGCCAAGGGAGAGATCAGTTAGGAGTCTATGTTATAACAACCCAGAAAGGAAACGAGAAAGGCTTAATTACAACATTTGTACATGAAACGTAAAAGATAGACTCTAGATCTGTATTAAAGGAGGTAGAATTGTTGAGACTCCGAGATTAATGGGATTCTGATTGTGAAGACCAAGACCACCTTGATGAGAAGAATGGGACATTGAGTTTCTTTCTTATATTTTAATGTATGTTCATACTGCTGTAACATTGTAATGTATGTTCATACTGCAACAGAACAGAAAATTTTTTAAGTTAAAAGAAAGAAATCTCAAAGGTCCTCAAAGGTCATTTCTTGCTTGAAGGCTTATGCATCTCAGCACACTCTAAAGAGAATTAATACTATGTTTCCATAGCATTTTAGATGTATTTCAAAGCATATACCACACTATAATTACATCTTTGCTGTACTAGCACACTCACCCATTTAAGAACAGAGGGATCATACACTAATCACTGAATCCCCAACAATTAGCAAAATCACCACACTCCACACACAGAAGGAAAAGCATTCTACTTTAGCTTCTCTCCAACACTACTTAAACAGAATTAAAAATGAATGCCTTGAATAGAAAAAACAGTTAAAGTTATAGAAACTTAAAAATACCAACCAACACTAGATTTTCTGCTCATCAATAATTAAACTGGTTATTCTGTCAATTCTCATTATTCACAGTACTTATGTTCTAAACAGCCACCATGAACACTAAATTAGTAAATACGAAACCAATTCTCCATGGAAAAATAGAGTTGCTCACCATGTCAATAAATAACTGCTTTAGGTGTTTCTGTTTAAAGACACCTTATTTAATATATATCATTAATACTGAACTCACAGTCAATATCAATACAACCCATGCCTGATAAATTTGTCTGAAAGAAACTTATCTTTTCCCTGTAAAGCACATCACGGCCTTCTTGCCCTTAAGAATGCCAGACAGCACTCCAGCACTATGCTTGGAAACCATTTTAAAAATGTGAAACCAAGCTGGGCTCGGTGGCACCCATCTGTAATCCTAGCAACTCAGGAGGCTGAGGCAGGAGGATCATGATTTCAAAGCCAGCCTCAGCAACTTAGCAAGGACCTGTCTCTAAATAAAATACAAAAAAAGGGCTGGGAATGTGGTTCAGTGGTAAAGTGCCCCTGGGTTCAATCCCTGGTGCAAAAAAAAAAAAAAAAGTGAAAGCAAGCCACACACAGTGATGCACGCCGCCTATGCCTATAATCTCAGGTACATGGGAGGCTGAGGTAGGCAGATCACAAGATCCAGGCCAGCTTCAGCAATTAAAAAAAAAAAAAAGTGGGGCTAGGGATGTAGCCCAGTGATAAGGGTTCAATTCACCTTACCAAAAAAAAAAAAAAAAAAAAAGTGGGGGGTGGGCACAAAAATCCAACAAACAGGTTACTAAGTATACCACCAAAGGACACTTAGGAAAGCTTCATCTTGTTTTACCTCAGCTGAGAATATGTGCATTAGGCAACTCAGATTTTTAACAACTCTGCACACTTTAGGAAAGCATCAAGAGTACTACTGATTGAAGATTACAAATAAATGTCAAGAAGTAGATAAATTCACAAATACAGAATCCATGAGTAATGAAGACTGACTAGTTATTTTTAGTAAAATCTCTCCCATTGCTAGATGAATTAGGCTTTTCATATGCTCATCTCTTAACTACACCAGTTTATATTGGATGTGAAAGTGCCATGAAGCTTACATTGCATATATAATACTGGGTGTAGTCACAAATGAGCGATTGGATAACATACCTGGGATAACAGGTCTCAGCATACATTACCCAACAGCAGTTTCTGACAGTTTCTGCCACCTTCAGAAGACTGCCACAAATACATCTCCACTTGTTATCAATATTATTAATAGTCTGATAGGTGATGAACTGGGAATACAAGGCTTTTAAAAAAACAAACTGCTCTAAAAGATACAAACCTGTGGCCACTGAAATGCCTGACTCAAAACCAGAGTCAAACGATGGTTTTTGAGAACTTAAGCTTAAAATGTTTGTGCCTGCAAATGCTAGTTCTGTGGGGGAATTAAAGACCTTAAAAGTCTATGAAGCCACCAATGTCCATCAACTAAGGGAGAAACAAAATGTGGTATATCCATACAACTGATTATTAGTTCATAAAAAAAGAATGAAGTCCTGATACATGCAAAATACAAAAAGTATTGAAAATATGCTACATGAAATAAACCATACAGGAAAAGACAAATCTTGTATGATTCCATATATATACACACACATATATATATACACATACATATGTGTGTGTGTGTGTGTGTATATATATATATATATCTGGTAATTTCATAGACAAGAATTGTAGAAGGGTGATGCGAAATCAAGCCAGATACAGTGATGCATGCCTGTAATGTCAGGTACGTCTCTGCTAACTAGCTTCTACGTTTCTTTTCGAGTGATGAGAATGTTCTGTAATAAGAATACGGTGATGGTTGCACTACCTTGAGCATAATATACTAAAAACTACAGAATTGTACACTTTAAGCGTAATGAATCGTGCCTCAATTTTTTTTTTAAGATCTAGAAAGGCTGAATACATTGCTAAACTAAATGTCAAAAATTCCCTTTAAATCCACCATTCCTTACCAACTTCCACCTAATTCTTCTAACTCCATTCGGATACTGACACTCCTGTCAACAAACCGCATTTACAATGTCTCGAGCTGCGCAGGGAACTCCACGAGATCCGTAAGCAGCCTTCCACCCTGGGGTTCTGGCGCACGTGATTCGTGAGTCAAGGTCCTCCTAACCAAACTGTGGAGAAGCCCAGATCCCCGAGCCCTTCCGGACGGCACTACCCAATTAGACAGGCCTAGCCATTCAGCATCTCTAGTAGGAAACTCAGGACAAATTCAACAGCCTCCCCAAGAGCTCCAATCCGAATCTGAGTGGTCCTACGCTCTACAAACCCCAGGAGGAACCACCCGGGGGAGAGCCGCCCCCACCCCCTCACCCCCCACCACTTCCTCACTTCCCCACTTACGCGCCTCGGGCAGCGCGCGGTGCACGCGGGGAACTTGGTTTGGACTATAAGCAAATGGAAAGAAGGTTGGACAAGCTGGCAAAGGAGACTGGGAAAGAGTTGCAAGGGACCCTGGGAAGAAGGTTCAAATTCTAGAGGGGCCCTTGTAGAGTTTAAGAAGACTGAAGGAGGAGGAGCCGTAAATCAAGTGGGAAAGACAAAAGAGCCGTAAAGCAACCGGTCGGATGCCGTAAAACAAGTTGGGCGCGCAGTGCGGATCCCTGCGTTCCCCGTCGCCTTGGCTCTCCAGTCTTTCCGCTTACTCTTATCTCCAACTTCCCTAACGCTGCTTCTGGGTCTGCGGCCACCTTGCAGTACCTGTCATTGCACTCTTGGGATATTGCAGGAAAAGGAAACAGGACTTTTCTAAGAATGGTTATCGGAACCCTCCAGAGAATCTGCCTCGGGTAGGCACAGTAAATTGAGGCGGTGGGTACACATTTGTTCACAAAGGAAGTCTTCTTGCCCGGTTACTGCCGCGTAGCCCGGTGCTCACCTGATGGCCTCTTAAATTAACGAGAACCGGAGGGAAATGACTCGGTGGCCACTAGAGGGAGTGGAGGTCTTCTTTAGGCTATCCCGGGACCTTCACCTTGGAATGAATGACGATTACACATCCTATTAGCAGTGCTCCTAAAACGTTTTGAAAAGTTTAGTCGTCAGAACCTGAAGTTAAGTGCTGACGGTTTACGATATTTGGGGCTTACAGTGGGATAACGTCCCCATCATAAATCCAGGAGCATCTGTACTGAGAATTGAATTTTTTTTCTTTTTTTTTTTTTTCTTCTTCAGAATTGAACCCTGGCCGCTTGACCACTGAGCCACATCCTCAGCCCTTTATTGTTAGAGTCTGTAAACAAGTCTGGATGGCGCCTGGCATTTTGCCAGGGGGAGTGGTTTGTGAGGTGGAGTCAGGGAGCCATTAAGTGTGGAGATTTCTTATTGGTTGACTGCTGTATCTAGTTTATGCTAATTAAGATAAGCTGTGTGGAATGTACCTGCTGAATCAATGTACACAAGTTGCTCCTCACTCCCCATTAGTTTGCTGCAGTGGACTGCAGCACTTTTTATGTTTTATTTAGAGAGACTATCAAGTTAAATTGCTGAGGCTGGTTTTGCACTCAAAATCCTCCTGCCTCAGCCTCCCAAACCGCTGGGATTACAGATGTGGGCTACCGCCCCAGGCAAAACTTTTCAAAAAGACATGTATCTGTCTGGGCAGTAAGTCACCAGAGTCTTTTTCTGGATGGCTACTCGTTCTTCCAAGTAACACCATGGAATGCTGGCTAAAAAGTCTCAAATCAGAACCAATGAATAACTTATAGTTTGTTAGAAGGAATTTCATATCAACTGAGAAGGAAATGTTGATTTTTAAATTAGTTAACCACTTAGGGAGAAAAGTTAGTTTTGTCGTTGTTCTGTGTTTATTTTTGTTCTCTTGCTTTGGATTTTTCAGGCCTCATTATGTGTCCTAGGTTGGTCTAGAATTTATGGTTTCAAGATATCCTCCTGCCTCATCCTCCCAGTATCTGGAATTACAGGCATGTGCCACTGCACCCCAACTTTAAATCTTGTCAAAGTGTACACCAAAGTAATTACAGTGGAATTCAAGGGTGAAATGTTAAACACAGGTACACATAAAACAAGGTTAAAAACATATAGTCAAATAAACTGTTAAAAGGTAAACAAGAGGTCAGTGGTAGAGTACTAGGCTAGCATGCATAGGGCTCTGGGTTCTATTCCCAGCACTGCAAAGAAAAAAGTAAACAAGAAAGAAGGGAAATACTATTATTGTATATATATACACACGTGGGGGCTCATATGTAAAAAGTACAAACAATAAGAAAAATGAGTCAATATTTCACAAAAGGAGATACATAATAAATACAAAAAATGTAACTTTAATTAAGGTAAAAATGATATGGGCTGGGGATATAGTTCAGTTGGTAGAGTGCTTGCCTTGCATTCACAAAGCCCTGGGTTTAGTCCCCACCCAGCACCACACACACACACACACAAAGCATACATATTAAAACAAGAATATCACGGCTGGAAGTGTATCCCTAAAGATAGATTGCTTGTAGTAAGCCCCAGGTTCAGTCCCTAGCACCACACAATAAAAGAAAGAAGAGATCTGGGGTTGTGTCTCAGTGGTATAGCATTTGCCTTGTGCTTGTGAGGCACTGGGTTCAATCCTCAGCACCTCATAAAAGTAAATAAATAAAGGTATTATTAATTTACAGCTAAAAAGAAAAACAAACATGTATACATACAAACGTATATATGTATACACACATATATAGGTATATATGTATTCCACTTATTAAATTAAGAAATTGAAATATTTAAGTTTTACATGAGTACCTTCCTATTGAAAATTTAAGTAATAAAGATAAATCAAAATTTTTACTTGCGCACTCATGCATCAAAGCAATCTGATTCTCATGGATTAGCTATTGTTATCAGTTGATGTCTATTTTTTATTACCTTTCCTGTGCTTTTATGATTAGACATTGAAATTTATTTCTCTGGTAATATTCAGCATTGATATTTTCACACAGCCAGTGGGAATATGAACCAATGCAACTTTTTAAGTTATAATTTGGCAAGATATGTTTAAAATATGAAAGTGTGACTGTGGTGCATACCTGTAAACTCAGCCATTTGGGAGGCTGAGGCAGGAGGATTGCAAATTTGAGGCCAGCCTGGGCAACTTAATGAGACCCTATCTCAAAATAAAAAATAAAAGGCCTGGAGATATAACTTAGTGGTAGAGTATTCATTCTCTCTGGAATTCGTTTAGGACAAAGATTTCTTTTTCTTTTTATATATTTATTTATTTTATTGTACTGAACCCAGGGGCACTCTACACTGAGCTGCATGCAACCCTTTGTATTTTTTATTTGAGAGAGGTCTTCCTAAGTTGCCCAGGCTGGTCTTGAACTTAGAATCCTCCTGCTTCAGTCTCCCAAATAGCTGGGAATATAGGTGTGTACCACCTCTCCAGGCAAAAGATTTCTTCATAAAACTGTTCTGCACATTATTTATACCCTGAAAATGTACTCAAAACAAATTACTGCAATGTCAAATCAGTTTAATATTCAGCTATTTAAAATAATGTTTAGAAGAATGTTTATTGACAGAAAAATGTTCAGGATCATTTTCTGTGAAATAGGCACTACTAAGATGGCTACTATTATAGTACGGGCGATTGAACCCAAGGACATTTAACCACATTCCCAGCCCATTTTTTTTCATTTGTTCTAATTAGTTATAAATGATAACAGAATGCACTTCGATTCATTGTACACAAATGGAGCACAACTTCTCATTTCTCTAGTTGTATATTTCCCTGGTTCTCTGGTTGTACACACCATTTGTGCAATCATACATGTACCTAGGGCAACGTAATGATGACCATCTCATTCCACTATCTTTCCTACTCCCATGTCTTCTCCTCTCCCCACCTTCCCAAAGTTCCTCCAATCTCCGTGCCCCCACCCCTCATTATGGATCAGCATCTACTTATCAGGGAGAACATTTGGACTTTGGATTTTGGGGATTAGCTTATTTTGCTTAGCATGATATTCTCCAAATCCATCCATTTACCTGCAAATGCCATAATTTTATTCTCTTTTATTGCTAAATAATATTCCATTGTGTATGTATATATACCACAGCTTCTTTATCCATTCATCTATTGAAGGGCATCTAGGTTGCTCCCCCAGTTTAGCTATTGTGAACTGAGCTGCTATAAACATTGATGTGGTTGCATTACAATAGTATGCTGATTTTAAGTCCTTTGGGTTATAGACCAAGGAGTGGGATAGATGGGTCAAATGATGGTTCCATTCCAAGTTTTCTAAGGAATCTCCACACTGCTTTCCAGATTGGTTGCACCAATTTGCAGTCCCTCGTACATCCTTGCCAACATTTATTGTTGCTTGTGCTCTTGATAACTGTCATTCTGACTGGAGTGAGATGAAATCTTAGAGTAGTTTTGATTTGCATTTCTCTAATTACTAGAGATGTTGAACTTTTTTTTATATTTTGTTGATCAGTTGTTTATCTTCTTCTGAGAAGTGTCTGTTCAGTTCCTTAGCCCATTTATTGATTGGGTTATCAGTTTTTTTGGTGTTAAAGTTTTTTAGTTCTTTATATATCTGGAGATTAGTGCTCTATCTGACATATGTGTAGTAAAAATTTGCTCCCACTCTGTAGGCTCTCTCTTCACTTTGATTGTTTCTTTTACTGAGAAGAAGCTTTTTAGTTTGAATCCATCCCATTGATTGATTCTTTTTTTTTTTTTAGAGAGAGAATTTTTTAATATTTATTTTTTAGTTTTCGGTGGACACAACATCTTTATTTTATTTTTATGTGGTGCTGAGGATCGAACCCAGCACCCCGCACATGCTAGGCAAGTATACTACCGCTTGAGCACATCCCCAGCCCCAAGTGATTCTTGATTTTATTTCTTGCGCTTTAGGAGAGTCGAGACCTAATCTGACGTGATGATGATTTGGGCCTATTTTTTCTTCTACTAGGCTCAGGGTCTCTAGACTAATTCTAGGTCCTTGATCCACTTTGAGTTGAGTTTTGTGCAAAGCGAGAGATAGGGGTTTAATTTTATTTTGCTGCATATGGATTTCCAGTTTTCCCAGCACCACTTGTTGAAGAGGCTACCTTTTCTCCAATGTATGTTTTTAGTGCCTTTGTCTAGTATAACTAGATTTATGTGGGTTTGTCTATGTGTCTTCTATTCTGTGCCATTGGTCTATATGTCTATTTTGGTGCCAATACCATGCCTTTTTTGTTACTATAGCTTTGTAGTATAGTTTAAGATCTGGTATTGTGAGGCCTCCTGCTTCACTTTTCTTGCTGAGCATTTCTTTAACTATTCTGGGTCTCTTATTTTTCCAAATGAATTTCATGATTTCTTTTTCTATTTCTATGAGAAATGTTATTAGGATTTTAATTGGAATTGCATTAAAATCTGATTAGCACTTTTGGTAAATTTTGTTTAGCATGATATTCTCGCAAATTTGAAGCCAGCTCAACAATGGCCATTTTGAAAATATTAATTCTCCCTATCCAAGACCATGGGAGATCTTTCATCTTCTAAGGTCTTTTTAAATTTCATTCTTTAGTATCTGTACTTTTCATTGTAGAAGTCTTTCACATCTTTTGTTAATTCCCAAGTATTTTTTTAGGCTATTATGAATGGGTTAGTTTTCCTAATTTCTCTTTCAGTGGATCATCACTGATGTATAGAAATGCATTTTATTTATAGATATTGATTCTATATCCTGTTACTACTTTGCTGAATTCATTTATTAAGTTTTCTGGTGCAATTTTTTGGATCCTCTAAATATAGAATCATGTCCTCAACAAATAGTGATAGTTTGAGTTATTCTTTTCCTATTCATACCCAGCCCATTTAAAAAAATATATATTTATTTTTTGTAGTTGGACACAATATCTTTATTTTATTTATTTAATATATTTATTTATTTTTATGTGGTGCTAAGATCAAACCCAGGGCCTCGCACGTGTTAGGTGACCACACCATCTATGAGCCAATCCCAGCCCCCCAGCCCATTTTTTATATTTTATTCTGACAAGTTCTCACTAAGTTGCTTAGGGCCTCACTGAAATCATGTTCCTCCTGCCTTAGCCTCCTAATTGTCTGGGATTACAGGCATGTGCCACCATGCCCAGTAATGGCTACTATTGAGAAAATAATAACAAATGTTATTGAAGATGTGAAGAAATTGGAACCCTTTACACTTTGGGTGGGATATAAAATGGTACAACAGCCATAGAAATCAGTGTGGCAAGTCTTCAAAATATTGAAAAAAAAAAAGAATAATTTTATGATCCAGCAATCCTACTTCTGGGTATATATCCAACAGAATTGAAAGGAGATTTTCTAAGAGATATTTACGTGATCATGTTCATAGCAGCGTTATTCACAATAGCCAAGAGGTAGAGGTGATCCACATTCCATTGACTGGCAAATGAATAAATAAAATTCAGTAGATACAATATTCTGTACAATGGAAAATTATTCAGCTACAGACTGGATAAACCTCAGGGACTTTATGCTAAGTGAAGTAAGCCAGTCACAAAAAGATAAAAACTGTGTGATTCCATTTATAAGAGGTACAAAGAGTAGTCAAAATCTTAAAGACAGAAAGTAGGATGGTTTCCATGGGACAGGAGAAGGATATAGGACATTATTGTTGAATGGATATACAGTTAGATTGTTCTGGAGACTGAACAACAATGACAGTGTACTTAATACTATTGAAGTGTACACTTAAAAATAGCATGCAGATGTTGTGGCCCTGCCTGTGTTCCCCAGTGACTGGAAGACTGAGACAAGAGGATCACAAATTTGAAGCCAGCTCAACAACTTAGCAAGAACATCTCAAAGTAAAAAATAAAAAAGGGCTGGGGTGCAGCTTAGTGGTAAAGCTCCCCTGGGTTCAATCCCCAATATTGCAAAAAAGCAAAACAAGAAAAGTAACATTCTAAAAAGAATAGTATATTGTATTCTACTCATGAATAGAGCAGCATGTTCTATGAAAAAAGGAAAAAATTATTATATAAAACATTTCTTAGAAATTAAAAATACTATGTATCTCCAAGATGTGATACTGTGAAGGCATATTACCTATGTCATGTTCCAACAAGACTGTATAATCTCAAGAAAATCATAAGGAAATAGACACATACAGAATAAGGAAAAGACAATTTATAATAGAAAAGAAGTATGTGTTAGGAACAGAGGTGGATGGTACTGAATCCTTAAAAAATGTCACTATCATAAAAGACAAGGACTATTAAAATGCCACAGAAAAAAAGAGTCTGAAGAAATGATAACCAAATGTAAAAACTGACCCTATACTGGATCAGGGGTTTTTGTTTGTGTGGGGGAGAGTGCCTTTTAAAGACATTTTTGGCTCATTAAAATTGGAATATAGGGCTGCGGTGGTAGCTCAGTGGTAGAGTGCTTGCCTAGCACATGTAAGGCACTGAGTTCGATCCTCAACACCACTTAAAAATAAATAAATAAAGTATTGTGTCCATCTACAACTAAAAAAAAAATTAAATTGGAATATAGATGATAGGTTACATAAAATTCTTAAAGTATATTTATAAAGCTGATAACTAGTTATATTAGAGTACAATTTTTAAATTCTTAGAAAATACAGACTAAAGTATTTAGGGGTTAAAAAAAGCCATGATATGTATGTAACTTCTAATAATTCAGGAAAGAAACACATGTATACCCTAGATTAGGTAGAGAGAAGTGGTGGGAGGGGAGGGGAGGGGTTGGGGAGATAGGAAAGATAGTAGAATGAAACAGACATTATTATTACTATGTGTGTATATGTGACTGCATGACCAATATGTTTCTGCAACCTGTATACTCAGAAAAATGAGAAATTATATCCCATCTGATTCAAATGTATGATATGTCAAGGTCATTGTACTGTCATGTGTAACTAATTTAAAAAAAGAAAAGAAACACATGTATACATAAATACATACACACATAATTGGATAGATAAATGATAATCAAACAATAAGGGAAACAGCAAAATGTTAACATATAAACATTTTAACTATAAAACATATCTAGGTAAAAGTTATACAAGTATATCTTGTACTTTTTAATTATAAGAAATAGTGCATTAACTCATGAATCTAGAGGCTGGCAATTCCAAGAGCAGGTTACTGGCCCCTGGCAAAGGCCTTCTTGCTACACCATAACATGGGGAAGGGCATCACATGGGGATACCTCTTATTTTTGTTTTTTCAGCTTTTTATAAATTTGAAAATACTTCTAAATTTAAAAAGTTTTAAAATACCGATATGTGATGCGATACTAATTTTGTAGTACACCAGAATCTCTGTGCAGCAGAAATACAGATAATTTTTCTCTACAAACTTATCCATTTCTATATATCTATACCCCTTCATAATCAGTAGGTTTTCGGGGGCTGAGGCTGGGGCTCAGGGGTAGAATGCTCACCTAGCATGCATGAGACACTGGGTTTGATCCTCTGCATCACATAAAAATAAAAAATAAAGATATTGAGTCTACCTAAAACTAAAAAATAAATATTTTTTTTAAATAGGGGTTTTTTATTGTTACTATTTTTGGTTGGTTGGTTGGTTCATTGGTTTTTGGTGGTAGCACTGCTAAGAAGCAAACCCAGGGCCTGGTGCAAATTAAGCAAGAATCCAACCAATGAGCTATACCTCTACCACCCTCTTCCCTCCACCCGGTAGATATTACTTTGATAAAAAAAAAATTAAAATTATTTGGCAGGTATGATGGCAGGTGTGAGATTACAGGTGAGTAATAATCTCAATCAAATCACAAGGAAATAGACACATACAAAATGAGGGAAATACAATTTATAATAGGAAAGAAGTATGTGTTAGGAACAGAGGTGGATGGCACTGCATCCTTAAAAAATGTCACTATCATAAAAGATAAGGGCTATTAAAATGTCCCAGAAAAAAAGTTATTCACCTGTAATCCCAGTGATTCAGGAGGCTGAGGCAGAAGCATCTTAAATTCAAAATCAGCATCAGCAACTTAGCAAGAACTGTGTAAAAAAAATAAAAAGGACTAGGGATTGTTCAATGGTAAAGCACCCCTGGGTTTAATCTACAAAACAAAAAATATATATCATTTAACTGTTAACTGAGGAATTCTTTGTTTCTTCTGGTATATGCCTTCAATACTACCAGAACAACTTTGAAACAGATTGACATCCTGAGTCTTCCTCAGGTTATCCAACGTAGGATTAGCCTGGACTGGGGATATAATTCAGTGGTATAGTGCTTGCCTAGCATGTGTGAGGCCCTGTCTTCAATCACCAACATCACACATACACACAAAAATAATTGGTATATTTTAAACAAATTTCTTCTAAGATGCTCTAGGCTTTAAAATTATACTCTGTCCTAAGCATCATTCTTTGAGGTAGAAATGGGGCAGATTGAGTCCTACATTGTATGAGAGGTATGACCCATAATCTTAAAGGATACTCCTATGAGTTTTGCAAATTCTACACTCTTCCAATACTGCTAGTACTTCCTTCAAAGCTTTTAAAGCCAGAAAAGAGGGATGTCTGGGAGACAGGGATCAATCTAAAAGATTTTCAGAGATTATTGATCCTTTGTTTGTGTGACCCATGGTATCCTGGAGCACTAGAAACTACAGAATGTCTCCCCAACCCCTCAAATACAGATTGAAGTATTTAGGGGTTAAAAATCCACTGTATGTTTGTATATCCCACAACTCACTCTTAACCCCTGTCTGTGCATCTTAGTATCATATCTAAGAAATTGCCAAAACCAATGTCATGAAGATTTTCAATTGTTTTTGTCTAGGCATTTTAGAAATTCAAGTTTTTCATTTAAGTTTTTAAGCTACTTAGAGTTACTTTTTATTATGGTGTAATAGGAGTCCAGTTTCATTCTCTTGCATGTGAATGTCCAGTTTTCCCAACACCATTTATTATTTTCCCATTGTGTACTCTTGGCACCCTTGGTCAAAGATCTGTCAACCTTATATTAGTGGATTTATTTTTTTCTGGGCTTTCTATTCTGTTCCATTAACCTGAAATGTATGTTTTTATCCCTGTACCATGCTATCTAAATTACTGCAGCTTTGTAATATATTTTGAAATCAGGAAGCAGAGACATGTGGTGCATTCAGCTTTGTTTTTTGGTGTTTTTTTTTTTTGGTGCTGGGGACTGAACCTAGGGATACTTAACCACTTAATCCTCAGCCCTTTTTATTTTTATTTTTTTATTTTTTTTTTTAGAGAGAGAGAGAGAGAGAATATAAATATTATTATTTTAATATTTATATTTTTTTTAGTTTTCGGCGGACACAACATCTTTGTTTGTATGTGATGCTAAGGATTGAACCCGGGCTGCACGCATGCTAGGCGAGCCACTAAGTTGTTTAGGACCTCGATAAATTGCTGAGGCTGGCTTTGAACTTGAGATCCTCCTGTCTGAGTGTGTGGAACCACTGAGATTACAGGGATGAACCACCATGCCTGGCCAGTTTATATTTTGTGTGAGAGCCAGGGAAGTCCTGCTTAGGTTAATTTTCACTTAATCTATATGGTGCTTTGCAACAAAGGGAGAAGAAAAAGACAAAAGAGTGTTATATAGTTTGTTTTATTATGATGTAGTACATTAAAGTTTATGATTATAATTTATGTCACAGTAATTAGTTGATTCAGCTCAAATATTTCTGCTAAAAACAGAAAGACCTGGGTCTAGGGATGTGGCTCGAGTGGTAGCGCACTCGCCTAGCATGCATGAGGCACTGGGTTTGATTCTCGGTACCACATAAAAATAAAGATATTGTGTCCACCTAAAAAACTGAAAAATAAATATTAAAAAAAACAAAGAGCTACTATATGAATAACCAAATTTGAATGCCCAGTCTTAAATTTACTACATCCCCAACCCTTTTATTTATTTATTTATTTTTGAGACAGGGTCTTAACTAAGTTGCTTAGAGCCTCTCTAAATTGCTGAGATTAACTTCGAACTTGTGATCCTCTTACCTCAGCCTCCTGAGTTGCTGGGATTACAGGCGTGCACCACTACACCTGGGTCATGGATGCCTAGACTGTATTTCACTTTGTTAGGTAGGTCCAAGGTCCATTTGTTTGCATTTAAAACCACGATACTGCTTTTTTGTTAATTGCTGCAGATATATATATATATATATATATATATATATATATATATATATATATGGTCTCTGATACAAGATATCAACATGAATTTTCTGTAATATGATTTCCACAGGGAATGTGTTTTCACTAGTTGAATACAACTTTAGGGTGATAGTATTTCATCTTATCATGAAAACTGTATTCACAGAATTGATTTAGCATGCTCAATTGCCAATTCCCTTTCTCTGTAATATCTCTTTACATAAAATAACTTAGAACCATATTTCCCTCAATGTAAATTGAAAATGTTGCAGCATTTTTAGTTTTTTAATTTAGTGACACCTCTTCTGTTAAACTTGTTTATTTAGTAATAACCTTAGGATTAGAATCTCGTCTTCAGTGCCCATCAGTGCAGAAAGATAGCATTCTTGATGTTGAGCTGTTCCAGGCACCTTAAAATGTCTCATCTTTTTTAAGTTGTCAAGAAGTACTGTTTGTCACATAACTAACTTTTAGGGCTCTGAAACATACCTGCACTAAACCTTATTTCATCTATTTTTTAATACATATATTTTAAGTTGTAGAAGGACAGAATGACTTTATTTTATTTTATTTATTTATTTTTAGTTGCAGGTGAACACAGTAGCTTCATTTTGTTTATTTTCATGTGGTGCTGAGGATAGAACCCAGTGCCTCCCAAGTGCAAGGCAAGCACTCTACTGCTGAGCCACAACCCTAGCCCCATTATTTATTTATTTTTTATATGATACTGAGGATCAAATGTGGTGCCTCACTTGTGCTAGGCAAGCTCTACCGCTGAGTATAATCCCAGCCCACCTTTTTTCAGCTTATACTTGTCCTAATACACACTTAAAATCAGAACTTCCATCTCAGAAACCTAAGTACCTGGTCTGGAAAGCCTGCGCTTCCCCAGAGAGGTCAGAAATGAGTGGAGAGGGGAAAGAGCCTTTGACCAAGCAGGATTGGGAACAGTGAAGGATCACTTTTTTCCATAAACATCAGCCCTTTGCTAATATTGTAACTGGTGAATATAAAGTAGAAAAATAATAGTAAAATCATCTGCTCTATAATTCATTAATATTTAAAAATAAAATTACTGCTAAAAATAAGAGTTTTAGGACCTGCCACACAGGAGCTGAGCACTTTTAGCCTTGAGGTGTGGAGCTGCGCTGGAGGAAACAGGTAGATCCCACCTCTACTTGGCAGGGCAGTGAAGCTCTGGGAGTGGGCGTTACCCAATGGGAGTGGTCTGCCTTCTTGTTCCTTTGTAATACTACCCTTAACATTTATGGATGGAATGATCTATCAAACAGCTTTCTTCAATAGAAACCAGGGTTCAGAGCATGCTCCCTCTCTCTCATCAGACTCCAGTGTTTTTCCTCCCCCGCGCCCTCTTGTGGAAGCTTACTGCTGAGTTGGAGGAGCTGAAAACAACTGAAAAAGATATTTTCTGTGTCTGTGTGATCTGTTTGGCCAGCGCAATTCACAAGTAACCCAGATTCTGTATGCCAAATTCGTGGGACCCCAATAGACCTCCAAGAGCTGGATCTGATGCAAGCACACAAGAGTCTTTACTGTAAGCTCGAGCCTGGACTCACAACTGTTCTGATGCAGCGGTCCCAAGGAGTGAGTCCTTACCGAAACCAGACAAAGACACTTCAAAGAAAGAAAACTACAGACCAATATCTCTAATGAACTAGGATGCAAAAATTCTCAATAAAATCCTGGCAAATCGAATACAAAAGCATATCAAAAAAATTGTGCACCATGATCAAGTAGGATTCATCCCTGGGATGCAAGGCTGGTTCAATATATGGAAATTGATAAATGCTATTCACCACATCAATAGACTTAAAGATAAGAACCATATGATCATCTCCATAGATGCAGAAAAAGCATTCAACAAAGTACAGTATCCCTTTATGTTCAAAACATTAGAAAAACTAGAGATAACAGGAACTTACCTCAACATTGTAAAAGCTATATATGCTAAACCTCAGGCTAACATCATCCTAAATGGAGAAAAACTGAAGGCATTCCCTCTAAAATCTGGAACAAGACAGGGATGCCCTCTATCACCACTTCTATTCAATTTAGTTCTTGAAATACTAGCCAGAGCAATTAGACATACAAAAGAAATTAAAGGCATAAAAATAGGAAAAGAAGAACTTAAATTATCACTCTTTGCAGATGACATGATAATATATTTAACAGACCCAAAAGGGTCTACAAAGAAACTGCTAGAGTTAATAAATGAATTCAGCAAAGTGACAGGATATAAAATCAACACGCATAAATCAAAGGCATTCCTGCATATCAGCAACAAAACTTCTGAAATGGAAATGAGGAAAACCACTCCATTCACAATATCCTCAAAGAAAATAAGATACTTGGGAATCAATCTAACAAAAGAGGTGAGAGATTTATACAATGAAAACTACAGAACCCTAAAGAGAGAGATAGAAGAAGATTTTAGGCTCTTTTTCGTGGCACCTTGTGGGCGATCAGCTGCTCCAAGATGAAGCTGAATATCTCCTTCCCAGCCACTGGCTGTCAGAAATTCATTGAAGTGGACGATGAACACAAACTTCGTACTTTTTATGAGAAGCGTATGGCCACAGAAGTTGCTGCAGATGCTCTGGGTGAAGAATGGAAGGGTTATGTGGTGCAAATCAGTGGTGGGAACAACAAACAAGGTTTCCCCATGAAGCAGGGTGTCTTGACCCATGGCCGTGTTCACCTACTACTGAGTAAGGGGCACTCATGTTATAGACCCAGGCGAACTGGAGAGAGAAAGCGCAAATCTGTTCGAGGTTGCATTGTGGTTGCCAATCTGAGCGTTCTCAACTTGGTTATTGTAAAAAAAGGAGAGAAGGATATTCCTGGACTTACTGATACTACTGTACCTCGAAGACTGGGACCCAAAAGAGCTAGTAGAATCTGCAAACTTTTCAGTCTCTCTAAGGAAGATGATGTCCGCCAGTATGTTGTCAGAAAACCCTTAAACAAGGAAGGTAAAAAACCCAGGACCAAAGCACCAAAGATTCAGCGTCTTGTTACTCCACGTGTCCTGCAACACAAGCGCCAGCGTATTGCTCTGAAGAAACAGCGTACTAAGAAGAATAAAGAAGAGGCTGCAGAATATGCCAAACTTTTGGCCAAGAGAATGAAAGAAGCCAAAGAAAAACGCCAGGAACAGATTGCCAAGAGACGTAGGCTGTCTTCTCTGAGAGCTTCTACTTCTAAGTCTGAGTCCAGTGAAAAATAAGAATTTTTATCAGTAACAAATAAATAAGATCAGACCTTCAAAAAAAAAAAAAAAGAAGAAGATTTTAGAAGATGGAAAAATGTACCCTGTTCATGAATAGGCAGAATTAACATCATCAAATGGTGATATTACCCAAAGTTCTCTGCAGGTTTAATGTGATGCCAATCAAAATCCCAATGGCATTTCTTGTAGAAATAGATAAAGCAATCATGAAATTCATATGGAAAAACAAAAGACCCAGAATAGCAAAAGCAATTTTAAGCAGGAAGTGTGAATCTGGAGGTATAGCGATACCAGACTTCAAACTGTACTACAAAGCAATAGTAACAAAAACAGCATGGTACTGGTACCAAAACAGGCAGGTGGACCAATGGTACAGAATAGAGGACACAGAGACCAATCCACAAAATTACAATTTTCTTATATTTGATAAAGGGACTAAAAGCATGCAATGGAGGAAGGATAGCATCTTCAACAAATGGTGTTGGAAAAACTGGAAATCCATATGCAACAAAATGAAACTGAATCCCTTTCTCTCACCATGCACAAAAGTTAACTCAAAATGGATCAAGGAGCTAGATATCAAATCAGAGACACTGCGTCTGATAGAAGAAAAAGTTGGCTACGATCTACATACTGTGGGGTCAGGCTCCAAATTCCTTAATAGGACGCCCATAGCCCAAGAGTTAATAACAAGAATAAACAAATGGGACTTACTTAAACTAAAAAGTTTTTTCTCAGCAAGAGAAACAATGAGAGAGGTAAATAGAGAGCCTACATCCTGGGAACAAATTTTTACCCCTCACACTTCAGTGAGAGCCCTAATATCCAGAGTATACAAAGAACTCAAAAAATAAAACAATAAGAAAACAAATAACCCAATCAACAAATGGGCCAAGGACCTGAACAGACACTTCTCAGAGGAGAACATACAATCAATCAACAAGTACATGAAAAAATACTCACCATCTCTAGCAGTCAGAGAAATGCAAATCAAAACCACCCTAAGATACCATCTCACTCCAGTAAGATTGGCAGCCATTATGAAGTCAAACAACAATAAGTGTTGGCAAGGATTTGGGGAAAAGGGCACACTTGTACATTGCTGGTGGGACTGCAAATTGGTGAGGTCAATTTGGAAAGCAGTTTGGAGATTCCTGGGAAAGGTGGGAATGGATTCACCATTTGACCCAGCTATTGCCCTTCTCGGACTATTCCCTGAAGATCTTAAAAGAGCTTACTATAGGGATACTGCCACATCAATGATCATAGCGGCACAATTCACAATAGCTAGACTGTGGAACCAACCTAGATGCCCTTCAATAGATGAATGGATAAAAAAAATGTGGCATTTATACACAATGGAGTATTACGCAGCACTAAAAAATGGCAAAATCATGGAATTTGCAGGGAAATGAATGGCATTAGAGCAGATTATGCTAAGCGAAGCTAGCCAATCCTAAAAAAACAAATGCCAAATGTCTTCTTTGATATAAAGAGAGCAACTAAGATCAGAACAGGGAGGAAGAGCATGAGGAAAAGATTAACATTAAACAGAGACGAGTGGGGGGAGAGAAAGGGAAAGAGAAGGGAATCATATGGAAATGGTAGGAGACCCTCAATGTTACACAAAATTACATATAAGAGGTTGTGAGGGGAAAGGTGGGGGAAACAAGGGAGAGAATTGAACAACAGCAGATGAGGTAGAGAGGGAAGATGAGAGGGGAGGGGAGTGGGGATAGTAGAGGATAGGAAAGGTAGCAGAATACAACAGTCACTAATATGCCATTATGTAAAAATGTGAGTGTATAACCAATGTGATTCTGCAATTTGTATTTGGGGTAATAATGTGAGTTCATAACCCACTTGAGTCAAATGTATGAAAGATGATATATCATGAGCTTTGTAATGTTTTGAACAACCAATTTAAAAAAAAAAGGAGTGAGTCCTGATCCTTTGTTCAGTGAGACTTTATAGGTTTTGGGGGATACTCTATGTGTCACAACATTACATAGCAAATCATTTCACATCAAGGGAAAGTCAAACAACAACTCTTATCATTGATTAGCACATTCACTGGCGGGAACAAGTTGGGTAAGTGTGGTTAGTTGGTTCAAGAGGTGGATACATTTGAACTGTTTGGTTAAACTTGCAGGGTTGCCTAATCATGTTATCAAACTACTGGGAGGGTCACCTGGCATTTCAGATATTTTCCCTGTCTCATGCTGATTGGTGGTTGCTAAGGGGCTGCTATGGGTCCTCACCTAGCGTAATTGAGCCACAGATCTCTCCTGTTATTTACAGACAAACAACTCAGCAGGGTGGGTATGTGCCTAGGAGCATTCTGTGGGTCTTTCCAAGGACAAGAGTCATGTCTCCTCCCTCTAGACAGGCCTTGAGGTAGAAGCTGGTTTCTCAAAAATGGAATCACATCAGTTTCTCAGTTCTATAGCCCAGGGAACCTGGGCTTCAGTAGAGTTCTTACACTTCAGGAAGATTGGTGCCAGTTTGAAAATGAGATCTATTGTAAATGTAGCTGAACTAAATATAAACATTGGTTTATAGGGCTGGGGTTGTGGCTCAGTGGTAGAGTGCTCGCCTAGCATGCATGAGGCGCTGGGTTCGATCCTCAGCACCACATAAATATAAAATAAAAATATTGTATCTACCTAAAATTTAGGAATAGATATTTTTAGAAAATTAGTTATAGATTAATGCTGTCATATATCTTAAGGTAATTGATTTCTAATATAATAAATCGTGCTGAAAACACAATCTGCATGATTTCAAATTTTAAAAAAAGTAAAGAAAGAAAAAGAAAATGCCTACATATAATTTGTCCTAATTATTTCAAACATGGACATTATGCATCAAACTTGGACTTGGTCATATAGTTCCAACTTCTATATTTTAGGCATGAAAGAATCTCAGTCATAATTACTGATCTTCCTTGTTGTATGAAAGTGATATAATTCTATGAGTTCTTTAAGCATCTGTGTAGAATAGCAAAGTTAAGGCTTCTGGTGTGTGGTACAGTGATCATAGGTAGCACCAATTCATGTTCTTTTTCTTTACTTTTTTGACACAGGGTCTCACTCTGTTGCCCAGGTTTGTCTTGAACTCCTGGGCACAAGTGATCCTCTCACCTCAGCCTCTAAAGTAGCAGGAAAAAAGGTATGTACCACCTCACCTAGCCCAACTCATATTCTTTCTCTTCATTTCCAAGATATGTAGAATGACCCACTAAGTGTTTGTTTTTGCCTAACAACATGACCCTAGAGAAATCACTTTCCTACTTATTCTTCAAATTATCTATAAGCTCTAGTTTACTAATAAAATCATTAATAGTACTTTCTCATTTTATAAGGATTTTCTTTTTTTCTTTCTTTCCTTCTTTCTTTTTTTCTTTTTTTTTTTCTTTTCCTATAACCCAGGGACACTTTACCACTGAGCTACATCCCCTGCCCTTTCTACTTTTTGAGACATGTTCTCCCTAAATTGCTAAATCTGGCTTCAAACTTGTGATCCTCCTCCCTTAAATTCCCCAGTTGCTGGGATTGAAGTCATGTGCAACAACTCCCAGCCCATTTTAAAAGGAATATCTGAAGATTGATGGGTAATATCTATAATGCTATTTTAGCCCATCAGAGATTAATGTTAGTATACAATAAGCCATAATTGATTGCATGTGTTGTGCTAGGCACCATGCTAGATAGTGTTACCGCTGTTGACCAGTGACGAGTCCTTGCTTCCCCAAGGTTGAAGAATAACACCAAAGAAGCACGCCGAGGCAAGGTCAGAGTAGAAATTAGAAGTTTATTAAAGGACAGCAGAAAAGACTTCTCCCGGAGGAAGAAGGGGACCCAAGAGGTGGAATCCGTGGAAGTGTGGTTGTCTCCCCTTTTTATAGTTTTGGTGATGGAATGTAAGGGGGAAGGGTTGGGACACAGGTGGGCCGAACAAGTAATCTGGGCAGGAAGGACTTCATTATCACTTCTTGGGATGGGCTATCTCCAAATCTGTTGGGGGCTGTTTCCTGGGTTCCATTAACATTTCTTTGGGGTGGACTTTGGCCTAGGGCCTTTCCATTCCATGAGTTGTCCTACATTTCCTGGAATCATTATCAGCATGGCCATTATATTAGACCCGATTTACCTAACTACACTGACTACCTAATTTTAAATCTGGCTTCATTCCCCCCTCTAATTTGGGAACTCCTTACTGCTGTAAGGAAAGGGGGCGAAGATCCTTCTGGCTTCTTCAGGCTGAAAAGGGAAGATGTGGGGCAAGCAGTTTGGAGTCCCCCTTTAAAAAGCGGGTCTATCGAGTGGTCCATGATAGAAGTCCGATTGAGAAGTAATAGGCTGGAAGGCCATTTGAGTGATGGGTGGTCTATAAGAGAAACAAGAATTCATTAGTACTGGAACCAGATTGATGCAGCAATAAACGCCAGAGCACAGGAATATGCCAATGAGTATGATGACAAAGACAGAGACTAACAATGTTTTCCACCAGGAAGTACCAGAGAACCAGGAACTAAGATATTGTTTCCATGACAAGGTTGCTGAAGACATGGCTTCTATCTGAGCATGTAAATCTTTAAGGATATTTGTCACATTGCCAGAAATGTCAGGGATGTAAACACAACATTTAACTTTTAGGGTCACAGATGTCCTTCCCCTTAAGATACAGTTTAATAATTTAATGTCATCTGATCTTGCAAAATCCTTTTATTAGTATGACCTTTGTGTCTAATAGAGAGATCTTTAATTTTGTTACTTAGGGCTGGATAACCATTCTAGTAAACACTAAGCCTACCTGTGTAGGTTAGAAATAGCTGTAGGCTTTAAACCAAAAACTACTCTGGCAGTTCTTTTTGATAGTTATCAGGCATTCCTGTCTGAGAATCTCCTTTACTTATTCTTGGAAGTTACATTTAACTATTATTATTATTTAAAATGCCCAGGAATAGCTGTGTTTTGGTTTTAACTGTCTTTGCTAAGTGTTTAAGATGAAGCAAGTCAAACTGACTTTTGTTTCTATCTATTGTTAACAGTCAGCTGAGTTTCCCTGGGAGTCCTGGGGGAACTTTACAGCATCTTCTCAGTTCCGCTTAGTGCCATTTGCGCTAGGATGGGTCCAGGCCTTGCTTGACCATGTGGCTTCCCTTGGAAGCATCAGGGATATCTCCCTTCTTTGATGACCCTCCTCTTCATAGCAAATGCACTGATTGGCTTTCTGTTCTCCAGTGGTCTCATTAACCTCCCTGATCGGGAGGTTATGTGGCCCAGAGTTGCAAAGCTCTTTGGAGAAGTCCCCTGTTTCCTGGATTCAGACTGACTCAGAGGGCAAGAGCCAAATATTGGTTTTCTTAGCCCTTTTAATTTAAATTTAATTTTAAAACTTAATCTTAAACATCCAGCAAATAAGTTTTAACAGCTTTATATTAAGAGTACTGGGCTTTAAGGTCTATCTCTCTATCCTGTAGGTGATAACTCATTATCTTAAATTAACCCAGGTTGTGTGTTCTTAAATCAGTACCTCTGCAAAACATTAACAGGCAATCTTTAGACCATTTATAAGAAAACTACAAAATAAAATTAACAAGAGTAAAAACATATTTAGTTCATATAATAGCTACCTTGAATTTTGACAGAGTTATACATTATATCCCCTGTTTGAGATCCTGGTAATTGTGACAAAAACCAACTTTTGCACACAACTTTAAATGTACTGAAATCTGGTCTACTTCTTTCATAGTCACTTTCACATGTAGTGAGATAGGGCTCTTCATAAATCTTAAATACTGTAGTTCTGAAACTGATCTTTGCTTTTAGACATCATTTTATAAAGCCTACATAAATTGTTGCTCAAGTTTACATGAATATTAGCTAACACAATATAATATCACATCTAAAACATGAATTAAAGGTTGAAAGCTTTTAACCTTTTGTAGAAAAGTAGCAAAGTACTTTTGTGTTTTGCAATAAAACCTTTACATAGATTAGGCTCTCATTAACTTAAAAATACATTTAAATTGTATCTCAGTGTAAAAAGTAACATAGAACTTTACATAACTTATTGATAACAAGTCCAGTTATAGAACACAAATGATATAAATAAATCTCCAACATGTTTTTCTTTTAAGCCTAAAATTATGATACAACTTTAGAACACCAGCTTGATATAAAGACAGACTTTTATACCTGGAAGATATGAACACATTAATAGCACCACAATTACATTGATGTTTTTGTATTAACCAAGTTTAGCTTTTAAAGAAATAACATAGCACAATTCTCTAAAACAACAGTACTTGTTTAACCAGCTGTTTAATTTAAGAGTACTTGCTCAAAAACTTACACATATAACCAACTTACACAGACCTTCTTTATCACTTACTTAAACCCTCTTAATTACTTAATAGACTCTCTTATCCAGAAACACATTTTTCCTCTATTAAATCCATACCTAGAACCTTCTAGTTTCTCTTTTCATCTGTTAACCTCCTTCTGTTCACATTTTGAAACAATACTTGTAAATTTTTGAATTTAGGCAGATTATTTCATAGACATCAACATTTTATTAGGTTTTATTTTTGAACACCTAGAAAAACTTATGAGCTTAATTTTAAAGACGTCTTTACTTTTTTTTACCTCATTTAAATTGAACCATTTGAATCATGTGAATCAAAGATATTTGGATTCATTTTTTTTTTAATTTTTCATGAGTGCTCCTCATATATCTATCAATTGTCATATCACTGCATGATATATGGACATACACACATACAGACATACTGACATACAACATGTAACACAAGTGTAACACGTAACACAATAGTAAAGGCCTTGTAGCTTTTTCTCAGGTGAAATCTCATTGCAATGTAAAAAAAAAAACAAAACAAAACTCCAGTTGATCAAAAATAGAACTTATCAGAAAAACTTAACTTGTCTGTAGGATCAAAATCATGAGCTCAAAAAAAAAAAAATGCAGAATTAAGAAAAAGCAAAAGTCCTAGAAAAAAATTGACTGGCCAGTAATTAGTAAATGTCATACAATTTACTTTTTGGTTTAATCTAGTTTAAGTTCAGGTAAAAGACACTTTTATTCTTTTTTTTTCCTTGGGCCTCAGCTCAGTCTCCTACTGAGCTCCAGGTTTTTTCTATTTGCATTTCAACTTAAATCCTGCCTGAGGCCTGGAAGGAACAAGAAAACTGGAATTCTGAGGAGAAGCCTCATGCCTAAGGCATTTTAACCATAAGTCACAATTTTTCGGTTTGGATATTGAAACTTATGATACAAGTTTAAGATACAATTTACAAAATTTCATACCTTTACATCTTCCTACACTAGAAAAACTTGCTCACACAAAACTGAAAATAGGATCTTATTTGATAATATAAAAGCTACCATCAGAAGAAATTTCTTTAGGATCATTAAACCACTTCCTTTGTTCTGAATTTCCTAAAGTAGTATTAAGTTACATTAAATCACCTGAAAAAAATTTTAAAAAGAACCACACACTACCATGTATATCCAAAATTAAGCTTTAAAAATTTTTCAAGACTGTTGCTATTTAATATCATTTCAATAAGCCAGATCAACGTTCCAATTCAACACTTTTCTAAATCTTACACACTAAGGGGAACAGATACCATATCATAATTTACTATCCTTGCCCAAGTTAATGCACTGGTACACCTAGTGAAATCTTCTCAGGCTACTCAGTTCAAAATTGATGAAAAAATAAAACTAAATGATTGGGAGTTACTTGCCAACTTGGAAGTAGAGTTCTTTAATTTTCCATCCTAAGTATTTAAGTTCTCTGGCATGAATTATCTGAAATCATAAACTAAATAAATTACCTAAACCCAACTTTTAACTCAAGATTGTGCAATGCTTCAAAAACCCATTCAGATACCAGATTGTTACAATAAAAAAAAATCATCTTTTAGATATACATTCAGCCAAGATCATCCCCAAGAAACAATCTATAATAATCTTTAAAACAGACAGACCAGATAAGAGAAAAATCTCCCCAAATTTCTAACTCTCATTTAATTATGACTCCTACATCAGTGGCACCATAGATTTCCCCATGAGTGGACCAGATGTTTTCACATAGGGGCAACTATAGGTGTAAAATCAAGGGTCTCGGTGTGGCGACTTTACTGCATTCAATGTCCTCTTCTTTTTAAGTAGACAGAGATGGAGCAATCCTTACAGTGCTGGGAAGAAATGAGGAGGTTCCCCAAAGCGAAATGGCTTTGGCAGCTGCTGAAAGTCCCTCAGTCTCCCCTTTTACTTACAGGATTAGCTCCTTTGGTTAGGTCCAAACCCAAGCAATCTGGCATATCTCCTAACTTTCCAGTAGTCAGTTTTTATCTGCCTTAGGTCTTGAAGGGGGAAGGGGGTATGTACTTTGATCGGCCCAAATTCTCCTGGCATCTCCTGGAGAGGTAATATATTTGGTTTGCCTGTTGGGGCAGACACAGAGAGGCCAGCAGATGGAGATTTTGTGGGTCCTCCTGATTCTTTTTCCTCAGTGAGTCCCCAAGATTTTCTCTTCATGGCAGACATCATAGGTAAGTCTACTTTACACTGTTGGCATAATTTAGGATTTTCCCTTAGAGCAAAGAAAATCTGAACATATGGCACTTCACACCATTTCCCTTCCTTTTTGCAAAATTTATCAAACTGTAAAATTGTATTAAAATTGATATTTCCCTCTGGTGGCCAGGTTTCTCCATCAGAGAGTTTGTATTGAGGCCAGGCCAAGAAAATGAGGTGCATTTTCTTGAGCATCTGAGGGTCAAACCTATCTCAATTTTTCAATACACAGGCTAGTGGTGCACCTGGCGTATTGGAGAGAGAGAAGCTCCCATCTAAGTGAGAAGAAAACAGGACTCAGGCGCCCCTGCCGTGCCGGAGGAAACTATTCTCATTAGGGACGTCTCCTAAGCTTGAGCTTCCTAAACGGTCCAGAAAACCCATCTCTCACCTTGCTTTGCCAAGGGGTTTCTGGTCCCCTTTAGCAAAGTGCTAGGGTCTCAGTTTGCCCTGTGCCAGAGACCGTGGGAGGATTCAGACTTAAAGGCATTACTGCTTATCCTCCCAGCCACTAAAAACCCATTGCAAAAGAGAATCATGCGTTCTTTTGTTGCCTTTGCTCTGTAGACTAAAGGAATCGCCTAAGGGTTAAGGGAAATCTACTGGTTGTAAGGTAGCAGATTACCAGAGGAGTTGATTCTAAAAATGCCTCTCTAGCAGCTTGAAGAGAACACAGCTCATTTTAAACATTGGGGCGGTAAAACAGACTAGTGAAAGTTACCTATGCACCTTAGGGAACCTGGGCAGATTTTACTATTTATCTCATGCCTTTCTCAGTCCTACAATCTGAATTGCTAACATTTCTGACCTGCGAAGGAAGGGGAGCATCCAGGAGGAATGGATGCGAGGTTGGGAGTGTTGCGTAGCCCATACAGAGGCAAATGTGATTGGGGCTTTCCCTCAGTGCCATTCATCTACCGATCACCCTAGATACCCCTGAGGGCTGTCGGGAGGGGGCTCAAGAGAAAGGAACCTTAGGAATACGTCTGAGTGTAGCCCAGATCGGAATTCCACGGTTGTTCCAAACTCCTTCCTCCACCTCCACGCATCCGAGGCAGATCAGGATTCAGGACACTGTGTACTCACGCCAATTGCTCTCCAGGCCTAGACAGAAAAGTTGGAAGTGGCTTTGACAGAACCCAACATGCCTGCTCTGTATTGAACAGGTGATTGAGAGCTGCCTAGGCCGGGAAACCTCTCACCCGAGTCTTGAAGAGTGGCGGCTGCACTAATTGCATTTAAATAACCATCGGGTGCCCACCTTACCCTCCAGAAAGAGAGAGAAAGATGCACCTCAAACAGACATGGGGTGCGTGGAGAGGCGCTTACCTCGGTATAGGTGTAGAATCTCGGTGGGACCTCCAATATGTTACCGCTGTTGACCAGTGATGAGTCCTTGCTTCCCCAAGGTTGAAGAATAACACCAAAGAAGCACGCCGAGGCAAGGTCAGAGTAGAAATTAGAAGTTTATTAAAGGACAGCAGAAAAGACTTCTCCCGGAGGAAGAAGGGGACCCAAGAGGTGGAATCCGTGGAAGTGTGGTTGTCTCCCTTTTTTATAGTTTTGGTGATGGAATGTAAGGGGGAAGGGTTGGGACACAGGTGGGCCGAACAAGTAATCTGGGCAGGAAGGACTTCATTATCACTTCTTGGGATGGGCTATCTCCAAATCTGTTGGGGGCTGTTTCCTGGGTTCCATTAACATTTCTTTGGGGTGGACTTTGGCCTAGGGTCTTTCCATTCCATGAGTTGTACTGCATTTCCTGGAATCATTATCAGCATGGCCTCCATTTTAGATTTTACTCGGTATTATATTAGACCCGATTTACCTAACTACACTGACTACCTAATTTTAAATCTGGCTTCAATAGTAAGTATACAACATTGAATAGAATATAGGTCCTTTTGAGTTCAGACCTGTTTTAAAAGAGAATAAAAGAAAATAACTGTAGCATGTTTTGTGCAATAAGGGATGGAGGTGTGTTCAAAGTGCAATGAGAAGGCAAAAGAAAAGAATAATTAATTGAGATGCAATTAAAAATATTGACTCAATTATGAACAGACATCTTAAATATAACTAACTTCAGAGTTAGAAATGGAGTATAGCTTTCTATTGCTATATTTCCTGGCATTAGAATGACAATATAGGACCTCTGCACACACCTGTAACCTGATTAGTTGTAAGGCTTAGATAGGAGGATCACAAGCTTGAGACAAGCCTGAGCAATTTAGCAAGACTCTGTAATAAAATTTAAAAAATAAAATAAAAAGGGCTAGAAATATAGCTTGAGGTAAGAGCACTTGCTTTGCATGTATGAATCCCTGGTTCCATCCCCAGTACTAGGGGTAAGGGAAATTATTGGTTCAAATTGTTTTTCCTTTTTTCAAAATAATCTTTCATATTCTTTGCACTTCTAGAAGAAATTTAATGTACAATTTAAACAAAAGTTTTGACCTTTTTTTTTTTTTAATGGTACCACTGAGCCACATCCCCAGCCCTTTTTTGTATTTTATTTAGAGACAGGGTCTCACTGAGTTGCTCAGTGCCTTGCTAAGTTGCTGAGGCTGGTTTTGAACTAGCAATTCTCCTGCCTCCTAAGCCACTGGGATTACAGGCCACTGGAATTAAAGGCTTGCACCACTGCACCTGGCAAGTTTTGACATTTTAAGGTTACTGGTTTGCTGCCTTCTTCCCCAGGAAAAGCAAATTGAAATACATCTTCCCTGTGAAGAGTCTGGCGTTAAGTGCATTTGTTTCTGATGATTTTTAGCACGAAAATTGTGTTATGAACATGAGCCATTGACCATACTTGTGTTTTTCCTGCTATTGTAGTCTTGCCTTTCTCCCTGGCCTGCTCCAGTGTAGATTTGATAGACTGATTCCCAGTGGAGCAGAAAGCAGGTTTCCTGAGTTCTTTGAGTATGATCCCATCTCTCATGAAGGTATGGGTTTAAGTCTCCCTCCTGAAATGAGAAAAGGCTTCTGTGCCCGGGCATCTTGCCACAGCTTGACTGCCTGCTGCTGGCCTGATGAAGGTTATGAGAAGCATCACACCTTCACAGTCTCTCCAGATGTATTCATAAACGTTGCACTCCAAGCCACTTATTTGACCTATACAATTGTACTTTGAATCTGCCTGTTAGTAATTGTCAGGGATGATGGTATATTGTTAGACCAGGATACAAGAAAAGACCACTGACTCCAATTAAAACCAAATTAAAGCAAGCTTATTATTTCAACCGGCCGGGCTGCCTCTCCCACCCAAAACCGCGGGAACAAGACAGCAGTCGAAGCTTTCCTGCAGCCCAGCTTTATAGCCCAGAAAGTTACACAAAACGGGGTTACAGATGACAGAACTCTGAGGAGCATAACACTAATGGTAGTTTACATTTTTGCTGGCCTGAACATCAGAATTTATGAAGGCCATTAGAGCCTCAAAGAGGATCATTACCTGGCCAGGGAAGGCCAGGATTTGTGAGGCGTCACTAAAGTTTGTCAGAGAGCCTGGCATGGGTGAGTTCAAGGTACGGGCAGGCATTCCAAGCAGGTTCAGAATTTGCAGTAATTTATAGTAAAGCCGAAATTATCTTTTCATGGCTTTGTGGCGAGATGGCTCCCAATTTTAAGAAAAGATCAGGTTGGGTCTATCAATATATACAACAGCAGCCTTTAAGTCGCCTGTTTATATGTTTGACTTTCACAGTTTTATGGTAATCCTTTCTTCTTTTGAGAAACTGATGTGACTGCATTTTTGAGAAACCAGCTTCTACCTCAGAGCAAAGCCTATCCAAGGAAGGAGGCGTGACCCTTGTCTTTGGAAAAACCCATAGAGTACTCCTAGGCAGATAGCCACCCTGCTGAGTTGTTTGTCTGTAAATAAGGGGAGAGATCTGCATGTCAGGTGTCCCTGATTCAGTTAGGCTAGGTGAGGACTCACAGCAACCCCAGAGCAACCACCAATCAGCATGAGACATGGAAAATACCTGGGATGCCAGATGACCCCCCAGTAGTTTATGGTAGTTGATAACATGTTGGGAAACCATGTAGTTTTAGCACGTACACCCCTCATGGCTTAACGGAATCAGTTCAAACGAATCCCTATCTTGTACTAACCAATCATCCCTACCCAACTTGCTCCCGCCAGTGAATGTGCTAATCAATGTTAAGAGTTGTCTGATTTTCCTGTGATGTGAAATGATTTGCTGTATGATGTTGTGACACATAGAATATCCCCAAAAACCTATAAAATCTCACTGAACAAAGGACCGGGACTCACTCCTTGGGATCACTGCGTGAACAGTTGTGAGTCCAGGCTCGAGCTTGCAATAAAGACTCTTGTGTGATTGCATCGGATTCGGCTCCTAGAGGTCTATTGGAATCCCACAAATCTGGCATTACACTTTTGGTTACTTTGGAGTTTCAGGCTATTGAAATTACAATAACTTCTTGAGATTTTTAGGCATTTTAGGTGCTCTTCTGCTTAGTTTACTTGCTTTATAAAAATTATCTTGTTTATGTTTACCAAGAGGATTACCAAGAGGATTACAAGACTATGTAATGTCTGGTAAAACAAATACGAAGTGAAGTAAAAGTATCTGGCTCAGCTTAGCCTATCACTGCTTCTTCCCCAAGTCAGGTATGCCTTTTAAAGTTTACTGGTTAACAATTACTTGGAGTCCTGTTTTCAGATAACTGCATAACCAACTCATTTGATGGAGACAGTTTTGACTAAGATGGTATATTTTTATCCCCATTTTCTTTGAAACTCTTAGGTCTCTTATATTTGGAAATATAAATCTGAATAAATAGAATATTTCTGGATCTCAGTATGAGAATTGTAAATGCTGGCTTGTGAGATCAGTCACAATCACACTCTTAGTGTAAATTTGATTATGTCTTCTTTTAGAGCAATTAAGTGACAGTAAGTCTTCCAAAATAGTGTTAAGAGCTGGTTGGAAAGGATCTTTGGAGTGATTGTTATCTCTTGTCAATTTTGTTTCACACTGGCAACATAGGGAAAGAAAGAGATTACGTAGGCCAATTGGAGTATGTGGATTCTTCTGCAGGATTGAACACAAATTGTCAAAGAAAAAATCACTTGATATACAGATATATCAAGGGTCTGAAGTAATTTTGAATTTCTAAAGCCATTTAATTAAAGTGATTTCAATGATTTACCCAATTATTTTGTTTTTTATTCTATTAAGAAAACAAATTTGGGGTTTTTGATAGTTTGTCAAAATTTGTCAGATTTTTCTGGTTTTATAGATAATTATGCTGATTTAGTGGGAGGAGGCTGGGTGATTTTAAAAGAATATAATTTCTTTCAACAGATGACAATGCCAATCTGGCACAGTGGCACACATCTGTAATCCCAGCAACTCAGGAGGCTGAAGCAGAAGGATGGCAAATTCAAGGCCACTTGCAATAGTGAGACCCTATCAAAATAGGGCCTGGGATGTGACTCAATAGTAAGGCACACACAAAGCAGTTTTGCTAGAGGATTGAAACATTATTTTTAAATACTTTCAAGTTTTGGAGGTAAACGAAATAATGCACACTTTACTGGGATGTGATCAGGGCTCTAATTGCTCTATCCCTGAAAAGATTACATAGAGGTACATGTGTTTATTCAGTGTTTATTGTGAGTTAGCCACAGGGCTAAGCTCTTTTTTTTAATAACGTTTTTAGTTGCAGATGAACATAATAACTTTATTTAAATACTTATTTATTTTTTTAATGTGGTGCCAAGGATCAAACCAGTGCCTCACATGTGCTAGGCAGGTACTCTATCACTGAGCACAACCCCACCCCTAGGCTAAACTCTAACTTCAGTTTCATCCTCCCATTAGTCCTACGAGGTAGGTAGGCACTGTTCTGTTCTTCTAGTTACACGTGAGGAAATGGAGTCACCCAGGGATTGCCATTGCTGTTAAGTGTAGAGTCAGGATCTAAGGCCAAACAGTCTGGCCTGGAGACAGTGTCCTTAACTCTTCCTCTAGACTGCATGCTCAGGGGTCTCTGGGGTTCCAAGTTCAACCCTGCCCAAGGTTGATTTTAAAGGCCAATTGACCTGTCTAGTCCTGAGGAAATCTCCCTGTCCCTGATTCCTTGGCTCCCTAGTGGACCCAATCCCCAAAGTGTTCTTGTGTGGGTTTAGTCCCTCATTCACCTCTTTTTTTTTACTTACCATAGATACCCTCTGAACACACCAGTTGGTGTTCATGGTGGACCATAAATTATGGCCAAATGTGTTAGTGGTTTTAAAAATATTACATTCAATGTAAGAGAAAAGGAGGAATGGAATTATTTCCTCTCTGAGGAGTGGAGTTGGGGCTAAGGTGGGCAGGCCTCAGAGACAGGGAATCCTGGTATCATTTCTCTTTGGATTGAATATTTCCCAGAAATATAATCTCTTTGTGCAGTTGAAAGATTTATCACCATGTATATTAAAATCTACAGATAGTCTCTAATCTGTGGCTTATGGTTAGGGTCAGATGTCAAGAAAGGTATAATTTGTTTTTTTAAAAAATATTTATTTTTTATTATAGTTGGACACAGTATCTTTATTTTATTTATTTCTTTTTATGTGGTGCTAAGGATCAATCCCAGGGCCTTGCATGTGCTAGGTGAGTGCTCTATCGCTGAGCCACAACCCCAGTCTGCAAGGTGTACTTTGTAATTGGAAAAAATAAAAGAGAGAGAATCTTGATTGAGGGGGCATTGGACAGGATGAGAGCAAAGAGGCAGGGCATATGCCGGGTGAGTGTGCCATTGATGTCAGAGCTAATTTTTGGTTAACCACACACTTTGTGTGTAGCTTGTCATTAAAATCTGAGGAATTCTGTATTGTATTGTCAAAGTAAAAATAAGTAATTTTGATCAACCCACTGCTAATATGTAAACTCCTCAGGAGTCCTCATTGCTTTTACTGCTTCTGTATCATTGTATGTATAGATGTTAAATGAATGTTGGTTAGGTCAGTTAATGGAAAGAGCCAGGTATGATGGTGCACACCTGTAATCCCAGTGGCTCAGGAGGCTAAGGCAGGAAGATTGTGAGTTCAAAGTCAGCCTCAGCAACTTAGGAAGGCCCTAAGCAATTCAGCAAGACCCTGGTCTCTAATAAAATACAAAAAATAGGACTGGGGATGTGGCTCAGTGGTTGAGCATCCATGTGTTCAATCCCTGGTATCAAAACGATGATGATGATGATGATGATGATGATGATAGAATTGAGCTGCTACATTTGGAACAACTGTATAAATAAGCAAAGTACTATGACAGCAAAGGAAAATGAGTCAGCTCTGATAGTCCCCAAGCTTCATCACAAATGCCATGGTCACATATCATCAGAAACTGTTCCTTTCTAGCAGACTCAGCATCTGGGTGCCAGGTGATTGCTGTGAATGAGTTGAGTGATTTTGGCTTTTAAAGTGTGCACAGGTTGTTAAGAGAGGTTTTAGTGTAGGTAGCACCAATTCAAACTGAACTATACTGCCTTCCAAAATTCCCAAAGAAATCTTTCTTGTCTTCAGTAGAGTTTGCTTTAATGCTGCTGGGGTGAGTAGTAGTTGCTTAGTACTTTTTTAAAAAAATATTTATTTTTTAGGTGTAGATGGACACAACACAATGCCTTTATTTTTATGTGGTGCTGAGGATAAAACCTGGGTCCCCGCCCCCCCCCTGCTAGGCGAGCAAGCGCTCTATGCTCTATCGCTGAGTCACAATCCCAGCCCTGCTTAGTGACTTTTTGAGTGCTAAGAATTCTTCAGTGACTTGAATAATCTGCCGCAGTCTGGCTGGGCACAAATCACTGAGCCGCCACAAAAGCACTTGTATGTTCAAACAGGAAACTTTATTGCCCGAACTCTACCAGCACTCCACACACACTCCCTGGGAACTCTCCCAGCTCTTCCCCAGGCTCCGCGCCTACTCTCGGACCCCCAAAAGAACTCAACGGAACTCCAAAGTAGCGGGCTCCCGAGTCAGCCAGAGCCACCCTATTGCGGGACAGTAAAGGTCTATATACAATTGAATACACAGCTTAACATAACCATCATCATCTCAATGGCTCCATGGCATCACCTCTCAACCACTCCCTTCTGGCAAAATGCCATGCATCCTCCCGATGGCTGTGGCCCTCAACAATAATCTATAGCATGCAATTTAACCTTGTTGCAGGGCTCAAGACAATAACTGTTTTCAAGAAAGACTAATTTTTATAAATGTGTTATTTGTTTTGAGCTACAAATTAATAGTTGTCAGCTTCATTCAGCCATTGTGACATGTGACCTGCAAGCAAGCTAGTATCTAAATGTAATAAGAGGAAGCCCTGGTGCACTAAGTGAGAAACCTTCTTAGGGCCCTGCAGAGCCTTGTGAATGGCATTTGCTTACTTGTTTGGGGTAAATTTCTGTAGAAAATAAGGCTATCTCTATAGAGGGGCATTGCCAGCTTCATTTGCTGATGTGGGAGTTATTGAAATAGCAGGAAATGGTATGAACCCTAATACACTGTGGATTTCCTGGAGGGCCTGAGTCTTTGCATTGCTGATCCTATGAAATTGAATAAAACTGGTTGAATTTTGGACTAATTTATTTTCTTTTCCTTTTTTTTTTAAATGGTAGTTTTAGGGATTGAACTACTCTGGGTTCAAACTTCAGCACTGCATAAAACAAATAAACAAAAATTGAAAAACCAGCCTCTACCTCAGAGCAAAGCCTTCCAAGGAAGGGACATTACCTTTGTCCTTGGAAAGACCCACAGAGCACTCCTAGGCACATTCCCACCCTGCTAAGTTGTTTATCTACAAATAACAGGAGAGATCTGCTGCACCAGGTGTCCCTGACTCAGTCAGGCTAGGTGGGGATCCATAGCAGCCCCCTAGCAGCCACCAATCAGCATGAGACAGGGAAATACCTGGGATGCCAGATAACCCTCCCAGCAGTTTATGGTGGTTGATAACAAGTTGGGAAACCATGTAGTTCAGCACATACACCCCTCTTGGCTCAAACCAATCAGTTCAAATGAATACCCCTTTTGTACTGACCAATCACCCCTAACCAACTTGTTCCCGCCAGTGAATGTGCTAAACATGTTTTAGAGTTGTTATTTGATTTTCCTGCGATGTGTGATGATTTGCTAAGGGATGCTATGATGTATGTGAAGTCTCTGCCCTCTCCAAAAAATGTATAAAACTGCTGCAAACCCTGGGCTCAGGGCCTCTCAGTGTCACCAGTTGCTATGTGTGTGCGGGGAGGACCGAGCTAGCTCTCAATAAACACCTCTTTGCTGCTTACATTGATCTTGGGTCTCTGGTGGTCTTTGGAGGTCCTGAATTCGAGCATAACATATGGGGGCTCATCCGGGATCCCCCTAATAAGCCTACCCAGACACCCCGATCGAGAGGTGATGAAAACCCGGCCGGTAAGTAAAGGCATTGCTTTCCTTTTCTTCCTTTTCTTGTGTAAGTTTCTGTGCTCTGGATGCATGCAGTTATGGTTTTGTGTGGTGAGGTCGGCAAAAGGTCCAGGGCAGCCGACGGGGTTTGTGGGAGATGTCCCCAGCCCCTTTCTGGGTTCTGAGTGGATTGCCTGTAGTAAAGTATTTTGTGAAGTATTTGGTAAAGTATTTTGTAGCTGACAGATCCGCGGTCCGCCTGAGCCTTTAGTTTCTGGGTAGCAATCCACGACGCGCTGAGAATCCTGTGGCCGCGCTGCGAATTTTGTTATGTGTGTTTGTTTCTATTGTCCTGTCTGTCTCCACCCCAACACTCTGGCAAGAGAACTTATCTCCCAGTCTGGGGTCTTCAGACCCAATCTGAGGGGGATGCTCCCCCAATCCATTTGTCTGAAGGGAAGGCCCCAGTTGGCTTGGGGCCAGCACCCACTCTCATTTTTTTGACAATCTGAAGAGGGAATCTATGTCTTTGTGTGTCTTTTGGCTGTGTCTGTGTTAAGTGTGATGGCATTGTTTTACTTTGGGCAGATGCAGAGTCCCAAGTTCCAATCTGCCTTAGATGTGTGGAGGTAACTTTAGCTAAATTTTAGCCTAAATTGTCCCTAGTATGCTTCTCCTGTAAGGGACCAAAAGTCAATAGAACCGCCAGCTTTTCTGTTCTCACCTCTTACACCCCTTTTAACTGTGTTTTAAAGAACTTTGATAAACTTTACTCCCCTTTGTTAAACGAGATTAGGGAAGCAGTGTTTCCTTTTCTTCACATAGTTGGCTTGAGTGCACCCACTGCAGAGGGAAATGCCTCCTGGGGATCTAAGAACTTTGATATCTCGCTTTAACTTTTCTCAAAACCCTGTCCTCATTATTAAATTGGCATTAATTGGCTTTGGGACCGAACTTTCAGTCATAAATTTTGGCGACCCAGAGGGGACTTTAGAGGAGTCCCCACTCTGCCTTCTTGGGGAAACCTAGCACTCGAGACAACTGCAAGCAGAGGATGAACTTTTTGGGAGCTGACTACTAAAAAGTTAGGAGATATGGAGAGTGCCTGGTGCCTGGGGTCAGACCAAACCAGAGGAACTAATCCTGTAAGTAAAAGGGGGGACTGAGGGACTCCCAGCAGCTGCCAAAGTCATTTTCGCTTTGGAGAAATTCCTCATTCCTTCCCTGCACTGTAAGGATTGCTCCATCTCTGTCTACTTAAAAAGAAAGGGACACTGAATACTGTAAAGTCATCACACTGAGCCCCTTGATTTTACACCTATAGTTGCCCCTATGTGACAACATCTGGTCCACTTGTGGGGAAATCTATGGTGCCACTGATAAAAGTGTCATAATTAAATGGGTGTTAAAAACCTGGAGAGATTTTCTCTTATCTGGTCTGTCTGTTTTGAAGGTTAATATAGATTGATTCTTGGAGATGATCTAGGCTAAATGTGTGTCTAAAAGATGATGTTTCATTGTAACAATCTGGTATCTAAATGAGTTTGAAGCATTACATAATCTTGCAGTTAAAAGTTGGGGTTAGGTAATTGTTTAGTTTGTGATTTCAGATAATTCATGCCAGAGAACTTAAATACTTAGGATAGAAAATTTTAAAAACTCTACTTCCAAGTTGGCAAGTAACTGCCAATCATTTAGTTTTATTTTTTTCATCAATTTTTGAACTGGGTAGCCTGAAAAGATTTCACTAGGTGTACCAGGGCATTAACTTGGGCAAGGATAGTAAATTATGATATGGTATCTGTTCCCCTCAGTGTGTAAGATTTAGAAAAAAAGGTGTTAAATTAAAACGTTGGTCTGGCTTATTGAAATGACATTAAATAGCAACAGTCTTAAAAAATTTTAAAGCTTAATTTTGGATATACATAGTAGTGTGTGGTTCTCTTTTAAAATTTTTTCAGGTGATTTAATGTAACTTAATACTACTTTAGAAACTTCAGAACAAAAAAAGTAGCTTAATGATCCTGAAGGAACTTCTTCTGATGGTGGCTTTTATATTATCAATAAAGATCCTATTTTCAGTTTTGTGTGAGCAAGTTTTTCTAGTGTAGAAAGATATAAAGATATAAAATTTTGAAAATTGCATTTTAAACTTGTATCATAATTTTCAACATCCAAACCTGGAAATTATGACTTATGGTTAAAATGCCTTAGGCATGAGGTTTCTGCTCAGAATTCCAGTTTTCCCAGTTCCTTCCAGACCTCAGCCAGGACTTAAGTTAATATGTGCTAAGAGCCACAGCCAATTAATATGATGCATGGCATTTTTGATTGAAAGGTGATGCCAGCTAGCCATTGAGATGATATGATTATGTTAAAAA
Organism: Callospermophilus lateralis; assembly: GCF_048772815.1. Taxonomy (NCBI): domain Eukaryota; kingdom Metazoa; phylum Chordata; class Mammalia; order Rodentia; family Sciuridae; genus Callospermophilus; species Callospermophilus lateralis. The sequence continues at coordinate 65,560,998 of NC_135308.1, forward strand.
TTACATTCATATGGATACCGGACTCCTGCTGTTCACCTCGGCCTGCTGCGGGACTCCTGGAGAGTTCCCATTGGTTGGGAAAGTGCAGTAGGAGGGAATTCCAGGGGAGGAACTTGCTCTGGGGTTCCGGGAGGAGACCGGGGAACGCCGCGTGTGTGGATCGGGAATCATCCCGGGCGCGTACGTGGTATTGGTGGTTATTTTAAAAATAAAGTTTGTTCCTGTTTGAGTGGCTCGTGATCTTATGCCCAGACAGACTGCGGCAATTGGTGGCCCGTGTGGGGAACGCCTGAAGCTTGGAGGTGAGTAAAATTGCTCGCCCCTGAGGGAAGGCGACAGAATGGGTGACCATTTCAAAAAACAATGTGTTCTTCTTTTGATTTATTTTGTTTTTGTTTCAAGCTGCCTATCCCTAGAATTATCTCAGGCAAACTGAGAAAAATGGTTGGCTCAAGGTTTGAAGTTGTTTGGCCCTGAGAAAGAGAAAATTGATACAACTATTTTTTGCTCCGTTTTTGTTTCATTCTGTTTTGGTTTTGTTTTATGTTATCTTATTGGGTTGTTACCTTTATAGTAGATTAGAAACTAGTAAAAAACAAACCAAAAGACTGTTAAGTAAATTATTAGAGGTCCAGACTGTGGTAGAAAACATGTCAGGTCAAGCAAAAGAGAAGGTCTCTCCAGCTAGTCAGACAGAGGAAAATTTGAAGAAAGAAAGCTTAGAGGAAAAACAACCATCAGGCGGGGAATTACAACAGGAGGCTGCTACTAACTCCGTTCTATCACCAGAGGGCGTAATTCAACCAACAGCTCCACCTACAGCTGAGCGGCCCTCAACTCCCGTAGTTGATGGACAAAATCCTGAGGCAGGATCCCAAAGATTAGCATGCCCTGTACTTGAGCAGGCAGGAGGGCAACGAATTCACCGTGCTTTAGATTTCAAAACAGTGAAGCAATTAAAGGAGGCTGTAACAACCTATGGCCCGCAAGCACCCTTCACCATAAGTATGGTCAAATCTATTACCAACTTGGACATGACATCAGCAGATTGGGCTAACATGTGTCGATCTGTGCTAAATGGAGGACAATATTTGTTATGGAAGGTTGCCAATGAGGAATTTTGCACGGAGACAGCTAGGCGAAGTGCAGCAGCCGGTTACCCTCAAAGAAATCTAGAAATGTTGTTAGGAAAGGGACCTTATGAGGGTCAATGGCAACAAATTGAATATGATCCTGGTGTATACGCACAAATTGCTGTAGATGCGGTTAGGGCATGGAAAACTTTACAGGGGCATGGAGATTTACAAGGACAGTTATCTAAGGTAATACAAGGAACTAATGAACCTTACGCTGAATTTGTAGATAGGCTTATTCAGACAGCTTCTAGAATATTTGGAGATACAGAACAGGCAATGCCATTTATAAAACAACTGGCTTATGACCAAGCAAATCGTTGCCACAGAGAGGTCATTAGACCATGGAAACATGAAGATTTAAACACATATATTAAATTATGTAGAGACATTAATGAACAAGGGCAAATCTTAGCAACAGTACAACAGGCTTTAGATGCCAGGCCAAAAACATGCTACAATTGTGATCAAACAGGATATTTTAAAAGGAGTTGCCCCATAGGAGGAGGGTTTAACAAAGCTAGGTATCAAAGGAATAGAATACCAGGTATTTGCCCACGATGTCGTAGAGGGAGACATTGGGCTAATGAATGCCGTTCTCAAACCACCATAGAGGGCACTCCGTTATCAAAAAACGGACAAGGACCAAGTGTTTACCCACGATATCGTGGAGAAAGGCATCAGGCTCCATTGCCAAAAAACGGACTGGAGGGCCCAATGCTCCGGGGCCCAAAACCACAAATATACGGGGCAATGGAGAAACCCAGCAGCACCATCAAGGTAGTGCCCAGGACACATTATCCATTAAATCCCTTATCAGACAAACTAGTGGGAGCGCAGGGTTGGACATCTGCGCCTCTGCAAGAGCAGTACAACTCCAGAGATGGGAGTTCAAATCATTCCCACAGGAGTAAAAGGGCCTCTTCCCCAAGGAACAGTAGGCTTATTATTGGGACGCAGTTCTTCTACACTAAAAGGACTTATGATAAGTCCTGGGGTAATTGATCCCGATTATGAAGGTGAAATAAAAATTATAGCTAGTTCTCCAAGAGGTATATCAGTAATTTCACCAGGAGATAGAATAGCACAGTTATTAATAGTACCCAGCCTACATGATAAATTTTCCAGTCGTACTGTAGAAAGAGGTACCAGGGGATTGGGCTCCACAGGTGTAGATTGAGCTATGCTGTCTTTAAATTTAGATTCTAGCCCCATGCTAAAACTAAATATTCAAGGACATGACTTTAATGGGCTGCTGGAGACAGGTGCTGACCTCAGCATCATATCTCGTCAAGAATGGCCAAAACATTGGCCATTACAACAAGCCACTCAAACGCTTCGAGGCCTAGGAGTGGCGACTAATCCCCATAGAAGTGCAATGGTATTAGATTGGAAGGATCCTGAAGGATGTGAAGGAACTATACAGCCCTATGTATTGGATCATCTTCCTATAAATTTATGGGGACGAGATGTCCTAGATCAATTAGGTTTGACATTAACAAATAACATCAGTCCTACCGTGCCCACTACTAGGGCTAGACAAGGCTTTAGGAAAGAAAAAAGATTAAGAGAACAAGAACAAGGTATGACAGCACCAATTCAAATAGATCAAGAAATAAATAGACATGGATTGGGTTCTCAAAAAGGGCCACTGAGACAATCAAAATTACTTGGAAATCAGACAGACCAGTGTGGGTTCCTCAGTGGCCCTTGACTAAAGAAAAGATACAAGTAGCCCATGACCCGGTCAAACAACAATTAGCAGAGGGACATATACAACCTTCCGTATCTCCCCATAATACTCCCATTTTTGTCATTAAAAAGAAATCTGGTAAATGGAGATTATTACAAGATTTAAGAGCCATTAATAATGAGATGGTTATTATGGGACCTGCTCAATCAGGGATTTCCCCAATTGTCTGCTTTACCAAAAACCTGGTATGTTTTAGCTATAGATATTAAAGATTGTTTTTTTTCAATTCTAATTCATCCTGAGGATAGTCCACATTTTGCATTTACTATCCCTGCACTAAATCATGAAGGTCCTGATCAGAGATATGAATGGAAAGTACTCCCTCAGGGGATGGCTAATAGTCCAACTATGTGTCAAATTTATGTTAACAAAGCAATCCAACCACTTAGAAATCAAAATCCTGAACTACAAATATTTCACTATATGGATGATATGTTATTGGCACATAAAGATAAAAACACATTGATAGAATGTTATGCCACACTTACAAATTTATTAAAAGGTTATAATCTAGAAATAGCAATAGATAAAGTACAATTAAATCTTCCAATTAATTATCTAGGAGTTCTGTTATCCTCAACCATGGTCCATCCACCAAAAATTCAAATACGAGTAGATCAACTCAAATCACTTAATGACTTTCAAAAGTTATTGGGAGACATAAATTGGATAAGGCCTTATCTAGGCATACCAACAGGAGAGCTAGGACCTTTATTTGATATCCTAAAAGGTCCATCAGATCCAAATTCACCCCGCATGTTAATGCCTGAAGCAAGAAAGGCATTAAAAATCATTGAAACATATATGGAAAATATGCATTTGGATAGAATTGATATAAGTTTGCCTTTATTATTTATTGTACTACCAACAAAAAATATTCCTACAGGAGTATTTTGGCAAGAAGGTCCATTATTGTGGATACATTTATCTTATTCTCCTAATACTATTCTTACTAGATATCCTGAGGCTGTAGGACAATTAATACTCAAAGGAATAAAAGCAGCAAAGGGAGTGTTTGGAATTTCTCCCAATAAAATTATTACTCCATATACTATGGATCAAATTGATGAGTTAACTAATGAGTTAAATACTTGGGCAATAATCATGTGTAAATCTAATGTTTCATTTGATAATCACTTACCATCTAATCCTTTGTTGTCTTTTTGGTCTAAGCATCCTGTAGTTTTTCCAAAAATGACAAGAAAAACACCTATCATGAATGCTCCAAATATATTCACTGATGGGTCAAATAATGGTACAGCAGCAGTAGTTACCCCTGATCAAACTTTTACATTTTTAGTACCCAAACGATCAGCTCAAAAGGTAGAGCTTAATGCAGTATTACAAGCTTTTATGATGTTTAAAGATTCTGTATTTAATTTATTTTCTGATAGTCAGTACGTAGTTAATGCTATAGTATCCCTTGAAGATGCTGGTAGGATTTCCCCTTCTTCTACTGTCTTCTCTGTTTTCCACTATACAAAGTCTAATCTGGGACAGAAAAGATCCATTCTTTATAGGACATATCAGGACACATACAGGATTGCCTGGAGCCCTTAGTTTGGGCAATGAATTAGCAGATAAATCTACACATGACATATATATTTTCTCCACAATAGAAGAAGCTATAAATTTTCATAAAAGGTTCCATGTCAATGCTAATACTTTACAAAAGTGTTTTAAAATAACTAAAGAACAAGCCAGACATATAATAAAACAGTGTCAAAATTGTGTGACATTTTTACCACAAGTTAATCTTGGAGTCAATCCTAGAGGACTGATACCTAACCATATTTGGCAGATGGATGTCACACACTTGCCAGAATTTGGAAAATTAAAATATTTGCATGTTACAGTTGATACTTCTTCCGAATTTTTGATGGGCTCCTTTCATGCCGGAGAAAAAACTAAAGATGTTATAGCTCATTGCTTACAAAATTTTGCCACTGTGGGCGTTCCAAAACAGTTAAAAACAGATAACGGTCCTGGTTATGCTTCTACCTCTTTTAAACAATTTTGCTCATCATTTGGCATTACTCACATAACAGAAATTCCATACAATCCACATGGACAAGGCATAGTTGAAAGAGCTCATCAAACTATTAAAATGTACTTATTAAAACAAAAGGAGGGAATTGGAAATATCCCCCAAAGATAAACTTAAAATAACCCTTTTTACTCTAAACTTTTTAAATTTGGATTCATCAGGGCTTAGTGCTGCAGAAAGACATTTGAATCCAAAAAATGTACATAAGCCTAAGGTACTTTGGAAGGATATTCTAACAGGACAATGGAAAGGTTCTGACCCAGTGATTGTCTGGAGTCGGGACTCTGTTTGTGTTTTTCCACAGGAAGAACAGCAGCTGATTTGGATTCCAGAGAGGTTAACTAAAACAATTTCTACAAACCAAAAAGAAGATGATTTGACTGAAATCCATAACAGCTGATATCCAGAACTCCAGCTTGGCTATTCTTACATCTGCGACAGTGATTAACCAGGATGCTTTTTTCAATATCTATTTATTATTGTTTTTTCCCACATCATAAAGTTCTATTTTATTTTTGAGCTCATACAGACCTAGGTTAATGTTTTTCTGATCAGTTTTATTTTTTGACTGTGGAGTTTTTAACATTGCAATGGAGATTTCACCTAGATAAAGCTACAAGGCCTTTACTATTGTCTTATGTGTTGTATGTTACGTGTGCATACTTCTGTTTTGTGTTGTATGTCTGTATGTGCGCATGTCCATATATCATATATGAGAAGTGCTCATGAATAAATGGATCCAAATTTTTTTATTATTCACATGATTTTAATGGTTTAATTTAAATTGGGTAAATAGCTGTTGAAGATTATTTTAATATGTGTTCATCTTTCCTTTTCATTATATTTAATAATTCTGTTCAGGATAATGTAAATTGTTCTAAAAAATGTTTTCTTAGTACCTGTTGAAATGTTACATTTTTTTTTTTAACATCATTGTCAGAATTCCTATTTTCATCCCAGTGCCGGTGAAGACAAAGATGAAACCAAACTACAACTTCTTCGATAATTATAACAACAAACTGTATAAACTGATACATCAATGAATAATAACTCAACAAGTAATGCTCAATCAATGAGTCGATTTATCTTGGGAGGAAATGGACATATTGATAGATTCCTCCACTTTGAACTGCTTACAGAACTTGCCTGGACTATGTATCACTTGTATGCACTGTGATCTATCTGTTGATGCAGCGAATTATGGTAATGCTGGCGTATCTTTGCTGATGTGTCACCAGTGATGCAATTTTCCCTAAGGAGCCGTCAATTGATTTGGTGTCGTGGCATTTCTGTATCCTCCTCCCTTCTACTAGTGATGGTCGAATTTTGGGGGCCAACAGAGGTGAGGCAAAGAACCTCACCCCCCCACACTGGTGCATAGGCCTATTCACAAGTATGGCTAATTGCTGGACCGGTAGTCAGTGACGGGTATGATCCAATTGCAGTGGTATCAACCTAAGACAGGAGGCTGACGCCTAAAGGTCAGTTTTCCGATGACGGGTAAGAACCATTTGTTAAATTGGACAAACCTAACAGGCATAATCCCTGGCCACTTTGCTTGTTGCTTAATTAAACAGAAGGGGGGAGATGCTAAGAGCCACAGCCAATTAATATGATGCATGGCATTTTTGATTGAAAGGTGATGCCAGCTAGCCATTGAGATGATATGATTATGTTAAAAATTACATTCATATGGATACCGGACTCCTGCTGTTTACCTCGGCCTGCTGCGGGACTCCTGGAGAGTTCCCATTGGTTGGGAAAGTGCAGTAGGAGGGAATTCCGGGGGAGGAACTTGCTCTGGGGTTCTGGGAGGAGACCGGGGGAACGCCGCGTGTGTGGATCAGGAATCATCCCGGGCGTGGTATTGGCGGCTATTTTAAAACTAAAGTTTGTTCCTGTTTGAGTGGCTCGTGATCTTGTGCCCAGACAGACTGCGGCAGATATGCAAATAGAAGAGGCCTGGAGCTCAGTAGGAGACTGAGGGGAAAAAAAAGTAAAGGTGTCTTTTACCTGAACTCAAACTAGATTAAACCAAAAAATAAATTATATGGCATTTACTAATTACTGGCCAGTCATTTTTTTTTTTTTAGGACTTTTGCTTTTTCTTAGATTCTATATTTTTTTGAGCTCATGATTTTGATCCTACAGACCTAAGTTAATGTTTTCTGATCAGTTCTATTTTTGATCAACTGTGGAGTTTTTAAACATTGCAATGGAGATTTCACCTGAAAAAAACAGCTACAAGGCCTTGTGTATGTGTGCACACTTGTGTTATGTGTTATATGTTGGTATGTCTGTATGTGTGTATGTCCATATATCATGCAGTTATATGACAATTGGCAGATATATGAGGAGCGCTCATAAAAAATTTTAAAAAATGGATCCAAATATCTTTGATTCACGTGATTCAAATGGTTCAATTTAAATTGGGTAAACAGATAAAAGTAAAGATGTCTTTAAAATTAAGCTTATAAGTTTTTCTAGGTGTTCAAAAGGACCCTAATAAATAGTTGATGTCTATGAAATAATCTGCTTAAATTCAAATTATGATATGGTATCTGTTCCCCTCAGTGTGTAAGATTTAGAAAAAAAGGTATTAAATTAAAACGTTGGTCTGGCTTATTGAAATGACATTAAATAGCAACAGTCTTAAAATTTTTTAAAGCTTAATTTTAAACTAATTAAATTTAAAATTTTTTAAATTAATTAAATTTAAAAAAATTTTTAAAGCTTAATTTTAAATTCAAAAATTTACAAGTATTGTTTCAAAATGTGAACAGAAGGAGATTAACAGATGGAAAAGAAAAACTAGAAGGTTCTAGGTATGAATTTAATAGAGGGAAAATGTGTTTCTGGATAAGAGAGTCTATGTGATTAAGTAATTAAGAGGGTTTAAGTAAGTGATAAAGAAGGTTTGTGTAAATTGGTTATATATGTAAGTTTTCGAGCAAGTAATCTTAAAGAAATTAAAAATTATACAACTATGGTTAAACTACAACTGTTATTTTTCAATATTGTAATGTTATTTGCTTAAAAGCTAAACTTGGTTAATATAAAATCATCAAAGTAATTGTAGTGCCATTAAATGTGTTCATATCTTCCAGGTATACAAGTTTGTAAGGTAGAAGCTTCAAAAGAGCATTATATCAAGCTGGTATTCTAAAATTGCATGTAATTTTAGGCTTAAAAAACAATACGTTGGAGATTTATTTATATCATTTATGTTCTATAACTGGACTTGTTATCAATAAGATATGTAAAGTTCTATGTTACTTTTTATACTGAGATACAATTTAAATGTATTTTTAAGTTAATGAGAGCCTAATCTGTGTGAAGGTTTTATTGTAAAACACAAAAATACTTTGCTACTTTTCTACAAAAGGTTAAAAGCTTTCAGCCTTTCTTTAATTCATGTTTTAGGTGTGATATTATATTGTGTTAACTAATATTCATGTGAACTTGAGCAACAATTTATGTAGGCTTTGTAAAATGATGTTTAAAAAAACAAAGATCAGTTTCAGAACTACAGTACTTAAGATTTATGAAGAACCCCGCCTTACCTGAGATAAGGCTCTGTGTCCCATCTCACTGCATGTGAAAGTGACTATGAAAGAAGTAGGCCAGATTTCAGTACATTTAAAGTTGTGTCCAAAAGTTGGTTTTTGTCAAGATTACTAGGATCTCAAACAGGGGATTATAATGTATAACTCCACCAAAATTCTAGGTAGCTAAAATTTTAACATCCCCAGTTATACATGAACTAAATATGTTTTTAACACACAACCTGAGTTAATTTAAGATAAGGGTTATCACCTACAGGATAGAGAGATAGACATTAAAGCCCAGTACTCTTAATATAAGGCTGTTAAAACTTATTTGCTGGATGTTTAAGATTAAGTTTTAAAATTAAAGTTAAATTAAAAGGGCCAAGAAAACCAGTATTTGGCTCTTGCCCTCTGAGTCAGTCTGAATCCAGGGAACAGGGGACATCTCCAAAGAGCTTTGCAACTCTGGGCCACATCACCTCCTGATCAGAGAGATTAATGAGACCGCTGGAGAACAGAAAGCCAATCAGTGCATTTGCTATGAAGAGGAGGGTCATCAGAGAAGGGAGACATCCCTGATGCTTCCAAGGGAAGCCACATGGTCAAGCAAGGCCTGGACCCATCCTAGTGCAAATGGCACTAGCAGAACTCAGAAGCTGCTGTAAGTTCCCCCAGGACTCCCAGGGAAACTCAGCTGACTGTTAACAATAGATAGAAACAAGTCAGTTTGACTTGCTTCATCTTAAACACTTAGCAAAGACAGTCAAAGCCAAAACACAGCTATTCCTGGGCATTTTAAATAATAATAATAATAATAGTTAAATGTAACTTCTAAAAATAAGCAAACTGGAGGCTGCAAAAGAGATTCTCAGACAAAAATGCCTGATAACTATTAAAAGGAACTGCCAGAGTAGTTTTTAGTTTGAGGCCTACAGATATTCCTAACCTACGCAGGTAGGCTTAGTGTTTGCTAGTATGGTTATCCAGCCCTAATAACAGAATTAAAGATTTCTCTATTAGACACAGAGGTCAAACTAGTAAAAGATTTTGCAAGATCAGATGACATTAAATTATTAAACTGTGTCTTAAGGGGAAGGACATCTGTAACCCTAAAAGTTAAATGTTATGTTTACAGTCCTGGTAACTGGGGATGTTAAAGCCTGGTGAGGGAACTTATGTACAGTGACATGTTCCAGCTGCTGCAACACTTATTCAGTACTCATGGTTTTTGTTTCTCTCATAGAAGCAGCCATCCCCAGATGACAACCTGTTTTTCCCCAACCAGACCTCAAATGGAACTGACTTCTAAAAGGGAACTCATGTCCCCCATGTCATCGTCCCCCATGTCATCGTCCCCCACGTCGTCCATCGACCCCCATGTCATCGAGCCCCCTCATGTTTGACACCCCTTTTCAGCTCTGAAGCAGCCAGAACGAGCTATCGCCCCTTCTCACCCCTTCTCCTTACAGCAATAAAGTTTCTAAAATTAGGGGAAATAAAGCCAGAAATGGATAGGCAGTGTAGACAGGTAAATCGAGTCAGGTTGGATCTTAGAAGGCCAATTTTAAGTGAGTTTGGGAAGTTAAAGACTGTCCCCTGAGGATTACTGTTTACCAAGATGTAGAGCCTGCCCAAATAGGCCCCCAACTGAGGAAACCATGATTGGTTCCCAAGTTTCCAGACAAAGGGGGGAATGAAAAACCAGCCTCTGCCTCAGAGCAAAGCCTGTCCAAGGAAGGGACATGACCTTTGTCCTTGGAAAAACCCACAGAGCACTCCTAGGCACATTCCCACCCTGCTAAGTTGTTTATCTACAAATAACAGGAGAGATCTGCTGCACCAGGTGTCCCTGACTCAGTCAGGCTAGGTGGGGATCCATAGCAGCCCCCTAGCAGCCATCAATCAGCATGAGACAGGGAAATACCTGGGATGCCAGATGACCCTCCCAGTATTTTATGGTGGTTGATAACAAGTTGGGAAACCATGTAGTTCAGCACGTACACCCCTCTTGGCTCAAACCAATCAGTTCAAATGAATACCCCTTTTGTACTGACCAATCACCCCTAACCAACTTGTTCCCGCCAGTGAATGTGCTAACCATGTTTTAGAGTTGTTATTTGATCTTCCCGCGGTGTGTGATGATTTGCTAAGGGATGCTATGATGTATGTGAAGTCCCTGCCCTCTCCAAAAAATGTATAAAACTGCTACAAACCCTGGGCTCGGGGCCTCTCAGCGTCACCAGTTGCTGTTTGTGTGTGGGGAGGACCGAGCTAGCTCGCAATAAACACCTCTTTGCTGCTTACATTGATCTTGGGTCTCTGGTGGTCTTTGGGGGTCCTGAATTTGAGCATAACAAAATAAAGGTATTGTGTCCAACTACAACTAAAAAACAAATATTTTTTTTAAAAAATTCAAAATAGCATTACTGGAATATTTATTTCAAATGGCAGCCTTCATACTGCAGGCAACAACTGTTTGCTGTTAGTATTTGTAAACTTTTGGCCACACTGGATAGATACCTAGCCCTAGAATGGTGTGTGCTGATTACTGACCAATGTAGAGAGATTTTTTTCTTTTTTGATGAATTTAAGCTGTTAAGGGACAACGAAGTGTTTTGGGTAAGAAAAATTATACATTGCTCTTGTTCTGAAAAACCAGCCTCTATCTCAGAGCAAAGCCTGTCCAAGGAAGGGACATGACCTTAGTCCTTGGAAAGACTCACAGAGCACTCCTAGGCACATTCCCACCCTGTTAAGTTGTTTATCTACAAATAACAGGAGAGATCTGCTGCACCAGGTGTCCCTGACTCAGTCAGGCTAGGTGGGGATCCATAGCAGCCCCCTAGCAGCCATCAATCAGCATGAGACAGGGAAATACCTGGGATGCCAGATGACCCTCCCAGTATTTTATGGTGGTTGATAACAAGTTGGGAAACCATGTAGTTCAGCACGTACACCCCTCTTGGCTCAAACCAATCAGTTCAAATGAATACCCCTTTTGTACTGACCAATCACCCCTAACCAACTTGTTCCCGCCAGTGAATGTGCTAAACATGTTTTAGAGATGTTATTTGATTTTCCCGTGGTGTGTGATGATTTGCTAAGGGATGCTATGATGTATATGAAGTCCCTGCCCTCTCCAAAGAATGTATAAAACTGCTACAAACCCTGGTCTCGGGGCCTCTTAGCGTCACCTGTTGCTGTGTGTGTGCGGGGAGGACCGAGCTAGCTTGCAATAAACACCTCTTTGCTGCTTACATCGATCTTGGGTCTCTGGTGGTCTTTGGGGGTCCCGAATTCGAGCATAACAGTTCATGTGCTTCCCCAGCACCATGTTGTTGGTGTTTTGTTTGTTTTGTTGTTTTCTTCTGTTTTAGAGGTAGTAGGGATTGAAAGCACAGCTGCTCTACCATGGAGCATCATACCTAGGCCTTTTTTTTTTTAATCTTTATTTTGTTTATTTTCATGTGATGCTGAGGATCAAACCCAGTGCTTCATGTGTGTGAGGCAAGAGCTCTGCCACTGAGCCACAACTCCAGTCTCCTTTGGTAGTTTTGAGAGAGAGCATGCTAATTTGTCCATGTTACCCTTGATTCTCAGCTTCCCAGCTAAATAGCTGGGCCTCAGCTTCCCAAGTAGGCATCACCAAACCTAGCCCAAAGTGTTGCTTTTGCTACCACAAAATTTTTTCTGTTAAAGGTGATGTGGGCCCAACACTCATCACTACCCTTTCAGGCTGAATCCTAAGCAGAGGCTTCCAGGTGAGAAATTCACATGCTGCACCACTGCTAAACTGAAGCTTTTCCTTGTTTATCTGGGTTCTACCTGAGCAAGTTGGATTTGATGTTACCTATATTTATTTTGAATGGGTCCCTCAGCAGGGAAGCACTTAACCTGCAAAACTATAAAGTCTGTGTTCATCTTTTATGCCTGGAGGCCTGTTCTGTCCTGAGGGAGCTTCTAGGCTTGGGTGGGCTCAGTGGGGTTGGGGCTGAAAACTGAAGCTATAAGTCTATTAATAGGACAGATGCAGTGGCTTCTGGCATGGAATGTGCTTCCAAATGTTATCAAAGCTTTGAGTTCTTGGAAAGAGGAAAAATACATTTAGCTGCTTGATTTTGGACACAGTAGTTGACGTGGGACCTTACATCACCATCACACTTTAAAAATAATTCTCTTACTCAAACACAAGGAAATCAAACTAAAAATCTATGTATTGAGGCTAGAGTTTGCCATGGTCTGAGACAGTTGTCTATCAACTTGGGTTCCACAGCACCCTGGGCTCCTGCCCTATTTCTGGGACCACACAGGACCTGCAGCTCACCTGCTTCAGTCTGTGACAGCAACTGCCCTGAGTGCTGACACCTGTCTAAGCCACCCTGACATATGTTTTCCCCATACAAAGGAGTTTCTGTCTCACCTCCTCCAGGAGGCTTGCACATCTCCTCCCTACAGGACCCAGTGGTGGTGGTTATGCAGCACGCCAAGAAGATTCAGGATGCAAATTGAAATGAAGAAACAAAATTAATTAGTAAGAATATTTAAAATATCATACCAAAAAATGGAAAAAATACACAGGACAATTTCTCAGGGGAGGGAAAAGACAGCAGTGGCAGAAAGGTTGTCATTAAATGAATATGAGGAACTGACACTGATGGAGGTGACTGAAAGGGTGTAGACACATGGCAGGCTGAAGCTGTGATACCCTAAGTGGAATGGGGCCTGCCTCTGTTGCTTCTGAACCTGCAAGTCCTAGGTCCACCATTGCTGAAGGTCTGTTGCCACAAGGTAAGAGGCCTGAATCTCCACAGAGGTGGCCCCAACTTGCCCAGGATCTTCTGTGGCTAAACCAAATGCTGCCAAAGGTGGAATGAGATCTGGCTTTGCTCTAGCTCCATGTTGGCTGAAAAGTCTGCTGCCACAGTGGGAAGGAACTCCACCCCAACTAATGTTACCCCAACTGCCTCGACCATGTGCTGCTAGGATTGGAAAGCAGTCTAGCTTCTCTGCTTCTAGACCTGGAAGCTTTACATCCATTGTGGCTGGAAGATCTCTCCACAAGGGTAAATGGCTATACCTCTACATGGGTGGCCCCAGCTGCCACACGTCCACAACTGTTAAAATATGTGCTGCCAGATGTGGAATGTCCTCTGGCCTGGCTGCTTGGGACTGAGCTGCCTCCTGCTTCACAGGTGGCCCTATGTCCTCTGGTGGCTCACACTGTCCCTCTAGGGATGGTGCCAGAGCTGACCTTTCCTCCAGTAATACTGGTATCACTGACTTTCCTTTTCCTCAAGTTCAAGTCCTCTGTCTCTGGGCTGCCTCAAATCTAAGGATTGAATTGGGAAGGCTGCTGCCAGAGGCAGATCTATATCTGGAGGTAATGCTGGAACTGCAGGAGAAAAATCCCAGCCTGAGCCTTTCCCATTTACAGAGGATCCCTCCCTGCCTCCAAGAGAAGCCCCAGAGCCCCAGCCCCTGTCCCCACAACAGGATGTCTTCCCAGACTGGGGTCCCGTCTCTGGGGTTCCAGGGTAGTCCTGCTCCTGGATAAATGCCAATTCCTGGGGCTTCCTCTCATGCAGAGGTCATATTGCCCATGCGCAGATAAGCTTAGAAGGCAGAGTTGTGTGGGTTGGCTGCTCCCCACACCTCCTGTCCATCCTTGATCCAGGAAAGTATGGGCAAACTTGGCTGAGATGGGCTATAGTGGGGATGGATCCTTCACAGGACCCAGCTCTGAGTCCCCAGCCTTCCTTTCGCTCCCCAGGTGCCTGGGACCCCAACCACAGCTGTCTATCTCCTCTTCCTGCAGGAAAAACCCCAGACCCCAGTCCTCTGGCAGGAATCACAGTATGGGATCCTTGGATTTGACTAGCTGTCCTCTGCCCCAGCCTCCCAAGTATCCCATTCTGGAGACAGGAGCCCTCCCAATTGATCCAAAACCTACCCATCTCTTTACTTGTTTGTCTTCCTCACAATCTGGGTGAAATATTCCATACCTAGAGGGGGCCAGGAGGGCATCACCTCTGATGTCCGGTGGCCCTCACCTTCCAGGATGCCTAGTGAAACTGACTGACTTCCTGACAAATGAAAGCACAGAAAGGCTGGAAGATTTGTCTGTACCACTCTCTGATATGCTCAGTGCCTAGAAATGGTGCAATAGGAGATTCATATGTTTGTGCAATGAATGAAGCCATCAGCTCCTTCCCAGATATTTTTGGAGCCTGGTGCACCTCAGTCCACCACTGGGAGTCCCTGCTCTGACATCTAGGTAAGGGGCCCTCCCAGAGGGAGTCCCCAACCTCCTTGCCAAGTGGAGAAACTGCTTTGCCAGAGGTCTCAGAGAAGTGAGACAGAGAGAGACAGAGAGCTTCTTTATGGGGGTGGGGACAGTCACACAGAGAAGCCCACAGCCCCAGGCAGCCCACTCCATATGACCAGACCCTCCAGGGCTCATCCTACTTGGTCTTCAAAACACCCTAGGATGGTGGTCCTCAAAAAAAAAAACCAGAAACCCAGAGCTGATAGGGGCTCAGAACACTTCGGAGCATTCCCAAGATTCAACCTGGAGGAGGCAAGCGCCCCTGAGCTTGGAGTTGGTGTGTACCTTTTGAATAGCAGGCCCAGAACCTGCCGGGTGGTGGCGAACCTTCAGTGGGTATACAGGAAGGCAGGAACAAAGAAGGGACCCGGCTCCACAGGGCAGGCACCAAGTGGTTCACAAGCTTCTCCACCATGCTTGTCTCCAGGGTCCACACCCTGCCAGGCTCATCCAGAGTTGGAGATGATTCATTTTCACCCTTGGGTGGGACCAAGAAGGGGAAGTTCTAACCTAGAAACAGTAGCAGACTGCAAAATGACTTATTGCTATACAGTGAAGTGAACAGCTCCAAAACACACAAGACCACCCCAAGACCCCCTGAGACACTGGCTGCTCCCCTGGAGAGGTAGGATAGTCACTAAAAGAGAAAGGACAAAGAGTGACCAGCAACTCAATCCAAATCTGGGTCCCATAGAGGGATAAGTGACTTCTCCACTTGGCCATGTTTCCTACTCTGCACCTTGGGAAGGTTGAAGTGACAGATTCACACATTGACCCCCTCTAGCATAGACCTGAGATTTAGAATTGACCAAGTGCCTCCTCTCATCTTATGAGGTGGACCCCATCCCCACCAAGGCTCCCAGCAATTGCAACCTCCTGGTACCCAATAGTCCTTTCTCCTCTTAGTTGATTGAACTCAACCTCTGGCTTCTCAGGAATGGAAATTGGCAAATGTCAGGGGATAAAGTTCTTTTATTATTATTATTATTAGTTGTAGATGAACACACTATCTTTATTTTATTTATTTATATGTAGTTTTGAGGATCAAACCCAGTGCCTCACACGTGCTAGGCAAGCATTCTACCATTGAGCTACAACCCAGCCCCCTGGAATATCACTTCTAAGATTCAACTACAGGAAGTCTGATTTCTGTCTGGCTCCCTCTCTCCTACTTTCCATCTGTCTGTCTGTCTGTCTTTTTTTCTCTCTCTCATCCTCCCTGTAGGGAATCAAGCTGAGATATTATGAGCTGCCCTGTGGATGACCCTAAGTATCCTGGACCACAAACCAAAGTACTGGGGCTCAGCCAAACTTGGTCCTGCCAATAGCAGAGGAATGAACTTGGAGGCCAGTCCTTCCAGCTGAACCTCAGTAGAGGCCTTAGCCCCAGTGTCCTGAGAGACCTGGAAGCAGAAGCAGCAGCTGAGCTGGCCTGGATCCCAGTGTTCAGAAACTGTGACATCATCACTATTTGTGAATGTCAGCAGAGAGTTAGACAAATACTGTTGTGCATCAGTAGATAGTTAATGATGTGTCTAGGCTCTGGGGTCTGCCCTTCCCCTCCTCCCTCTGCCCAGGCTCTCTCTAGCCACACTGGCCTCTTTACCTCATCCCTAGCCAAACTTTGCCTCCCAAAAATCTGCCCTGCTGAGCCTTTCCAGAATTGAGTAAGGCTGGCTACCTCTTGTCATTATGCTTTCAGCAGAAATACCACTTCACCAAAACTCTCAAACCTACACTGCTACCCTTGGGATGTCCAGTCAAAATCCAGGTCTTTGGTGTCACAAACAAAAAATTGAGTGAGACACACAGGTAACAGAGTTATTGAAGGTGAAGATAGCTCTCTGTTACATAGAATGGAGTGGGCCACTGGCAAGCAGGCTCAAGGCCCCAGTGTCTGGAAATTAGGGTGTTATATTCTGAACTATGGGGCATTCTCTACCCTAGATGGACTGATTGAAGACCTTACTCCATTTTCTTCTATTGGTTATCTTATGATACCTGATCAGAATATTTTCCAATTTCCCCCCTATTGGTTACTTTAGAAAACCTAATTAGAATACTGTCTACTTTACTTCCATTGGTTATATTAAAATTTGAACCTGTGGCAGGAGTTGTCATGGTAATGGGATTTATTGTAAACAGGGACAGGACCTGTTTCCGTGTCTTGTTTTTCAGTGGTTTCTTTTCTTTTAATTTTTTTAGATGTTAATGAACCTTTATTTATTTTTTTATTCATATGCACAGCAGAGACTTGAACCCAGTGCCTCACACATGCTAGGCAAGTGCTGTATCACTGAGCTACAACCCCAGTCCAGTAGTTTCTTTTTTAAAATATTTATTTTTTAGTTGTAGTTGGACACAATACCTTTATTTTTATTTATTTATTTTTATATGGTGCTGAGGATTGAACCCAGGGCCCCACACATGCAAGGAAAGTGCTCACAATCCCAGCACCCAGTGGTTTCTCTTTAATACTGAACTCCTAACAACATCTAGCACCAGGCTATATTTCCACTATAGTACTTGCTCTTTTCTCTCATATACATTTGCTTTGAGCTTTTGTGCATCTCCATCTACAGAATAGCAACTCCTGGAGTGCTGCGCCCATGGCAGTCACTTACAGAGCCATGCCTGGGCCCAAAATGGGCCCTGAGCATTGTGCTGAATGGAGAGCTGAAAGAATATCAGAGCCCATCCCCACCGCCAAGCAGCTCACACGCTGCACAGGGATACTAGTTATGGGAGATCTCATTGGGTGGAAGCCTGGGCACATAGAGCATGATCCTGGGGGGTCTTCCCTGACTCCACTTGCTCCATTGAGCATGGTGGGCACTGCTGCCCCAGTGGCCAATGCCAACACTGTACCCAGGCTGGTAACCCAGAATCAAAACCTTCACTTGGGGTTTTTGATTTGAGCTGTCCTCAAAGTTGTGGGCTCCAAGAGGCAAAATCACCAGATATGCCAGATCCAGGGGTGATAAGGAACAACAGAGTCTCCTTTGTCCCCCTTTCACTCTCTGTGGAGTCCTGGGTGTCCAGGACATTCAGGAGGCTTCCAAAACCCACTAAGAGCAATGACCCCACCATGATTTCCAAATGAGGACCCAGAGTTTCCAAAAAGGTCGAAGTTTCTCTCTGAGTCCCAGAAAAGTGGTCCAGAGCTCCAATATCCTGTGTACAACACAGATCCCAGTACCCTCGCCCCAGACTGCTCTCTGCTCAGAAGGACCTCCAGGGAGGGCTGGGGATACAGCTCAGTTGGGTAGAGTGCTTGCCTCGCATACACGAGGTCCTGGGTTTGATTCCCAGCACCACAAAAAAGAAGGACCTCAGGGATAAGAAAACATCTTCCAAGGACCTTGGTGAGCCATGGGTTATGGATGGAAAATTGAGGCCACAAGAAGAAGCTAGCAGCCTTTGGGACCCTTGGACCACCCACTCCAAGCTCTGTAATTTATAGAAATGGTGTCTCAATCTATATCATGGTAACCAAATTGGTGGACATGGGGCCCCACAATCTGTCCTCTCAAAGTTGTTCTGGGAGTGTCCCCAGTCCAGGCAAACCCTGGGAAGTTTTACCCCTCACCACCACCACCATTGCCTCTTGGTATGTCCTCCTCCTATGCAGGGGCCCTGGACTTTATGCTAGGCTGTATGCCCCTGCCCCATGTCAGAACTGCCTCTATCCTCTTCTTTCCTCATCCTGTCATCTTCCCAGTGTCCCCCACCCCACCCTAATCCTCTGACAAGTCTTGGGGTGAGGATGTGCATCTGGGCTTTTGTTTGTGACATTGCACATTGACATTGGCATTGGATGGATTACTAAATGCAAGAAGAAAGGGCTCCACATGGAAGGGGCAGGCAGGGAGCCCCATGATGTTATGGATTCTATCTCAAAGCACACCCAAAGGAGAACTGAGCCTTTCCATGAAGACCAGAACACTGCACTCTACCCTGAACTCTGCCCACCTTGTGGGCTCTGTCCAGAACCTCTCTCTCTCTTGCCTCAATTTCTTGCCTGTCTAGGGAGGGGCTGACCACCAGGGTACTTGGATCTCAT
Source organism: Callospermophilus lateralis (assembly GCF_048772815.1). Taxonomy (NCBI): domain Eukaryota; kingdom Metazoa; phylum Chordata; class Mammalia; order Rodentia; family Sciuridae; genus Callospermophilus; species Callospermophilus lateralis. The sequence goes on from NC_135308.1 coordinate 65,579,867, forward strand.
CTTTCTTTTGTGTGCATAACATGGGGGGTTTCACAGGAACGTCCATTCTGCAGACTGACACTGAAGGCATAGTGCAGCACAGCCATGCATCATGTTCATGGCAGGGCATGCACACAGGGCTTGAATGGGGCAGCCATGGCTTGTGGACATGATTCCTTGCTCCTCTTGTACCCTACACTAACGTTTGAGCTTAACCAGTCCCCATATCCCCTTTTCCTGCAGCAGCATTCAAGCTTACTGAACTTGAAGTAAACTCACCCAGTCATGAGTGGGGCCATGGAATCATCCTTCCTCATCATCATTCATCCTTGCTGACAGTCAGAGGATTCTCTCTTGGGAGGGGACCTCCTGGGTCCAGCCTTTTGGGCATCTTCCTCTGCTGGCCTGACTCCACAGTACACACTCACAGTGACCAGTCTTTGAACCATTTTCCATCAGGAAAACATGCTGCAGGAGTTTCTTGCCACAGGGCTGTGGAGGGGCCCAGCTGGAGGCTGAACCCAGGTCAATGGATCTCTACTATCTAATGCACAGGAACTCCAAGAAGAGGCCTCTGAGCCCAACCTTGGATGTCAGTTCCCCCTGGATGAGGGATCCAGGTAGAGTGCTGAAGGTCAGGGCTCTCAAAAGGGTGCTGAAGGGTCTCTGAGTGAGAAAATTCCAGAAGGCTGGAGTTGGGGTATGGAGTGCCCCTTGGAATGACATCTGGACCAGATTCTGTTTGGCTCTGATTTCATGCAAGGAGTTGGGGGCTACTGCAGGCAGGAAACAGGGGACCCCACTCAGGTGGTATTCTCGGAGCCACAGCATCCCAGAACTGGATGGAGCTGAGTGGGCATGAGACCCAACCCATCCCAGCATAATGCCTGAGCACCAGCCAGGGAAGATGCCTGCCTCAATGTCCTCCCAGGTACTGAGGGATGGTGCTGGATGTGCCTCTTCCCAGGCTGGATCTGCAACCTGGACAGCCCAGAGCTGCCTGCTGGTCAAATAGCCCTTTAGGATTAGTCTGTGCACACAGAAGAGTAAATGAGGGGACCAAGGGGATGCTCCTGCTGCACAGCATGCTCTGTATCTATGGCCCTTCTCCTGCAGCCAAATGTAGAAGGGGCAGCATCGCCACCTGCTGGATGTGTGTAATGGGTACAGACCTGGTGAAAAATGACCTGGGCCCATAATTGACCCCAGAGATCCTCTAGCCTCTGCTAAATATGCGTGCAGGTTGGGGGAGTTGGGCACCAGGAAGGGAAGGGGATTTGAAGGGAAATGTGGGTACTCATCTTCTGCTCCTTGCTTTTTTTATTTTTGTACTGAGGATTGGCTCCAGGGAAACTTTACCACTGAGCTACATCCTGAGCCATTTTTATTTTATTTTTTTATTTTGAGACAGGGTCTCACTAAGTTACTTAGAATAGTTAATGTCCTGCTGCTTCTTATATTTGAACATCAAACTTAAAACAAGATACACAACAGAAAAAAACGTCAGAAAGGAGTAAAAATAAAAAAGATCTATTTAAGGCCACAAAGGACTGTCCTGGTATTGCAGCAGGCATGGAGGGATCTGTCAGAATTGGCCCCAGCTTCCCAGCAGGATGGATCCTGTACTGGCTGGAGCTCCACGGCTGCTAACATGCCTGGTGCTAGACTTGGTTCTAGATTTATAGGTGGTGCTGTCTCTAGCAAGAATGCCAGGAGCAGAGCTGACTTGAGCTCCACGGGAGATGGGTGATCCTGTGCTGGAACTAGCTCTCCTCTGGAGCTGCTGCAGAGCTGGCTCTGGTCCTGATTTGCAGCTAGACTTGGTTGTTGATGGCTTCAGCTCAGTGACTACTGACATCTGATGTCAGAAATATCTCTAAACAGAAATGTGGCTGGTTTTGATTCTGTCACTGCTTCTGCAGCTGGATCTGGCTTTCAAAAATTTTCCAGAGCTGGTGCTGCAGATAGAGCTGATGTCAGCACAGTTTTTTTTTTATATATCTTTTTTAGTTGTTAATGGACCTTTATTTAATTTATTTATATGTGGTGCTGTAGATCCAACCCAGTGCCTCACACCTGCTAGGTGAGGGCTCTACTGCTGAGCCACAACCTCAGCCTGCAGCACAGCTTTTGAATGTATTTAATTCCCCTGAATATTACAATTAAAAGTAATTTTAAATGGTTACAAATTTTGTCATATGTAAATTTTAAGTATAAAATATAACAAACCATAAAGAATATGAAAAAGAAAATTAAAACAGAAAAGGTGCCATTAAAGGGAAGGCTATAATGCTCTGGTACTAGATCTGGCCCTGGTGGTATCTCAGGAGCTGGAATTGAAGGGTGTGCTGGGCTGGCTCCAGCTCTGAGTTGGAACAAAAGATGGTGTCTGGGAAAGTGCTGGAACTGGCTCTATCTCACCCAGTAGTGTTGGGGAAGTTCTACGAGTAGCTCCTTTTCAGGGGCCAATTCTCAGTATTTGGTTTCAGAAAGTGTACAGCTGGATGGAGGTAGCTTTTGCTCTGGAGCTGGAGGTACCTGTGGTTCTGTGGCTGGCTCTGGCACTAGGTCTGGTGCTGGTACTAGATCTTGTGCTAGAGGAGGCTCCAGCTGAAAGCTTCACTAGGGTATGATGCTGTCTCACCTGCTGGGCTGTGAGTCCTGAAGGTAGGGAACGTGTCAAGGATTCATGGTTTTATTCTAACATGCAACAGGGAGAAAATACAGGAAGGAGCCTGTGTGGATGGATGGAAAAACCCAATAGTTCTTTGTGTCTTCATCTTCTTGCGTGTAATATAAGATCACCTGGCTTATAGGGCTTTTGGGAGGAACACACTGATTTATTTAGTAAAAAGTAAGTGCTTTCTACTGAACATGCACAGGCCCCTTCAAAATAAGTTGACTTAATTAAGCAAAGTTTAAATGAGGGGATGCAGGTCACAGGCATGTGGCCTGACAGGTGGGAGCAGGTGCTTTGGTGGAGGTCCTGTACAAGTTCAAGTCCCCATCTCAGTACCAGCCCAGGTGGGGCCTGTGGAGCACCAGATGTGGAATCCATGCTCTAAATGGCCTTCCTACTCATGATCCCCCTTGGCTCTTTCCTCACTAATCTTCAGTTTCCCCACCTGTGAAATGTTCATGTGAAGAAATCTTTCCCCTGGTTCCTTAGGAAGTTGGCCTGTATCCTCAAAGACAGATAAAGAACTCCCTGTGATTTCCTCCTCTCTAGGTAACCCTGTAGAGCAGGCTTTTAGTTCATCAAGGCAACAGGGCTGTGTTCCTTGAAGGGACTGGCTGGTGTCCCCCTATGTTTGGTCAGTGGAAGATCTGGGTGGGGGGTCCTGAGTCTAACCCCCAGCAGTAGTGACGGTCCACACACTGACAGTGCACTTGCAATGTGACTTTTGAGGTGTTGGCAAAAGCCAGCTGAACCTCTGAGGCACAAACCTTGCCTTGGACATGGTTCAGCTTGTAGTAATCAGGGCCTGCCACAGATCTTTCCAGATGGATACATAAAAGGTTTCCTCTCATCATTCATTTTTATTTTCTCCCTCAACTTTGTTTTTCATCATGTGGATGGTCATCTTTCATTTAACCAGACAGCCTCATGAGGAAACTGGTTGTTTCCAACATTCTTTCTAATGAACAAGGCCATAGTGCATAACCCTCTCCATGTGTGAAGCATAGAGGGTTTCTATGGGTTGAATCCCCTGAATTGGGACTGCTCAATTAAAAGGTAAATACATTTGTAATATTGATAGAGGTAAATAATGACTATGCCTGCATTGGAGAACAACTTGTATCTTGTATTCTGTCAGTAGTAAATAGAGATTCCTGGCCCCGGAATGTATCTCAGGAGTAGAGTGCTTGCTTAGGACTTTTTTTGTTGTTTGTTTTTGTTTTTTGATGGTGCTTTGGATGTATGCTACACATATGCTTTAACACTCAGCCACACCTGCAAACCCCCAGAAATAATTTCTTTAAAGCCATGTTTATTGTAATTGACTCAACAGTTAATGATTTTGTAGTGAGAGTACTTTTCACAGAATATTCACATTATTACAATTTAGCTACTATTGTATCGAAAGATTTGATTTTAAAAAGTGAAAATTTTAATTACTATGGATGCTAATATAGAGTTATTAGGTTTAAATGCTTGGTAAATGTTTATTGAATAAAGTGTAGAGCATTTATAAGAAAATAAAAATATTCATGCTGTTATTAAAAAGAATTTTGTGAAGTTATTTTTATCTCTTCCTATTTTAGTGGCTTTTGTTTTGTCAGTTTAGTTTATGTTTCGTGTGAGAGCCAGGGGACACCTCAGGCATATTTATACCTGTAAAATCTACATACAGAGATATGGTCTAAGAGGATATTTCTAGTTGTCCTTTGTAACTGGACATGTTAACCATGACAGGGACAAGTTCATTTTCTGACATCTTAACCATTACTAGGAGTTGGTGGGGCATTTTATTTTCTTCTTTGTGTTTGATGTATTTTTCTTTGTGAATTTATTTTATTTTATTTGGGGAGAGAGAGAGAGAGAGAGAGAGAGAGAGAGAGAGAGAGAGAGAGAGAGAGAGAGAGAAAATGAATTTTTTAATATTTATTTTTTAGTTTTTGGCGGACACAACATCTTTGTATGTGGTGCTGAGGATCAAACCTGGGCCGCACACATGCCAGGGGAGCGCACTACCGCTTGAGCCACATCCCCAGCCCATGAAGGTGACCTTTAAATCTGGATTCTTTTTGTACTGGGGATTGAACCCAGGGGTGCTTAACCACTGAACCACATCCACAGCCCTCTTTATTTTTTATTTAGAGATGGGTCTCACCAAATTGTTCAGGGCTCGCTAAGATGCTGAGGCTGGCTTTGAATCTGTGATCCTTCTGCCTTGGAGCCTGAGTTGCTGGCTCAGGCTACATCTGCATTCTTAATCCATGTGAAAGAGACTTTAAACCTGGAATTTAAATCATGGCCAATCTTGTGTTGTCCTGCACTCCTTTCTACCTATCCTTACGTGTTCTATCCTACTTTACTTTCATTTTTCTTTCTTTTTTATATATATTTTTAAATATTTATTTTTTAGTTGTAGTTGGACACAATACCTTTATTTATTTATTTATATGTGGTGCTGAAGATTGAACCCCACCACAACTCCAGCCCGACTTTTTCTTAAGACTTCAAAATGTTCACATTTTGAACAGAAGTAGCTGCTGTAGTAGGAAGGAAACAAGAAATACTTGGGTGTGGGTCTCAGTCAAAATGCTGTATGCAATACCCTTAATTTTCTATATTTTACTTCCTGTTTCTTTTTTCTTTTCTTTCTTTCATTTATTTTATTTTATTGATAGTGAATTTAAGGGATACTCTACCACTAGCCCTTTCTATTTTTCATTTTGAGACAGGGTCTCATTAAATTGCCCAGGCTGACCTCAATCTTGTGATTCTCCTGCCTCAGCCTCCTGAGTGAATGGCATTATAGGCATGAGATTCCAGATCCAGCTCTACTACCTGTTTTGTTTTTTTTTTAAGAGAGAGAGAGACAGAGAGAGAGAGAGAGAATTTTTTAATTTTTTATTTTTTATTTTTTTTTTTTTTTTAGTTTTCGGAGGACAAAACATCTTTGTATATGGTGCTGAGGATCGAAACCGGGCCGCACGCCTGCCAGACGAGCATGCTACTGCTTGAGCCACATCCCCAGCCCTACTACCTGTTTTTTAAAAAAGAAAGAAGAGGTTTTGAGAACAGTAGTGAAAAGAAAATCTCTGTATTGCCTTCTTTCCATAATCATCTTTCCCAAGGGCCTACCTGGAATAGACTATCCAAACCAGTGGTTCAGAGATGGAGTCAGCTGGGTCAGAACTACCCTACTTCAATGCAAAACATCTTTTTCCAACTAAGCTATTCCCTGGGGAAAGTTGTTTTAGTCTATCTGACATAGTGGCAGGATGAGAAATAAAGTCTGCTGATCCATTTTCAGAATATAGTATTCAGCCCTAATTGGAGCCAATTGGAGCCATTTCAACTATAGCCCTTCCCTTTTGTCTGCCCTAATTTTAAAATTTGCCAATCGCATAGATTGTATTCCTGAGTCCTCCAATCAGGGCAAAGGGCAGCGCTGCCTTTAGGTATATAAACCTGTCACTGCCTGCCCAGGCCTGCTTATTGGCCAGGTTCTGCAACACTGTTTTTCTGTCAAAAGTAAATGCCTTGGCCAGGCGTGGTGGCACAAGCCTGAAATTCCAGCAGCTCCAGAGGCTGAGAAAGGAGGGTCCCAAGTTCAAAGCCAGCCCCAGCAACATAGTGAGGCATTAAGAAACTCAGTGAGACCCTATCTCTAAATAAAATACAAAATAGGGCTGGGGATGTGGCTCAGTGGTCAAGTGCCGTTGAGTTCAGTCCCTGGTACCCCATACCCCCCAAAACATAAATGCCTTGCCCACCCACTTTCAAGCATGTGTTTGATTTTTTTCCTGGCACCTCAGTATTTCTAACTGCCAGCTGGCACAGAAGTTTGGAGAAGCACTGAGTTTCTTCTTGTTCTTGCAGAATCTGTCAGTGTTCAGAATAAAGTCTTTTACAAGTGATTTATCTTTTATGTGGTAGAACTCCTGCCAGAGAGGGGACAAACAGAGGGGGTCAGCACAGAAACTATTTAAAGAGATATAAGACTGGTGTTGTCTGCACACCTTGACATATTTATTTCCAGAGATTTTACTTACATTTACATTCAGTTTCCTTCAGATGAGTTTAAAAAACCTGATGCAATAAGTCTTTTCTCTATTCTCATAGACCTTCCTCCACTTTAATTCCATTGATTCTTCATTTCCAAGGCCATGTTTTGCCAGGTGTGGTGGTGCACACCTGTAATCCCAGCAGCCTGGGAGGCTAAGAAAGGATTACAAATTTGAAGCCTGCCTCAGCAACTTAGCAAAGCTGTAAACAACCTAGTGAGACCCTGTCTCAAAATGAAAATTAAAAAGGCTGGGATGTTTCTCAGTGATTAGGGACCCCTGGGTTCAATCCCTGGTACAAAAAAAAAAAGAGCCATGTTTTCACATTGAAGAAACCTACTTTTTTTTTTGGAATGGGGGATTGAACCCAGGGCCAGTTAGCCACTGAGTCACATCCCTAGCCCTTATTTATTTATTTATTTATTTATTTTTGAGACACAGTCTCGTTAGTTGCTTAGGGCCTCACTAAGTTGCTGAGGCTGGCTTTGAATTTACAATCCTCCTGCCTCAGCCTCCTTAGCCACTGGGATTACAGGTGTCCGACATCACAGCCAGCCCTAACTTTCCTTTTGCAACCCCTGAAATTTACTGCTTATTTCATGCTATTAGAAGCTAGATTGGATGGTGCTATTGTTGAAAGTAATGGTAACTTAGTTTATACACATTTATTATTTTAATTTTTAAAATTTAAAATTTGAGCTGAGTATGAATGAAGATATTACATCTGAAGAGGATCAAACCCAGGACCTTTGCATGGTAGGCAAGCACTCTACCAAGTTCATAAAAGATTAACAACAATGGTTCTTATCTGGTGCTAACTTTGTGCCAGGCCAGGTTCTAAACTGCTTATGTATTGTAATCCCTTTAATCCTTATAATCTTTACAATATCCTTGTGAAGTGACCAATGAGATACCACTGACTTTGTGATGTTGTCTTTTTTGTTTGTTTGTTTAGTACTGGAAATCGAACCCAGGGATGCTCTACCACTGAGTCACATTCCCAACCCTTTTTGTTTCAAGACAGTGTCTCACTAAGTTTCCCACACTGACATCGAACTTGTGATCAGCCTCGGTCTCTTGAGTCACTGGGATTACAGGTGTGTGCCCCTGTGCCTGGCAATAAAAACTTTTCAATGCCCCTTTATAATGTAATATTTTGAGAGACATTGTAAGTAGCTCAGAACTTACTTCAAGTATAAACAATATGAACTGACAATCAACGAAATAACTGCCACTTGGCAGATGAAAATGTTAAAATAATTGTATTTTAAAGTCAAAGAAATAATCCCCATTTTGCAGATATGGAAACAGATATGGTGCAGAAAGATATTAGTGGTTCGCCAGAAACCACATAGGCATGGTTTCCTCCTCTTTTTGCAGTGCTGGGGATGAACCTATAGCCTCCTGCATACCAGGAATGCGCTCTACCACTGAGCTACATTTTGAAAAAAGGACTCCCTAAATTGGCCAGGCTGCCCTTGAACTTGCCAGCTTCCTGCTTCAGCCTTCCAAGTCGCTGGGATTTACACCACTGGTGCCAGCCCAGAATTTCTAAGATAGTAGAGATATAAGACACATATTAGAAATAACTAGCACAAAAACTAAAAGTAGTAAATGAGAAGCCCAGAAGGTGAAATTTAGATGAATGAAGATGTTACATCTAAAGAGGCAGCAAGAGGACTCCATGAAGGAAGTAGCAGGTGAACTGGAATTTCATACCAACGTGTCCAGACTGATGTAAGACTGTTGAATGATAGCTATGCCTGGTGTAGTACCCAGAACACCATTCTGCGGTTTATTGAATTCTTTTTTGGGGTACTGGAGATTGAACTCAAGAGCCCTCAACCATTGAGCCATATCCCCAGCCCTATTTTGTATTTTATTTAGAGACAGGGTCTCACTGAATTGCTTAGTGCCTTCCTGTTACTGAGGCTGACTTTGAACTCATGATACTCCTGCCTCAGCCTCCTGAGCAGTGAGTGCTGCTGCGCCTGGTCAGTTTATTGAATTATTTACAACTGCTTTTTCTGGGTTCCTCTCTCTCTCTCTCTCTCTCTCTCTCTCTCTCTCTCTTTTTTAGGTGGGGGGGTTTCTTTCTCCAGCTTAACAACGTATGTCTCTACTCCTACTTCTCTTATCTATTCTTTCATTCAGCATTATTGGAAGTAAGCTTTAAAAAGTGTTTTAAGTTCCTAGGAGCAGGCTACCTTTTTGAAAATGAAACCACAGAAGTAACCCCAATACAGAAGACATGGTGGTCCTTTACTAGTGAAACCCACATCCTTCTCTCAGTCTTGCAGTACCTCTATTGCTCCATGTTCAGGGTTTTACACTTGCCTGATGTTATGGTTTGGATCTGGAATGTGCCCTCAAAGCTCATGTGTTGAAGGCTTGGTCCCCAAAGCAGCAACAGGCAGAGGTTGGGCATCTGGGAAGTGATTGGATTGTGGAGGCTGACTTCTTCTGTGAATTGATCCACTGAATGGACTACTGGGAGTTGGTGGAAACCGTAGGTAGGTAGGGCATGGTCGGAGGAAGTAGATTACTGGGGTTATGCCCATGGGGACTATATTTTGTCCTTGGCTTCTTCCTCTGTTACACTTTCTTTCTCCTTGCCAGCTGCCATAAGCTGAGTGGCTTTCCTTTGTCACATCCTTGCACTGATGCTGCCTCACCTCAAACCCAATGCAATGGAAAGAAACCTCTAAAACTGTACCTTCAAATAAATCTTTCCTCCTTTAAGTTGTTAATGTCAGGTATTTTGGTAACAGTGGCAAAAAGCTGACTTAACACACCCAGAAAATAGTCAATCTGCCCATATATAAACATATGGGTTGAAAGATTGTTATATACAAAAGTAAGTGATACATACACATGAGTTAATTAAGTTATTACTATAGACATATAGGTCAACTATGTTGAAATCAAAAGACCCAAATTAGAATCACAGCTGTGCCATTTACTGCCCATCTTTCAAACTGTTTTTTTTTTTTTTCTGTGCGCTTGGGATGGACCCCAGGACCTTGTGCATACTAAGCAAATGCCCTTTATCACTGAGCAACACTCTCATCACCCGTCGAACGATTTATACCTGTAATCCCAAGTACTTAAGAGGCTGAGGAAAAAGGATACTGAATTTGAGGGCAGCCTGAGCAAATAGCAAGATCCCTAATTACAAAAAGATCGAAATAAAATATTGGAAATTTTGAAATGAGAATAATCTACAAAATAACTGGCCTGTACCCATTTAAAACGCAAAGATAATGAAAGATAAGAAAAAACTGGATTAAAAACAAAAATATCAATTTTAAGGAAAAAAAAAACAAACAAATCCTGAGGAACTATTCTAGATCAAAATCTAAAGAGCCATGATAACTGAATACAACCTGGATTTAGGATTTTTAACTTTATTTCCCATGCTGTTCCTAAAGTCTTGGACGTGTCAGAATCCCAAGTAGCTGGCACTACAACACCATGTCACACACGCAGCTTTAGAATTTGGGGGTGGGTGGGTAATAGAGATTGAACCCAGGAGCGCTTGACTACTGAGCCTCATTCTCGGCCCCTTTTATTTTTTATTTTAAGACAGATCTCACTAAGTTGCTTAGGGTCTCCCCAAATTGTGAGGCTGTCTTTGAACTTGTGATCCTCCTGCCTCAGCCTTCCAAATCACTAATATTACAGACGTGTGCTACTGCACCCAGCAGAATTTTTTAAAAAAATAATTGTTTTTTTTAATTATTAAAAAATAATTTTTAATAATAATAAATAAATTTAATAATTATATAAATTAGGTGTAGTTAATTTCCTGATTTTTGAAAATTATGTGGTAATGTTATGTGATAGGATATGATTTATTAGAAAATACACATTGGTGTGTTTAGGTGTAAAAAACTTCAACTTTCCAACAGTTCAGGAAAAAAAAAACATTTGAGAGAGAGAGGAGGGAGAGACAAAGCAAATGTAGTAAAATGTTAACCCTCAGAGAATCAGAATATAGGGTATATGCAAATTAGTTGTATCTTTGCAAGTTTTCTTTAAGTTTAAACAATTTCTTTAAGAAATTATTTTAAACTGGGCACAGTGGCACATGCCTGTAATTCCAGCTGTTTGGGAGGCAGAGACAGGAGGATCCCAAGTTCAAAGCCAGCCTCAGCAAAGGCGAGGCACTAAGCAGCGCAGTGAGACCTTGTCTCTAAATAAAATAAAAAATAGGTCTGGGGATGTGGCTCAGTGGTCAAGTGTCCCAGAGTTCAATCCCCTAGACCCTCCAAAGAAAAAGAAAAGAAAATGAAAAAGAAATTATGTTAAACTAAGTGCTGTGGCTCATGCCTGTGATCTCAGCAGGCTCAGGAGACTGAAGCAGGAGGATAATAAATTCAAAACCAGTCTCAGCAATTTAGAAAGGCCCTATCTCTAAATAAAAATAAAAAGGGCTGGGGATGTGGCTCAATGGTTAAGTGCCCCTGGGTTCTGTTCCTGGTTCCTAAATAAATAAATAAATAAATAAATAAATAAAAATAATTTTTAACAATTTTAATTATTTTAAAATGAAATCCTTTTCAGATGAAGATATTATCTGCTTATCCACTTCACAGTATTTTGGGGAAGATTAAATTAAGTCTTGTAAAGAAAGGAGCTTTGTAAACTATAAGTTCCTTTATAGATGGAAACATTTATTAATATTGAAAAGAACTTTATAAACTATAGGGCTCTACCAAATGTAAAACAAAATTTTTTTATTGCATTTTTAAGAGCTTCTACAGAAAATAAGTCGAGTTTCTTATCTATTAACTCAATTATTGCTCTTTTGAGAAAAGGCATTTTACAATCAGAGGATTGCCTCTTGGTTCCTTTGCCTGAGAAGGGTCAGTGATCAATAACAACTTTATTTGTGCAGAAAAATCTATATCATGAAAAATTGTCTCTTGTTCTGTATTTATTGCCTGAGACTAAATGGCTTGCACGTTCCTTTCCAACATGAAACACTTAAAGCAGTGTTTCATGATTTAATGAAAGCAATTCAGGAAAGCCACTGGCAAAGGACCTGTGCTTCAAGTGCCGGTATTGTTCCACAGCTGAACCATGGTTTTGTCTTCTTTGATTCAGCATGATAATTGACTGAAATAGGCTAGCACATGGTAGATGCTCAATAATATTTACTGAGTAAATGAATCCTAGAAGGTGAAATACAGGACTTCTGCAGATTTCATGGTATCTTTTTTTTTTTCTCAATTTCTAATGTGTTTTTTCTGTTGCATGACATGCTAGTTTGAGATACAAGAAATGTCTTTTTTTTTTTCCTCAAATGAGATGGTGTCTCACCATGTTGCCCAGGCTGGCCTTCAACTTCTAGGCTCAAATGATCCTCCTGCTTCAGCCTCCCAAGTAACAGGAACTGCAGGTACACACCACCATTCCAGGTCACTGTGGATTCCTTTTTTGTTTTGTTTTATGTTGCTGGAGACTCAATCTAGAGCCTAGCATGTGCTAGACAAGTGCTGCTCTACCACTGAGCAGCACCTCAAACCCCTTTTTTCTCTTTTTATTTTCAGATAGGGTTTTGCTAAATTGCTCAGGCTGACCTCAAACTTGAGTTCCTCCTGCCCCAGCCTCCAGAGTAGCTAGGATTACAGGTGCATGCCACCGTACTCACTAACTTTATGTTTAATTCAACTTTCTCTTTTCTAGTTTCTTATGATGGAAGCTAGGTCTTTGAATTTAAGGCTTTCTTCTATTAACTAAGTATTTAAAGCTATAAATTTCCCCCTAATATCTACTCTATTTTACAAAGTTGCTGTATCCTAAAAATTCTGATATAAAATTTTGGGAAGATATGTATATTTTTGCTAATTTTTTTTTTTTTTTTTTTTTTTTTGGTAACAGAGATTGGACCCAGGGGTTCTTAACCACTGAACCACATCCCTAGTCCATTAGTCTTTCTCTCTCTCTCTCTCTCTGTATATGTAAATTTTAAAATTTCTTTCTGGCTGTATGTCACTAAAACCATCTTTATATGATATATAATAATTTATAATATATATTTTAAATTTTTGAGACAGGGTCTCACTGAGTTGCTTAGCACATCACTAGGTTACTGAGACTGGCTTTAAATTTTTTGAACTTGCAATTCCCCTGCCTCAGCCTCTTGGGTTGCTGGGATTATAGGTGTGCACCACAAATGTGATCTTATTTTGTTTCATTTTTTTTTTTTTTGGAAGCTCAACTTCTTTAAGATAGTTTTTGATGCTGTTTGTTATGGGTTGAATTTTGTCCCCCATAAAAATATGTAGAAGTCTCAGACTCTAGTTCCTATGAATGTGGCCTTAAATAGGGTCTTGGCAGATAAGATGAGGTCAAACTTAACTAACAGTGGGCCCTACTCCAATATAATTGCTGTCTTTATAAGAAGAGAGACAAATAAGTTGAAGGAAGATGGCCTTGTGAAGGTAGACTCATACATTTCGATGAGGCTGCCGCTTGCCAGAGAACATCTGAGGCTACCAGAAACTGGAAAATCCTCTCCTGGACCCTGGAGAGACCATGGTTCTGCCAGAACCTTGATCTTGCACTTCTACGCTCCCAAACCATAAGAAAATAAATTTCTATTGTTGTAAGTCACTAAATTGTCTGCTCATATCAATCACCTACTTTTTTATGTGGTCATTACCTTTTTCTTGTGAATTCGCAAATATTCCTTGACATTCTGATGTTAGACCCTTGTTGTTTGGATTTTGATTTTATAAATATTTTATTCTGTTAGCTGCCCGTTAACTATGTTCATAGTGTCATTTCTTAAACAGAAATCCTTAAGTTTTATGCAATAATATTCATAGATATTTTTCCTTATTGGATTGTGCTTTTAAATTGTATTTAAAAATCTCTTTCTGGCTGTAGGTCACTAAAACCATCTTTTACATCTTCTATTAAAATTCTAAATTAAACCTTGATAAAGTAATTAGATATTTTAGGTCTTATTTAGGTTTTTAATGAAGAATTTTCCATTAAATATGACACTGCCTAGGGGTCCTTGAGGGGTGTAACTAAAGCATTCCAGGTTTGCAACTTCTGGACTCTGTGACTAAGTGAAGAAAGGGGTTTATTTTCCCTAGATCCAACTTAAAAAAATTATAGAGGAAGACTGCTCAATTGGCTAGGGCGGTGTGCCCATTATTATGGTCTGATTAGCAAGATGCCTTACCAAGTGCTAGGCAAACAAAAAACTAATCACTATTGGGGTGTTATGATTTATATATGAGGTGTCCCTCAAAAACTCCTGTTAATGCTGGAGTGTTCAACGATAAAATGATCAGATTATGAGAGCTGTAACCTAACCAGTCTGAATGGACTGAGTGGTAACTGTAGGCAGGTGAGGGGGACTGGTGGCTGGAGGAGGTGGGTCACTGGGGCATGCCCTGGAATGGTGCATTGTCCTTAGGGCCTCTTCCCTGTCTCTGCTTCCTGACCCTGACAGGAACTGAGCAGCTTTCCTCTCCTTTGCCCTTTCCCCATGATGTGATGTCTAACTATTAGCAGTCTGTGGACTAAGACCTCTACAACCATGAGCCCCAAATAAACTCTTCCTCCTCTGAGTTGTTCTTGTGGGGTATTTTGATCACAGCAAAACACACACACACACACACACACACACACACACACACACACACACAGAGTCAAGGGGTGAAAGATAAATATACCCATTAATTACAATTCAAAGTTAAATGTACTTAAGGGTTTGGGGTGAAAACAATTGCACACTACTGGGGGAACTGGATAATTCTTCATAACAAGAGTGACGTTTTCAATAAGCTGAAAATTTATATATGCATAAAATTACACTGGTAGACTTCTAAGTATAGGAAAAAGCAGAGGTAAAATTCCAAACCATGAAATTAGGAGTTTGTTCAGGGTATAATCCAACTTGACTGGACCATAGGATACAGGAAAGTTTAGTGTATGCCAACTCTTTGAAAAAGTATTTATAGAAGACCTGGTGACCCCTTACTCAACATTATCACCCCAATCCTTCATCTTTGCTAAGAGAACCTGATTGGGGACAGCAATGTATCCTCTTTTAAGGATTAAGTCTTGGTTGATCTAGGTCCATTGTGGCAATTCAGTTCCCCACTGCCTGATACTTTCCCATGCTCCCTCCAACAGGTCCCATGACTCAGCTCTGGCCAACAAAATGCCAAGTGCACAACTTCTGGGAACTTTTCTTTCTATTCTCTTTTGCACTAAAGCATCCATCTTATATTCAAATGAGAAAGGACAAGACAATTGCAGATGTCAACCGAGAGTTTTGATATCATTACAAGCAGGTTCAGCTTTCTGGGCCCAGTCCCACAGGCCTCACCACTGACAAAAATTCTGTGGTTGGTTTGGTTTAATGCTCGGTGTTACTATTGTGAAGTTATTAATAAATTTTCAGGTGCTGGTGATTAAACCCAGGGCCTTGCACATTCTTCACAGCCACTCTACCACTGAGCTACACCCCAGTCTCTGCTGTTAATAATCTTTAACAAGAGGCCTTGAATAATCATTTTGTACTGGGTCCCACAAGTTATGTAGCTAGTGCTGATTATAACCTAAGTGCAAATTCTGGACTTTTTTTTTTTTATTTCCAAACCTCTTGTTAACAATAAATGGCATTATGAATGAAAATATTATTGGCTGGACTTTCTGTTACTTGTAACCAAACATATTCTGATGCAGTAAACTTGAAGAAAGAGTCACATTTTTCCTGATTTCTGCTGTTAAAGGGATAAAGCTTGAAACTATACAAGCAGCATGAATTCTGGAGTTAGGCAGCTCTGTAGTTTGAGCATTTTGTTTCAAACCTTTGAACCTTAGTTTCTTTTGTTTGTTTGTTTTGGTACCAGGGATTGAACCTAGGGGCAGTTAACCACTGAGCCACACTCCTATCTTATTTTGTCTATCTTATTTTGAGACAGGTTCTTGCTGAGTTGCTTAGGGCCTTGGCTAAATTGCTAAGGTTGACTTTGAACTCATGATCCTCCTGCCTCAGCCTCCCAAGCTACTGAATTACAAGCGTGCACCATCACACCCAGCTCTTTAGTATTAAAGTGGTACGAAATCGCACCTACCAGTTAGAGTTGTGGAAGGATGAGGCAAGTTAACACGTAAAGAACACAGTTTAGTATCTGACAATTAATAGATGGCCCAGTAATATTTTCTTTTTCACTTACACATCTTCCTTTCAGTCCACTTGATGGACTCAGTGATAGTGTGCTTGCCTAACATGCAACATCCATGGGATCAATCCCCAGCACTGTGAACAAAAACAAACAAACAAAAAGGCACAGTGGTGTACCCTATAATCCCAGCAACTCAGGAGGTGGGGTCAGGAGGACCACAAGTTCAAAGCCAGCCTGAGCAATTTAGCTAGGGCTTAAGCAACTTAATAAGACCCTGTCTCAAAATAAAACATAAAAAGGGCTGGGATGTGGCTCAGTGGTTAAACTCCTCTGGGTTCAATCCCTGGTACCAAAAAAAAAAAAAGTCCACGAAGACAATAGTCCCTGTCTGGACAAATTACCTTCAGTTAAAAAAAAAAAAAAATCAGAGACAAGCCTGGGCAACATAGTAAGAACCTGTCTCTAAAAATGAAAAAAAAAAAAAAAAAGTAAAGAATAACAAAATGCCATTTTGGCCTACACATTGGCAACCATGGCTTCATGCATATTAATATTTACTCCTTTGTTATAAAGGATACCCACTTGGAGAAGGAAACATTTATATTGTTTTTGAATCTCATTGTGGGCAGCTTCACCCTGTTTCATGGCATGCATTGGGTGGCTTGACTGGGGGCTGCAGCATCTGCTTTTCCAGCGGACTCCCTACATGGCTGGCAAGGAAGCACTGGCTCTCTGCCCAGAGTGCAGTCAGGGTGACCGGCTAGGGCCCATATTCCTTTCCCCTGGGGCCTCCCCACAGCCTGCTTGGGGTTTCTCATGCCGTATGGCTAGGCACTGAGAGTGGACATTCCGGAATAGCACACAGCTGCACTGCTTTTCATTTCCTGGCTTCAGAAGCAAACATGCCTTCCCTCTCAGTGGGAGCATGTTGAAGTCACAATATAAGAACTTCTGGAATGGGTGATGTCGATACAGCCATTTTTGGAAAATATAATGTACCATAGAATGCTAATTATTGGGGCCAGGATATGAAGTGGTTGGCAAGCCTCCCATGTGTTTCCCATGTAACATGGACTGAAAATGGAAGGATCTGGGTGGTGCAGAATGGATGTGGTGATTCAGAGGTCCCTGTACATAAAGTGGAGGTGGGTGGGGTGCTTCAGGGACAGGATAAGGTCTGGCTTGAGGAGGTGGGGGACATTTTCCTTAAGTGTCTCTATGGCAGTAATAGTAACTTGGCCAGGTTCCAAAGCTAGTTATAGTCCAAATCTAGTAATAACATTGCTTCTTTGAATTTGCCCGTGATCCCCGGAGGATAACTATTATTTGTGTTTCCTGTCCTTGTCAATTGTATGATGGCAGCTGCACAGCTTTCAAGTCACCACCACTCTACCCACCAGAGAAAGAGGCATGGAGGCCTGGAACTTTGTACTTCTGCAGAGTAATTATGAAAAACTACAAATAATGTTAATTCTGACTAGTTTTTTAATGTTCTTTTTTTTTAGTTGTAGTCGGATATAATATTATTTTCTTTATTTATTTTAAAATTTTATGTGGTACTGAGAATCAAACCCACTGCCTCACACATCTAGGCAAAAGCTCTACCACTGAGCCATAACCTCAGTCCTAATGCTGACTATTTACTCAACATTGTAATGCTGTATGTGTATTATCTCAGTTAATTCTCAAAACTAAAACTACCTGAGCACAGTGGTGCTCACTTGTAGCCCCAGCTATTCCACAGCTGAAACAGGAAGATCACAAATTCAAGGCCCCCCTAAGCAACTTAGTGAGACCCTGTTTCAAAATAAGAAATAAACAGGGTTGGTAGAGCACCCTTGACTTCAATGCCTAGTATCACAAACAGAACCACAAAAAAACTTGCCTTGTGTGTGTGTGTGTGTGTGTGTGTGTGTGTGTGTGTGATGGTATCTTGCTATGTTGCTCAGGCTGGTCTTGAACTCCTGGACTCAGGCAATCCTCCTGCCTCAGCCCCTTAAGTAGCTGAGACTATAGGTGTGCACCACCATGCTTGGCTACTGGGCACATTTTTTTTGGAGGGGGAGTGTACTGGAAATTGAACTCAGGGACACTCAATCTCTGAGCCACATCCCCAGCCCTATTTTGTATTTTATTTAGAGACAGAGTCTCACTGAGTTGCTTAGTGCCTCGCCATTGCTGTGGCTAGCTTTGAACTCACGATCCTCCTTTCTCAGTCTCCTGAGCAGCTTGGATTCCAGATGTGTGCCAGCATGCCTGGCTACTGGGCAATTTTATTATCACCATTTCAGTTAAGGAAGCCGCAGTGTAGAGAGGTGAAGTAATTAGCAAGGTTAGGGAGTATCAATTAGGAGAGCTCAAACCCAAGTCTGATCCAGGTACCTCTTAACTCTACCATGCCATATTTTTGTATTTAAATACATAATTTTATTTATTTAGCACATTCTTATCAATCCCACTCATGAGTTAGCATTGTTCTCAGAACCAAAACTATACCTGTGAACAAGGTAGATAAAGTCTATACTTACTGATTTCTAGGGAGAAAGAATGATAAAATATCATTTTATCATTAATGTCAAGGGTTACGATGACATTAAATGGGGGTGATGCTTACTGATGACTCTACATGGACACCTGAGTGACAGGAAAAGCCAGCAATGGCAAAGTTTGTGAAAACAGCAATTTTGGCTCATGCTAAGAGATAAATTTAGAAACATTAATTTTTTCCTTGATGCTGGGAATTGAACCCAGGTCCTCATGCATACTAACTACAGGCTCTATTATTAAGCTATATTCCAAGCCAAAATTTTAAATTAGTTAATATAAATATCCTAGTATTAACCCAAATGCTTTTATTGTGATTTTAGTAGGTTTTATTTAATTGTGTATTTATTTTTTAAGCATAAAATCTGGAATTAATTTCAGCAGACAATAATCTAACAAGAGACTCTGCCTATCAGAAATTTCCAACTAAGGGGCTAGGATTGTGGCTCAGTGGTAGAGCGCTCGCCTAGCACAGGCAGGACCCAGGTTTGATCCTCAGCACCACATAAAAATAAAGGCATTGTGTTGTGTCCATCTACACCTAAAAAATAAAATTAAAGAAAAAAATAAATTTCCAACTAATCTCTAGTTTTTCCTAGTACTTTCTGTCACCACCCCACATTTTTTTCCTGGTATTGGGAATTAAATCCAGCCCTTTTAATATTTTATTTTGCAACAGGGTCTCTCTATGTTACCAAACTGGCCTTGAATTTGCAATCTTCCTGCCTCAGCTTCAAAGTCCCTAGGATTACAGGCATGCACCACCACACCTGGTAGGATATTCCACTTTAACCAATCAAGTGCATTTTCTTTGTTTTGCTTTCACAGTTAGCTTATAAAAGGTCTCCTCTTGTTTCCCCTCACCCACTGGTAGAACACTGACTGCTTCCAATCTGGTGTTGCCCTGCTCATGTATAGTTTATATGCCAGGGTAAAACTTTTGGGTTTTATTCATCATGTTACAGGAACATTTATGAGGTGACACTCATAAAGGAACATGGGCCCTTTGGTGATTTAAAACAGGGAAATGACCTGATCTGAACAAAATCATCACTCTGGTTGTTTATGGAGAATGGATTGTAGGGTAATAAGTGAGTGTGGACACAAGAGCTGAGCAAAGGGGCTTAGTGAAGTTGGAGAACAGACAACGAATTTGGAGCATGTGTTCATAGAGAATCTATGGAGGAGCTGGGGAGGTGGTTCAGTGGTACAGTGTTTGTCTGACATGCACGAGGCCCTTAATTATGATCTTTAGCACTGTAAAAAAAGAGAGAGAAAGAATCTATAGAGAATCCAAACTGAAGGTCTTGACCATAGTTTGGATAATGAGGGTAAAGAAAGGAATTAGGATGATGTCTGTGATTTTGGCTTAAGTAACTGAGTAGATAGTGGTGCTGTTTGCTGAAATGGGGAAGACAGAGGTAGCAGTAGGATTGGAGAAATCAATACTTCTATTTTGAATATGAATATATAGGCTGTTGACATCCAGATGAAAATGATAACTTAATATGAGATGTGGAAGTCAGGGCAGGGAATAGAACTAGAAAAAATATATGCTGGAGCTATTGGCACATAGGTATTATTCAAAAGCATGGAAGTGGATGAGATGATGTAAAAATAAGATAGAGATAAAGAGAAGGAAGCCCAGAACTGAGCCCTGAGCAATTTAACATGTAGAGGCAAGACAGAGGAGAAGAAATAAGCAAAGGAAATTGAAAACAAAAGGTATATTAGTTAGCTTTCTATTATTGTAACAAAATACCTGAGATAACCCAGTTATAAAGAGGAAAGTTTCATTGTGGCTCACCATTTTGGAGGTTTCAGTCCACAGCTGGATGGACCCATTGCTTTTAGACCCGTGGTAAGGCACATGTCATGGTGGAAAGTATGCAGAGAAGCAAAACTGTTTACCTCACGTCCAGGATGAAAGAGATAAAGCAAAAGGAGCCGGGGTCCTACTATTCTCTTCAAGGGAATGCCTGCAATGACTGGAATACTTTCTACTTGACCTTACCTGTTAAAAAGTTTCCACCCCTTCCCAACTGCACCACTCTGAGGATCAAGCCTTTAATAAATGGGACTTTAAGGCACATGAACAAAGAGGTAAAGAAGAAGGTCATGGGATGAATTATATCCCTCCCAAATTCATACGTTGATTCCCTGACCCGCATACCTTAAAATATGACTGGGTTTGGATATAGAACCTTTTGGGTTAGACATGTAGCTCAGTGGTAGAGCACTTGCCTAATGTGTGCAAGGCACCACAAAACAAAACAAAACCCAACCAATCAACCAAACAAAAAAAGGTATTTAGCTTGGTGCAGTGGTATGCCTGCCTGTAGTCTCAGCTTCTTGGGAGACAGAGGTAAGAAAATCTCTTGGTCCCAGGATCTCAAGACCTGCATGGGCAACACAGGGAGAACCCATCTTGAAAAACAAACAAATCTGGGGATAGAATCTTTGAAGACATTACTATGTTAAAATAAGGCCATTAGGGTGGACCATAATCCAATCTGACTAGAATCCTTGAAACAAAGGGAAATTTAGACACAAAGAGTGTCACTAAGGATACACCACAGAGCTAAGGCTTTGTGAGAACAGTGAACATGTGGTTCACTTGCAAGCCAAGGAGGTAAAACAGTCCTGCTGACATCTTGATCTTGGACTTCTAGTTTCCAGAATATAATTTTCTATTGTTGAAGCCATCCAGTTTAAGGTACATTGTTATGTCTGGCAGTCCTAGAAAACTAGTAGTGGGGTTTTCTTTGTTTTGATTTTTGGTACTGGGGATTGAACTCAGGGCACTCAACCACTGAGCCACATCCTCAGCCCTTTTTTTTTTTGTATTTTATTTAGAATCAAGGTCTCACTGAATCGCCTAGTGCCTCCCTATTACTGAGGCTGGCTTTGAACTTACCATCCTCCTGTCTCAGCCTCCTAAGCCAATAGGATGCCAGGCATGCTCCATCATGCCTGACCTAATAGTGTTTTATTCAGAAGCAAAGAGAAGAAAATGATTCGAGTAGGGGCAAATGGTCAACTGTATAGGACACTGAGAAGAAATAGGATAAGGATGCAGAAGTGATCACCAGTAAGGAAACAAGGTTTTTTTTTCTTTAAATAATTTTAGTTGTAGATGGACACAATATCTTTATTTTTTATTTTTTTTACGTGGTGCTGAGGATTGAACCCAGTGTCTCACGCATGCCAGGCAAGCGCTCAAACGCTGAGCTACAACCCCAGCCCCAACAAGGTTCTTTTGGTAATTCTGATAAGAGCAGTAACCTGGAAGCCTCAGGAGAATTGAGAGGATGATAAGTCAGGCAAGAAGATGGCAACTACATACCACACTTTCAAAAGTCCCATGTAAGTGATCAGGGAACTAGATTGTATTTGGGGGAAATGTGAAGTCAAGAAAGAAAGGTTTTATTTGTATGTTTGTTAGTTTGGTGTTGGGGATTACACAGGTTCTATCACTGAGCTAAACTTCCAGCCCCCTTGAATTTCTATGACAGATATTTGAGCATGTTTGTATGCACTTAATCTTGTTAGATTTAAAAAGTGTAGATGAAGTCTGGCCCTAAAATAGAATGATTTTTGAAAGAATTTTTTCATTTATTTAGTTAAATTATCTTATGCTTCCATATAAAATACATGAGTTCATTTTGTTTATCATAGAATGCGGTATAACATATCAGCTTCAATTATTTGGGGGAGTACTGGGGAATTGAACTTAGGAGCACTCAACCACTGAGCCACATCCCCAGCTCTATTTTGTATTTTATTTAGAGACAGGGTCTCACTGAATTGCTTACCATCTCACTTTTGCTGAGGCTGGCTTTGAACTCACAATCCTTCTGCCTGAGTTTCCCAAGCTGCTGGGATTACAGGTGTGTGCCACCATGCCTGGCTCAGCTTCAAATATTTTAACAGCCAAGGTAAAAGTATTAATTCTCATTCATTCATTAATCTATCACTAAATACACATTTATTAAGTCACTCCTATTTGAAAGGCACTGGTATAAGCACTGAAGATAGAGTTAAAAACAAAACAACCTCAAGGCTTCGTGGAGTTGTACTCTAGAAGGCAGAGACATAATAAACAATTAAACAAATAAATATATAGTATTGCTTGTAGAAGTAAATGCTATGAAGAGAAATGCAGCATAACTAGAGCATGATGAAGGAAATGGTATTATTTTATTTTAATTTTTTTGTGTTGGGGGTCTCAGTATGTTGACCAGCCTGACCTTGAGCTTCTGAGCTTGAGTGATCCTCCCACCTCAGCCTCCTGGGTAGCTGGGATTACAAGTGTACATTCACCATGCCCAGCTCACTAAATCTTTGCTGACAGCTATGTTGATACTTAAATGGGAAAAAGATGTGAAACAAAAAGAGAAATCAGAAACCTATTGTAATAATTTTGGAAGACAGATGAAAGCACTCTGGGCTAGAAATGGAAAAAAGTTGGGTTCTGGATAACTTTTGAAGGTATTGCCCAAGGATTTGCTGATGAATTGCATGAGGACTGGGAGGAAAGACAGGAGTTGGGATTTTTCTTTAATTTTATAAAATTTCCAAGGGAATTTTTGTTTTAACTACAAATATTACCCTTAACTGTTGGATATGTCATTTTAATGACATTCAACTAACACTAAAGGTCTAGTGGCCTTAATTAACTAAATTTATCTTTTTTTCTCATCCATCTATCCATTCATCTCTCCATCTTCTATGATACATTTATATTATCTATCTGCCACAGTCTGGCTGGGCACAAAATAACTGAGCCGCCACGAGGCACTTGTAGGTTCAAACAGGAACTACTTTATTGCCCCAACTCTCACCAGCACTCCCCGCGCACTCCCTGGGAATTCTCCCAGCGCTCAACCAGGCTCCCGTTGAGAACTCAAGGGAACTCCATGAGGACTCAAAAGTAGTGGGCGCCTGAGGCAGCAGGAGCCGCCCTATTGCCGGACAGCAGGGGTCTATGTACAACTGAATACACAGCCTGTTTCAATCCAGCATCATCCAGTCACAGCAATTATACACAGCTTAACTTAATTATCATCATCTTAATGCCTCACTGGCATCGCCTCTCAACCACTCCTTCTGGCAAAATGCCAGGCGCCATCCCTACTGGGCTGTGGCTCTCAGCATCTCCCCTCTTCTGTTTAATTAAACAACAAGCATGTGGCTTAGGGACCGTGCCTGTCTTAGGTTGTCCAATACTACATATGGTTCTTACCCGTCATCGTATGAGGTGACCTCAAGGTGTCAGCCTCCTGTCTTAGGTTGGTACCATTGCAATTGGATCTTACCCGTCATTGACTACCAGCCCAGCATACAGCCATACTTGTGGATAGGCCTTTGCATCAGTGTGGGGGGGTGAGGTTCTTTGCCTCACCTCTGTTGGCCCCCAAATTTTAGCTGAACAACCATCACAAGCAGAAGGGAGGAGGATACAAAATGCCACGACACCAAGCCAATTGATAGCTCCTTTTGGAAAAATTGTACCACCGATGACACCATCAACAAAAATACCCCAGCACTACCACAGGTTGCTGCACCAACAGATAGTTCACAATGCATACAAGTGATACATAGTCCAGGCAAGTTCTGCAAGCAGTTCAAAGCAGAGGAATCCATCAATATTTCCATTTCCCCTCAAAGCAAATCGACTTCTTGATTGAGCATAAATTGTTGAGTTACATTATTCATTGATGCATCAGTTTATACAGTTTGTTGTGATAACTATCGCAGAAGCTGTAGCTTTATCTTTGTCTTTACCGGCACTGGGATGAAGATAGGAATTCTGGCAATGATGGCTAAAAAAAATTATGTAACATTCCAGCAGACACTAAGAAAACAATTTTCTGAACAATTTACATTATTCTGAACAGAATTATTAAATATAATGAAAAGGAAGGTGAAAGTAAACAAACAGATCTGTTAACCTCCTTTTTTGTTCACTTTTTTAAAACAATACCCAAATTAAATTAAACTGTTTAAATCATGTGAATAAAAAAAATTTGGATCCATTTTTTCATGCGCGCTCCTCATATATGATATATGGAAATACACACATACAGACATACAACACAAAACAGAAGTGTGCACAATACATACAACACATAACATAATAGTAAAGGCCTTGTAGCTTTTCACAGGTGACATCTCCATTGCAATGTTTAAAAATTCCACAGTCAAAAAATATAACTAATCAGAAAAACATTAACCTAGGTGTGTATGACCTCAAAAAATAAAATAGAATTTTATGATGTGGGAAAGGGCAATAATAAAATAGATATTGAAAAAGCATCCTGGTTACCACCTGGGTTTGACTCTTTTTTGATATCCCATCCTTCTTCCTGTAACTTGCATATGGGTCTGAGGGTATTCCCACAAGCAAGCCCCAAGGTTTTTTCACATTTGAAATAGGCCTTAATGGTGTTCATTATTCATTAGCCTCCAAGGGTGGGAGAACCACTGTCGCAGATGTAAGGATAGCTAAACTGAAGTTCTGGATATCAGCTGTTATGGATTTGAGCCAAGTCATCTTCTTTTTGGTCTGTAGAAATCGCTTTAGTTAGTCTCTCTGGAATCCAAATCGGCTGCTGTTCTCCCTGTGGAAACACACAAACAGACCCCTGACTCCAGACAATTACTGGGTTGGGACCTTTCCATTGTCTTGTTAGAATATCCTTCCAAAGTACTTTGAGCTTATGTACATTTTTTGGACACATATGCCTTTCCACAGCACTAAGCCCTGATGAATCCAAATTTAAAAAGTTTAGAGTAAAAAGGGTTATTTTATGTTTATCTTTGGAGGATGTATACCCCTTCCCAATTTCTCTTTTTGCTTTAATAAGTACATTTTAATATTTTGATGAGCTCTTTCAACTATGCCTTGTCCCTGTGGATTGTATGGGATTTCTTTTATATGAGTAATGCCAAATGATGAGCAAAATTGCTTAAAAGAGGTAGAAGTATAGCCAGGGTCATTATCTGTTTTTAATTGTTTTGGAACGCCCACAGTGGCAAAATTTTATAAGCAATGAGCTATAATAGCTTTAGTTTTTTCTCCGGCATGAAGGGAACCCATCAAAAATCTGGAAGAAGTATCAACTGTAACATGCAAATATTTTAATTTTCCAAATTCTGGCAAGTGTGTGACGTCCATCTGCCAAATATGGCTAGGTATCAGTCCCCTAGGATTGACTCCAAGATTAACTTGTGGTAAAAAGGTCACACAATTTTGACATTGTTTTATTATTTGTCTAGCTTGTTTTTAGTTATTTTAAAATGCTTTTGTAAAATATTTGCATTGACATGGAAGGATTTATGAAAATTTGTAGCTTCTTCTAGCATAGAAAAAATATGTATGTCCTGTGTGGTTTTATCTGCTAAATCATTGCCCAAACTAAGGGCTCCAGGCAATCCTGTATGTGCCCTGATATTTCCTATAAAGAATGGATCTTTTCTATCCCAGATTAAACTTTGTATAGTGGAAAACAAAGAGAAAACAGTAGAGGAAGGGGAAATCCTACCAGCATCTTCAAGTGATACTATAGCATTAACTATATACTGACTATCAGAAAATAAATTAAATACAGAATCTTTAAACATTACAAAAGCTTGTAATACTGCATTAAGCTCTAACTTTTGAGCTGATTGTTTGGGTACTAAAAATGTAAAAGTTTGATCAGGGGTAGCTACTGCTGCTGTACCATTATTTGACCCATAAGTGAATATATTTAGAGCATTCATGATAGGTGTTTTTCTTGTCATTTTTGGAAAAACTACAGGATGCGAAGATCAAAAAGACAACAAAGGATTAGATGGTAAGTGGTTATCAAATAAAACATTAGATTTGCACATGATTGTTGCCCAAGTATTTAACTCATTAGCTAACTCATCAGTTTGATCCATTGTATGTGGAGTAATAATTTTATTGGGAGAAATTCCAAACACTCCCTTTGCTACTTTTATTCCTTTGAGTATTAATTGTCCTACAGCCTCAGGATACCTAGTAAGAATAGTGTTGGGAGAATAAGTTAAATATATCCATAATAATGGACCTTCTTGCCAAAATACTCCTGTAGGAATATATTTTGTTGGTAATACAATAAATAATAAAGGGAAACTTATATAAATTCTATCCAAATGCATATTTTCCATATATGTTTCAATGATTTTTAATGTCTTTCTTGCTTCAGGTGTTAACATGCGGGGTGAATTTGGATCTGATAGACCTTTTAGGATATCAAATAAAGGTTCCAACTCTCTTGTTGGTATGCCTAGATAAGGCCTTGTCCAATTTATGTTTCCTAATAACTTTTGAAAGTCGTTAAATGATTTGAGTATCTCTGATCAGGACCTTCATGATTCAACACAGGGACAGTAAATGCAAAATGTGGACTATCCTCAGGATGAATTGGAATTGAAAAAAAAAACAATCTTTAATATCTATAACTAAAACATACCAGGTTTTTGGCAAAGCAGACAATTGAGGAATCCCCGATTGAGCAGGTCTCATAATAATCATCTCATTATTAATAGCTCTTAAATCTTGTAATAATCTCCATTTACCAGATTTCTTTTTGATGACAAAAATTGGAGTATTATGGGGAGATACAGAAGGTTGTATATGTCCCTCCGCTAATTGTTGTTTGACTAGGTCATGGGCTGCTTGTATCTTTTCTTTAGTCAGGGGCCACTGAGGAACCCATACTGGTCTTTCTGATTTCCAAGTAATTTTTATTGTCTCAGTGACCCCTCCTGAAAACCCAATCCATGTCTATCTATTTCTTGATCTATTTGTATTGGTGCCACTATACTTTGTCCTTTTTCTCCTAATCCTTTTCCTTTCCTAAAATATTGTCTAGTCATAATAGTGGGTGCATTTGAATTGATGTTATTTTTTAATGTTAGTCCTAATTGATCTAGGACATCTCGTCCCCATAAATTTATAGGAAGATGATCCAATACATATGGCTGTATAGTTCCTTCACATCCTTCAGGATCTTTCCAATCTAATACCATTGCACTTCTATGGGGATTAGTCGCCACTCCTAGGCCTCAAAGCATTTGAGTGGCTTGTTGTAAAGGCCAATATTTTGGTCATTCTTGACGAGAGATGATGCAAAGGTCTGAACCTGTATCCAGTAGCCCATTAAATTCATGTCCTTGAATATTTAGTTTTAGCATGGGGCAAGAATCTAAATTTAAAGAAAGCATAGCCCAATCTACACCTGTGGAGCCTAATCCCCTGGAACCTCTTTCTATAGTACTACTGGAAAATTTATAATGCAGGCTGGGTATTATTAATAACTGTGCTATTTTATCTCCTGGTGAAATTACTGATATACCCCTTGGAGAACTGGCTATAATTTTTATTTCACCTTCATAATCGGGATCAATTACCCCAGGACTTATCATAAGTCCTTTTAGTGTAGAAGAACTGTGTCCCAATAATAAGCCTACTGTTCCTTGGGGAAGAGGCCCTTTTACCCCTGTGGGAATGATTTGAACTCCCATCTCTGGAGTTAGTACTGTTCTGGCAGAGGCGCAGATGTCCAATCCTGCGCTCCCTCTTGTTTGTCTAGTGAGGGTTCTAATGGATAATGTGTCCTGGGCACTACCTGGTGATGTTGCTGGGTTCCTCCAGTGCCCCGTATATTTGTGGTTGTGGGCCCCGGAGCATTGGGCCCCCCTGTCCGTTTTTTGACAATGGAGTCCAATGTTTTTCTCCACGATATCATGGGTGAACACCTGGTCCTTGTCCATTTTTTGATAATGGAGTACCCTTTACAGTAGTCTGAGAATGGCATTCATTAGCGCAGTGTCTCCCTTTATGGCATTGTGGGCAAATACCCGGTATTCTACCCCTTTGATATCTAGTTTTGTCAAACCCTCCTCCTATGGGGCAACTCCTTTTAAAATGTCCTGTTAGTTCACAATTGTAGCATGTTTTTGGCCTGACACCTAAAGCCTATTGTACTGCAGCTGCCAAGACTTGCCCTTGTTCATTAATGTCTCTACATAATTTAATATGTGTGTTTAAATCTTCATGTTTCCATGGTCTAATGGCCTCCTTGCACCATCTATTTGCTTGTTCATAGGCTAGCTGTTTAATTAATGGCATTGCTTGTTCTGTATCCCCAAAAACTCTGGTAGCTGTTTGAATAAGCCTATTTACAAATTCAGCGTAAGGTTCATTAGCTCCTTGTATTACCTTAGATAATTGACCTTGTAAATCTCCATGTCCTTGTAAAGTCTTCCATGCCCTAACCGCATCTGCAGCAATTTGTGAGTATATGGCAGGATCATATCCAATTTGTTACTGTTGACCCTCATAAGGTACGTTTCCCAAGAACATATTTGATTTCTCTGAGGATAACCAGCTGCAGCATTTTGCCTAGCCGTCTCCGTGCAAAATTCCTGATTGGCAACCTTCCATAACAGGTATCGTCCTCCATTTAGCACAGTTTTACACATACTAGCTCAATCTGCTGGCGTCATGTCCAAGTTGGTAATGGATTCGACCATACTTACAGTGAAGGGTTCTTGAAGACCATAGGTTGTTACAGTCTCTTTCAGCTGCTTCACTGTTTTGAAATCTAGAGCATGGTGAATTTGCTGCCCTCCTGTCATCTCAAATACAGGGTATGCTAATCTTTGAGGTCCTGTCTCAGGATCCCATCTATCAACTATGGGGGTTGGGGAGTCACCCAGCATATGTTGTCTCTATAGGTGGAGCTGTTGGTTGGTCACTTACGCCTTCTGGTGATAGAAAGGTATTAGTAGCAGCCTCCTGTTATAACTTCTCCCCTGATAGCCCTTCCTCCTTTAAAATTTCTTCCTCTGTCTGACTAGCTCGAGAGACCTTCTCTTTTACTTGATCTAACATGTCTTCTACCATAGTCTGAACTGAAGGCTTTGGACTATGCAAACAAAATCGTATCATCATCCATGTGCCAACTGGCAGAGTTCCTGGGTTTTTCTTTTCCCTCTCCCTTAAATCTTCACCATGATGGTCCCGTTGTGATATATTCAACAACTCCTCCTTAAAAAGCCATGGGCTACATTTTTGTATTGTATCAACGTATGCCCTAACTGTTCTTGGTTTTACTGGGGTGCCTCCTTCTTCTAGCAATTTACTTAACACTCTTTTGGTTTGTTTTTTACTAATTTCTGATCCCATATTTCTACTATAAAGATAATGCAATCCAACAAGATAACACAAAACAAAACCGAAACAGAATGAAACAAAAAACAGAACAAAAATGCACTATATCAGTTTTCCTATTTTCTTGAAATGTATATTCATGGTCTATCTCTATCTCTTCCTCAGGGCCTAACAACTTTTCTAGCATCCTATTTATTTCTAGGGACAGGCAGCTTGAAACAGAAACATAACAAATCCAAACAAGAACACATTGTTTTTTGAAATGGTCACCCATTCTCTCGCCCTGCCCTCAGGGGCGAGTAATTTCACTTACCCCCAAGTTTCAGGTGTCCCCGGCACGGGCCACCAAATACCGCAGTCTGGCTGGGCACAAAATAACCGAGCCACTAGGCACTTGTAGGTTCAAACAGGAACTACTTTATTGCCCAAAGTCTCACCAGCACTACCCGCACACTCCCCGGGAACTCTCCCAGCTCTCAACCGGGCTCCTGGAGAACTCAATGGGAACTCCATGAGAACTCAAAAGTAGCGGGCGCCCGAGGCAGCATGAGCCGCCCTATTGCCAGACAGCAGGGGTCTATATACAACTAAATACACAGCCTGTTTCAATCAAGCATCATCCAGTCACAGCAATTATACACAGCTTAACTTAATTATCATCATCTTAATGGCTCACTGGCATCACCTCTCAACCACTCCTTCTGGCAAAATGCCAGGCGCCATCCCAACTGGGCTGTGACTCTCAACATCTATCTATTTCTAATATCCACTAGAATTAAAGCAATTCAGTCAAACCTATTGTGTATGTGTTAGTTACAATTCAAGTCACTTGCTGTTCCACTTCTGGGCTCCTAAAATAGTAGTTTTTATTTACAGTTTATATAACAAAAGGATTTCTTTTCATTAGTAAGTACATGACTTCACTAAAAAATGTGCTGTCTGTTCTACAAAATGAACTGTGTTATTAGCTTGAGAGAAACATAGAAATCGATCGAAGCAAAGTTGTTAAACTAAATTTACATTTTGTATTGATTAAATTTGTTTCCATATTGTTGCTTTTGTGTTGACTTCTTTCAAGTTAAAAGCAGATATTCCTATATTTTACATGTTTTCTTTGTGAATTATTCCTTCTTTGGAATTTGAATTTGAGTAAATCCCCTGAGGGAAAATTTCAGATAATTTTGTTTAAAGATATAAGCATATTGTAGCAAGATTTTAGCTACCTGAGACTAAATTTATGGATACTAGGTTTTACTTATCTATAGGCTCTGGACTTTTAATATTTAATTGGATATATTCACAAAGTGTATTATATACATCTTTGCTTTCTTTACAGAAGATTGGTACACATAGTTTAGCATTTCTTGATGTCTCAGGATCTTAATTAACATCTATGATTGCTCTATACTATTATGGATCATGATTATGCCACATAAGACCTCTTTTTGATTTTTTATTTTTAGTTGTAGATGGACACAATACCTTTATTTTATTTATTTTTTTATGTGGTACTCAGATTGAACCCAGTGCCTCACACGTACCAGGCAAGCACTGAGCCACAAACCCAACTCTACATAAGACCTCTTGATGCTTATAGGTTATTCTATTTCCTCCTCCTCCTCCTCCTCCACACAATACCTTTATTTGTTTATATTTATGCGGTACTGAGGATAGAACCCAATGCCTCACACTTTCAAGGCAAGTGCTCTACCACTGAGCCACAACCCCAGCCCTCTATGTGCTTCTTGATCAAATTGTCCCTGTGGCAGATACTTTCTTTCTTTCTTTCTTTCTTTCTTTTTTTGTGGTGGTGCTGGGGATGAAACCCAGAGCTCCCTGTATACTAAACAAAGTGCTCTACTACTTAGCTACATCCCCAGCTCTTTCAAAATTTTATTTTGATTCAGATGTAGAACATCCCCAGGTTCAATCTTCAGTACCAAGGGCAAAAAAGAAGGAGAAGAAGAAAGACAGACAAATGCAGAAGGGGTTGGGAGTATAGCTCAGTGTGCTACAGCAGGCACAAGTCCTGGGTTCCATTCCTAGCACAAGAAGAAAGGAAGGAAGGGTAAATAAATGTACATAAAACATTTAAGTACAAATTAACAAGTAGTTAGTAGTTGTGAAACTACCATTCAAGTAATCATCATCTAGGTCAAGAAATACAACTTGACTGGAGCCCCAGAGGCCTAGCGTATACCCCTGCCCAATGCTCCATGAAACACCATCCTGGATTTTACTTATTTATTTCTTTTTCTTTTCTTTTGAGATGGGGTCTTGCTATTTCTTTCTTTCTTTTTTAATATCTTGTTTTAGTCGGACACAATACTTTTATTTTATTTTTATTTTTATGTGGTGCTAACGATCGAACCCAGGGCCCTGCACGTGCCAGGCATGCCCTCTACCGCTGAGCTACAACCTCAGCCTGAGTCTTGCTATTTCTATGTTGCCCAAGATGGTCTCCAATTTTTTAAAAAAATTTTTTTATTTGTTGATGATGGGCCTTTATTTTATTTATTTATATGCAGTGCTGAGAATCAAACCCAGTGCCTCACACATGCTAGGCAAGTGCTCTACCACTGAGCCACAACCCCAGCCCCAAGGTCTCCAATTCTTGAGCTCAAGAAATCCTCCTGCCTAGGAGCTAGGGTTGTGGCTCAGTGGCAGAGCACTTTCCTAGCATGTGTGAGACACTGGGTTCAATCCTCAGCACCACATATAAATAAATAAAAAATAAAGGTACATCAACTACTAAAAAATATTAAAGAAAAAAAAAAAGAAATCCTCCTGGCTGAGCCTCCTGAGTAGCTGGGACTGCAGACACACCACACAATGCTGGGCTACCTCCTGAATTTTATGGTTATAATGTCCTTAAAGTTTTCTTTAGAGTTTTTCAGCTATATGTGCATCCCTATGCACATAGTTTTACCTATTTTTGAACCGTATATTCACAAAGTCATACTCTGTATTATTCTGTATTATTTTTACATGATATTGCATGTGTAAGATTCAACCATATGAAGTACACCAGTAAAAATGATGGAGTAAGAAACTTCCTCAGTTCTCACCTCCATAAAAGCAACTAAAACACTGGGTCAGAATTGACCAAACTATGGAAATTAACCAAAGGCTTTCAGTAAGCTGGGAATCACTTATTCAAGAATAATGATCAAATCTCATTAAAAACAAAGAACACGGGCTGGGGTTGTGGCTCAGTGGTAGAGTGCTTGCCTAGCATGTGTGAGGCACTGGTTCGATCCTCAGCACCACATAAAAAAATAAATAAGGTTATCGTGTTCATCTACAACTAAAAATATGTTTAAAATGAACTTTATAATATTTTAACTTGTCCTATTTCCATTTCCTTCTCTCCAGATCCGTGATAACCTTGAAACCCAACAGTCCAAAATCCTGATGAAACTGGGTACCTGGCAACCACTGAGAAGGGCTGAACAGGGTTGGGGCTCCTTCATAGCTTCATTCTTACAGAATTCTCTTTATTCAATATCTCTGCCACTGCCCTGGAAGATGCCAGTTGTATGACTGCCTTTATTTGATCTGACTAAGATCTTATTTAGGGTTAACCCTACCCCTGCCCCTGGGGTGTTTGTTAGAGGCAGTTCTTTAGTGCTGTCTGTAGTGGATAACATTAGAGCAAGTAATAGGCTAAACTTAAGCGTAAAAGGAAAGTTAGAGAATATTCATGGTTTTGAGAAGCTCCAAACTATTATTATTTTGCTGTGCTAGAGTAGAACCAGGGCCTGTGCAAGCTATACATGCATTCTACCACAGAGCTACATCCACACTCTGGGACCCTAGAAAGCTTTTAGCATATACATTGGGCTGTATGCATACTCTGTAGACCTGAGAAGTCCCTAAACACATCTTTCCCTACAGGAATGTAAACTCAAGAGGGGTAGGCAATTGTTCACTATATTTCTGAGATCATGAAATACACTTTGGACAGAATAGAAATCAGTAAATATTTGTTGAAAAATAAAGAATTAGTGAGGATTGTATGTGTGTATGTGTGTATGTGTTGTGTGTTGTGTGTTGGTACTGGAGACTGAACCCAAGAGCATTCTACCTCTGAGACACATCCCAGATTTTCCTTTTCTTTGTTTTAATTTTATTTTGAGATAGGGTCTTGCTAACTTACCAAGACTTGAAACTTGCTTTAGTCTCCTGAGTTGCTGGAATTACTGGAGTGTGCCCCTCATCTAGTTGAATTAGTGACTCTTCTAGAATATATATATATATTTGCATCTCATGTACACCAATCTAGGATTTACTTAACATTATTCCTACAATAATTGGTTCATACCACAAGTACAATGGTCAATACTTATATTTAGATGAAAATTCGGTGGGTTAACTGTGTTATATATGTTATATGTTATATAAAATATGAAAATTTTCACTTTATCATTATATATTGCATTATATTATATGCATTCTATATATATGTATATACTCACAAATTGTTGCTTTTGCCCATAATTGTTCTCATTACAAGAATTTTAGTATATATATATAACATTGTGTGAAGTACAAAATCTGGGAAAAGAAATGAAGATACTATATAAAGAGATATACTAGATACTATATAGGTACGTTATGGTTTGGATCTTAAATGTTCCCCCAAAGTTCATGAGTTTAAGGCTTGATCCCTAATGTACCAGTGTTCACAAGTGGGACATTTGGGAGATGACTGGATCATGAGATCTCTGACTACATCAACAGACTGATCCATTAATGGATTTATAATTTAATAGTCTATTGGGGATGGTGGAAATTTTGGGAGGTGGGGCCTAGTGGGAGGAAGCAAGGGGTTGGGTTATGCTCTTGAAAGGTATATTTAGTCCCTGGGGCTCCTTTTTCTCTTTCTCTTATTATAGTTCCTAGCTTCCTTGAGGTGATCAGCTCTGTTCCATCTCAGGCTCCCTGCTTCACTAGAAGCCCAAAGAGATGGAGTCAAGTGGCCATGGATGGAAACCTTTGAAACTGTGAACCTAAATAAAATCTTTCCTCCTTTAAGTTCATTTCTGCAGGTATTTTGTCAGAGCCACAGAAAGCTAACCAACACAAGCAATATATATGGGGAATAATGATTCAGGAACTCTTGTTTCCATTCTATAACTTAAACTTCATCTCAGGGTGAAATGAGGAATGTATTTATATACGCCACATTCATTTCCAATGAAATAATTATAATTTTTTTTTGTTTCCAGAGTCACATTGCTTTTGGGTTGTTTTATTGTCTCATTTTGCTAATAAGGTTAGTCACTAGATTCTTATTTAGCACAATATTGGGCAGTCAGGAAGCTGTCCACAGTTTAAAATTAAAAAGCAAGTTATTTATAAGAAAAAAAATGAGGGACTGTGTCTTTTTAGCAGAAAACTGTCCATTGTTCTATGAGTTTGAAAGTTTGGTCTATGAGGAATAGTGGTTGACAAAGATAATTAGCTCTTAGGTTAAGATGACAACTGAGAAGAACAGGAACAGATTAAGACTGTGAAACATTGATTCAGAAAGACAGTTGGAAGTGAGCATTTGGGAGGAGGTGGTTGCAAATGGTTCTCTGAAACAACATTTGGGAGTAGGTGGTTCATGAAACAAGGAGATATCTGAAGGAACTGAACCAATAATGGAGCTACTTTGGATGGGATATCAGCAAGTTGAATGTCTTATTAATTACTTTGCTTATAAATATCCAAAGCCAGGCACATCCTTTGCTGAGATGAACCAAAATCAATCAATAAATATAGGTGCATGTGCACCTGTATATGGCTACATATAATTACTGTTTCTATGAAAATATAATTGTATGAAAATTTTTTAAGTGGACATATATATGCAATGTATATACAAGAAATCTTTATCTATTTGTGTTATGCAGTTGCTGTTACATAGTTGCTCTAAATCCAGGTGTATGCATATAGAAGTGAATTGTGCATATATCACCATTTTCATGAATTTTTTTCTTCACATATTTAAACATGGATTTTAAAAGCTAAACAGTAGCTCTTTTAGTTTGAGAAAAGAAATCTATATGCTTGAACTTTTATGGGGACTAATATTTCTCTTGTGATGGACTGCAAAGTAACCAGGACAAGTGCTGATTTAATCAATTTTGGGGGTGCTTGTTTCAAATTACTAGAGGATACAGAAAACATAGTAGGGAAAGGCATGGTGATTTTTAAGTGCCATAGTCATTGAGGCAGAAAAAACTGCCTTTTCCTCTCAGGAGACTTGTTAACTAAGATAAAAGCTAGAAAATAGGACTTAGAATCATGAACATGGGCAGGTAGGATAAGTGTTCAAAGTAGGTTAGTAAATTTGCCTTTGGTCATAAAAAGCCAAGATAGGTTGGAGCCAAAAAGATGAATAAATCTGAAAAAGTCCATGGGTGAGATGAAAAATAGTCCATTTTGCTGTTATAAGAAATTTATGGAAGCCAGACATGGTGGTGCATGCCTATAATCCTATGACTCAGCAAGCTGAGACAGGAGGATAGCAAATTTGAGGTCAGCCTGGGCAACTTAGTGAGATCCTGTCTCAAAAAAAAAAAAAAAACCCCAAAGAGGCTGGGGATGTGGCTCAAGTGGTAGCATGCTCGCCTGGCATGCGCAGGGCACTGGGTTTGATCCTCAGCACCACATAGAAATAAAATAAAGATGTGTCCACCGAAAACTAAAAAAAAAAAAAAAAAAAAAAAAAAAAATTATGGAAAAGTTTAAAGTATAATGCTTAGAAGGAGCATCCTACAACTGGTAACTTATGTACTATTGTTTTTTTGTTTCTTTGTTTTTAGAAAGCAATTAGGTAATTTTATAAAAAGCCAAAAAATCCCTTTACCTTTTTAATTAATTTTTTCATTTTTAATTAATTAATCCAAAAATTTTTGGATGCTGGGGATGAAATCCAGGGCCTCGAACATGGTAGGCAAGTACTCTACTCATGATCTACACCTCCAGTCTTTGTTTCTTTTTTATTTTGAGATAGGATCTCACTAAGTTGCTGAGGTTGGCCTAGAACTTGTGATGCTCTGGCCTAGCCCCCATGAGGAGTTTGGATTTCAGGCATGTGGCACTATGCTTGGCTACTTTACTTTTTGCTTAAATAATCTCTTTTGAGACTATATACATAGAAATTTTTTTTAAGAGAGAGAGAGAGAGAGAGAGAGAGAGAGAGAGAATGTTAATATTTATTTTTTAGTTATCGGCGGACACAACATCTTTGTTTGTATGTGGTGCTGAGGATCGAACCAGGGCCGCATGCATGCCAGGCGAGCGCGCTACCGCTTGAGCCACATCCCCAGCCCTATACATAGAAATTAATCACAAAATATGTCAGCAATACTCACAAAGCTTGAAGCAATCCAAATGTCCAATATTATTCACTCATTCATTTAACAAATTTTTTGTCAAATACCTACACCAAGCACCAGGGGTAAATGAGGAAATAAAAATCTCCCTTCACTTATGGAATTTACATTTCAGTGTGTGTGGGGGGGTTAGAAAATAAACATATAAACATGCACAGTACACACATATACACAGACACATCTGTATACATATAGATCACATGGAGAAAAATAAAACAGGATATGGGGACAAGAAGTATGTGGGGAAATGGTTATTTTTATGGAGGGGTTCATAGAAGGCTCAGAATGGTGATCAGAGACCTGAAAGATGTGAGGAAACACTACCCAGATCTTGAAGTTATCTGGGTAGGAGGCTGCACCCATCAGAAGGAACAGTTCTTGAAGTAGAATATGCTTGGTACGGATAGGAACAGCACTGGATTCAGTGTAACTGCAACAGAATGTGCTAGGAGAGTAGCAGATGAAGTCAAAGAGTTAGGGAGGCAACTACATCTTACAGAGGACAATACAGGCCATTATAAGAATTTGGATTTCAAAAGATTTTGGATTTCAAAACATTTAGGGGCAGGTAGGAAGAAAGCACAGAGAGAGCTGAAACTATGGAAATAATGCACACTGAAAATGATGGTGGGTTGAGTCAGCACAGTAATGACAGAGCTGATGAAAATAGTTAGATTGTGGACCTAATCTGAAGGTAGAGCCAGTGGGATTTATTAATAAATTGAATGTGAAGTGTGTGAGAGAGGAATTAAGGAGGATTCCAATATTTGGTCTACAAACTGGAATGATGAAGCTGCCTTCTACTAAGATGAGGGAGACATGGGAACAGCAGGTTTGGGGGTAAAAATCAGAAGTATGTTTTTTTCTTTCTTTTTAAAATTTATGTAATTTTAAAATTTATATATGATAATAGAATGCATTACAATTCTTATTACATATATAGAGCACGATTTTTCATATCTCTGGTTGTATACATAGTATATTCACACCAATTCGTGTCTTCATACATGTACTTTGAATAGTAATACCATCACATTCCACCATCATTAATTACCCCATGCCCCTGTGTTTTTTAATATAAAATATTTTAGATGTCTATTAGCAGCAACTTGGTGCCTCATCCATGCCCCTTGCCAGTACCACAGTGCACTGTAGATGCCCTGACCTCCAACTGACAGCACCTCTGTTTTTCAAACTAAGGCAAACATGAAAAACAAAACAAAAAGTAGGGAAGGCAGGTAAGAGAGGGAGGCATATGAAAAGAAATCCTCTGCCCTTTCTTGTGTCTGTTTTTAATTTTTTTTTTAAAAAGATATATTCTTACTATATTGCTTGGGCTGGTTTGGAATTCCTGGTCTAAAGTGATCTCCTGTCTCAGCTTCTCAAGTAGTTGGAACAGCAGACCTTGTGCCATGGTGCTGGCTCAGTTGCCTGCCTTTGAATGCCTTTGAGAATGTGATTATTGGTATTACTGAAATTATCTGGGTAGAAGACTGTGCCCATCAGAAAGAGCAGTCTTGAGGTAGAATATGCTTACTATGGATAGGAGCAGCATTGGATTCAGTGTAACTGTAACAGAATGAGCTAGGAGAGTAGCAGATGAAGTCAGAGTTAGGGAGGTAACTACATATCATAGAGGACAACCACCAGGGAGAAGTCTGAGGGGATTGAAGACCAGACAACCCAAAGCCCTGGCATTGAAAAAAAAACACCTATCTCTAAAGTAACTGCTCTGTAAGGGAAACAAATTGCTTCCATTTAAGCCACTGTCAACCAGGAATTCTACTTGCAGGTGAAAGCATTTCTGAGTCACTGCTCAATCATAGTAGCTAACCTTACCAAGTATTTACGACAAGCTAAGTTAGTGATTACTACTCCAAGCACCTCATATGTATTTTCCCACTCCTTGCAATAACTTTATGAGTTAGTTACTATTTTACTGTGATCTTTTTCGGGGGAGGGGAGCAGGTCTCACGATTTTTTCAAACTCCTAGCTTCAGCCTCATGAGCAGCTGAGACAGCCAGCACACCTGGCTTGAGTTAGTTACTATTATTATCTCCATGTTAGGTATGGGAAGTGGGGCATGGAGAGGCATGAACGTAGGCAGTCTTGCTCCAGAGCCCTCACCCATTACTGTTCTGCTATGCTGCTATATTTGGTTATACAATTTGATATAAAACTACAACTATAAAACTTACTGTGGCAAATTCTGTTTCAACTCCATAATATAAACATTCATGAGATATCAAAAACCTCAAATACAAAGGATAAAAGATAGTATTGTGTATGACTATATAATTACCAGAAACCATTATCATATTCTCCTGCCAATTTTGGATTTAAATGTTTTAAGAGATACTTAAAGCAAGTTCCTTTTTCCTCTGTGGTTCTGGGGATGGAACCCAGAGCTTCCTGCTTGCTAGGCAAGTACTGTACCACTGAGCTGCAACCTTAGTCCCTAATGCAAGTTTTTGCTATTGTCCTATTATGCAAATAAAATAAAGAAGTGTCCAAAACTATTCCTTCCCCTATAAGTTCAAAACCAGAAGTGACAAGAAGTAGATGATGTCAAATGGAATCTGGGTATAGGAGGAAAGTACATGGGAATAGACTGTTGATCTCATTTGCGCTACAGCTCCTGATAAGTTTCTCTGCTTCTTTCCCCTGGAGCCTGAGACTGGAGATTGAACCTGGGGTCTCACACATGTTAGGCAAGTGTTCTACCACTGAGCTACATCTTAGGCTCCAGCTCCTACTTACAGCAAAAATTCTCTGAATAATTGCTAATATTCACAATCTATATTTCTATCCAACCCATTCTCTCTTAAACCAATCAAACTTTTAACTCAATCACACCAACAACTGCTCTTGTCATCCCCATTGATGTTTACATTACTAAATCCAATGTAAATTCTTAGTTCTCATCTTACCGGCTTATCAGTAGCATATGGCATAAAAGTCCTCAGTCCCTGTTGCTGGTTCTTATTTATCTTACCATTCTCTAAATATTGGATGATTCAGTGCTTGGACACCTTTATCAGAAGAGATAGAGTATGTTCAGTGTGGTATGGTTGTGGACTTCTTTATCTACATCTTTGGTGTTCTCAATCTTTCCCAAAGGTTTGCCTGCTGTGGCAGTTGAAACGCAGCCTCAAATTCTTGGACATACTTCCCATTGAGAAGTGAGAATCTATGCTTTCTCTGTGATAGCTCTAACAGCAGGAAAAAACAAAAACAAAAAAACTAAATCTGTTTCTGGGGTTGGGGATGTAGTTTAGTGGTAGAGTCCTTGTAAAAAGAAAGGATACCAGAGTGTGCTTTCTCTGTCTCTTTATGCACAGAGAAAAAGTCATGGGAGGGCATAATGGAAGGCAGCCATTCTAGGCCAAGAAGTGAGGCCTCATCAGAAACCCAAATTTCCTAGCACTTTGATGGTGGACTTCCAACCTCTAGAACTGTGAGAAATACATTCCATTCTTTAAGCCATCCAGTCTGTGGTATTTTGTTATGGTAGCCCTTGCAGAATAACGCAGTAACATTAATTAGTAGCTGGTCATCCTTCCTGTTTTCTTTTTAAGGAAACTAAGCATATATTTCCTTCTTGTCTTACACTAAGGTAGCACACAACAATATAACTTATAAATCACTCTATCAGTCTTTAAAGATCTTCTTCTTTCTTTTTCACAACTGCTTTTCCCAATTATGTATATATACCATAGTTTATCCAACTATGTTTTCAGTATTTTGCTTCTTTAAATAATGCCTCAATGAATAACCTGTGTATGTGTTGTTAAATGTTTGTGGAGGTATCTATTTATGGTAAATCTGTTGACCAGTTTTGGATCATAAATATCCCCCCAAAGCCCATGTGTTAAAGGGTTGATTAATATGGTGCTATTAGGAGGTGGCAGAACATTTAAGAGGTGGTGCCTAGTGGGAGGTTTTTAGGTTACTCAGGGCATGCCCCCAAAGGGGATTGTGGGGCTCCAGATACTTCCCCTTTCTTTTTTGCTTCCTGGCCATGAGGTGTTCCCACCTTTTCCATCTGGCATCCCCACCAGAGGCCTATAAACGTGAGTCTACCCAGAGACTGGAACCTCTAAAACCTGAGCCAAAATAAACCTTCTATGTTTATAAGTTAATATCTCAGATATTTTATTATATTGACAGAAAGCTAACTAACACATCCTAGAAATGAGAGCACTGAGTCCAAGGGCACTCATACATATGTAGTTTTGTTAGATGATGCCTAATAAGTCTTCAGAATAAGACTTATTATTGTACTGTGTTATATTTTCACCAGCAAAGTGTGAGATTGCCTGTTTCTTGTATTTCTAATACTATGTTATAAAGGTTTTGATTTTTTAAAAATACCTTTATTTATTTATTTTTATGTGGTGCTGAGGATTGAACCCAGGGCCTCACATGTGCTAGGTGAGTGCTCTACCGCTGAGCTGCAACACCAGCCCAAGGTTATGAATTTTTCCCAATCCAATGATATTTCAGTGTAATTTTCAATTTGCATTTCATTTATCTGAAGTTGAGTATCTCATCATAGGTTTATGGCTCATTTATATATTTTTCTTCAGGTATCATTTTAAAATTACATTTTCTAAATAGCATGTAGCATTGGCACCTAGCATGGTGTGCATGCCTGTAATCCCAGTGGCTTGTTCAAAGCCAGCTTCAGCAATTTAGTGAGGCCCTAAGCAAGTCACTGAGACTCTATCTCTAAATAAAATACAAAATAGGGCTGGGGATGTAGCCCAGTAGTTGAATGCCCCTGAGTTCAATCCCTGGTACCACTCCCAACACAAAAAAGTAGTATTGGCTTGCTTTTTGTGTATTTATTTTGTATCTAGATGCTTTACAAAATTCTTTAATGTTTAGATTCTCCCATATAGAAAACCTTAAAGGTAATAATCATATCATTTGTGAATTAGTAATTTCTTTTTTTCATTCCTTCTTTCCTTCCTCCCTCCCTCCATTTCTCTCTCTGCCCCCTCTCCTGCCTCCTCTTTCTCTCTTTTCAGTGCTGCAAATTAAATGCAGGGCTTCACACATGCTAGGCAATTGCCCTACCCCTGAACTACCTGTCCAGTACCAGGGCTTGAACCCTCGGGTGCTTAACTGCCAAGTCATAACTCCCAAGTTGCTCAGAGGCTGCAAAGTTGCTGGGACTGGGTTTGAATTTGTGATCCTCTTGACTCAACCTATCAAGTCGCTGGGATTACAGGCATGGCCCAGCCCAGCCCCGATTTTAAAAGGAGTACATTTAAATTTTTTTTGTTGCTGTTATAGGATTTTTTTTTTTTTAAATTTGGTACTGGGGATTGAACTCAGGGGCACTCAACTATTAAGCCACATCCCTAACCTTATTTTATATTTATTTAGAGATAGAGTCTCAGTGACTTGCTTAGTGCCTTGCTTTTTGCTAAGGCTGACTTTGAACTTGCAATTCTCCTGCCTCAGTCTCCCAAGCCGCTTGTATTTTATTTAGAGATAGGGTCTCACTGAGATGCTTAGAGCCTTGCCCTTACTGAGGTTGGCTTTGAACTTGTGATCCTCCGGTCTCAGCCTCCTGAACTGCTGGGATTGAAGGAGTGTGCCACCATGTCCAGGAGGATTTCTGTTAATAGTTTTTTTTTTTTTTTTAAGGAAAATTTCCTCTTTATTTTGGTAAGTTTTTATGATAAACTGGCATTGATTTTTTTTAAAGAGAGAGATGAGAGAGAGAGAATTTTTAAAATATTTATTTATTTGTTTAGTTTTCAGCGGACACAACATCTTTGTTTGTATGTGGTGCTGAGGATCGAACCCCTGCCGCACGCATGCCAGGCGAGCGCGCTACTGCTTGAGCCATATCCCCAGCCCCTGGCATTGAATTTTATCAAATGTTTTATCTACTGATATGATTTAATTTTTAAAATGTTATGGTGAATTGCACTAACTGATTTTCAAATATTGTCAATTTGTAAACCTGGGTAAACTCCACTTGGCTATAATACACTACCTTTTAAGTATGCTGTTGAATTTGCTTTGCAATTTATATTTTTGCATCTTTCTTTGTAAGTATAATTGTTCTACAATTTAATGTTCTTTTACTATCCTTGTCTGGCTTTGGTATCAATATTTTATATACTTAACTGAATGAGCTAGAGTAGAACCATTCTCTTTCACATCTTTTTTGTTTTGAAATCCTCCTGCCTTAGCCTCTTTAGCTGCTGGGGTTATAAGCATGTACCACCTTGCCTGGCTTCCTTGAATATTTTGTATAACTAATTTATCAAATAATCTAAGCCTTTTAAAAAAATGAGAATTTATTTTACCAGATTGGACTCAAACTCTGAATCTTTCTCCCTTAGCCTCCCAAGCAGCTGGAACTACAAATGTATGCTACCAAACCCAGCATAAATTTTTTAGAAATTCAATAGCATTTACTATTATTTAAATTTGTTCTAGAATATTCAGAATTTCTATTTCTTCTTAAATAACAAACATTGTGTATTTGGATTTGCCTACATGTTCACCAATTTCTTTGATCACCATCTTCCTGTGTTTCACATCTTTTTGTAGTGTTATTTTTCTTCTGAAGTATAATTTAGATTCTTCTTTGATGATCAATTGCTAGTAAAACTGTTTTTATATACCCGAAAGTATCTTTATTTTGCCCTTCATCTTATAAAATGTTTCATTGGGTACACAATTCTAAGATGACAGTTTCTTTTCTTTCAGTACCTCAAGATTTTTTTCCACCTTCTGTAACTTCTCGTTTGTTCATACATTCTGCTGTTATTCTAATTGATGTTCCTTTGTAAGTAGGCTGAACTTTATTTGATCGATGTTATGGGTTGAATTATGTCCTTCAAAAAATATGTTGAGATTGTGACCCACAGTACCTCAGAAGTTGACCTTATTTTGAAATAGAGATGGTACTTACCTGATGATGGTTTGACTTATGAATTTTTGACTTAAGATAGTGCAAAAATGACATGGATTTTGCATACTTTGAATTTTGAAATTTGATCTTTCACCTGGGCTAGTAATATGAGGTATGAATACTCTGGCAATGCTGAGCAGCAGTAGCAAGCTTCAGCTGTGTCAGCAATGCAATCATGAGCGGAAATAACTGATAACACAATGTACTGTTGCTATTATGGTTGGTGAACTAAGTGTATTAAATGCATTATGGATTCAAACTATTTTCAATTTATGATGGGTTTACAGAGTTGCTAACCACATCATAAATGAGGAGCATCTTAGTGTCATTGCAGACATAATTAGTTAAGATGAGAAGACACTGGAGGAGAGTGGGTCCTTAATACCAAATAACTTGTGTGGCTTATAAGAACTGGAAAGCAAAGCATAGTGGCATGTGCCTATAGTCACCTGGAAGGCTGAAACAGGAGAATCACTTGAATAAAGGAGTTAGAGGACAGCTTGGGCAATATAGAGAAACCCATCTCAAAACAAAATAACCATAAACAAAACAAGTAAAAACAGGAGAAAAGACATAGGGAGAGTTCCATGTGATGATGGAGGCAGAGACTGAAGTGCTGCAACTTTGCAATTCTTTGTCAAGAATTCCAGCAAATCACCAGAAGCTAGGAAGAGGCAAGAAAGGAATGTCCTTACAGGTTTCAAAGGGGGCATTATCCTGCTGACACCTTGATTCTGAACTTGTAGCCTCCAGAACTTTTTTTTTTTTTGCTGCTAGAGATCAAATCCAGGACCTTATACATGTGCATGCTAAGCATATGTGTAGTGGTGTAGCTCCACCACTGAGCTACACTCCCTGTGAGACAAAAATTTCAATTGTCCAAACCATTCTGTTTGTGGCACTTTGTTATAGGCAGTCCTAGGAAACTAATACAACTGATTTTAAGATGTGGTCTTTGTTTTCTATGATCTAAATTTTACTACAATATTTCTAG
The DNA here is from genome assembly GCF_048772815.1 of Callospermophilus lateralis. NCBI lineage: Eukaryota > Metazoa > Chordata > Mammalia > Rodentia > Sciuridae > Callospermophilus > Callospermophilus lateralis. The sequence goes on from NC_135308.1 coordinate 65,624,797, forward strand.
TTGGGACATTTTTTCATTTATCCTGATTAGTATTCTTAGGGATTCCTAATCTATAGATTAATGTCTTTTATCAGTTTGGAAAGAACTCGTGATCACTTTGAAAATAAACTCACCTCCATTCTTGGATTTCTAAATAGATTTAAACTAGGAAACTGCTTTTTAATCTGTCATATTTTATCTCCATTTTTTTGTGTGCTGCATTATAGATACTTTCTTTTGTTGGATCTTCCATTTCACTTGTTCTTCAGATGTATTGAATGTATCAATGAAGTTTTGAAATTTCAGTGATTTTTTTTTTTTTTTTTAAGTTGTGGCACAGGTTTCCTCTCAATAGTCATTTTCTACATACTTCAGTAATAGACCTTGCCCTACCACCCCCTATGGAAGATTGAACCCAGTGGTGCTCTACTACTGAGCTAGATCCCCAACCCTTTATATTTTACATTTTTGAGCCAGGTGGTGGTATACACATGTAATTCCAGCAATATGAGAGGCTGAGACAGTAGGGTCACACACTGGAGGTCACCCTGGGCAACTTAGTGAGACTCTGGGAATGTAACTCAGCAGTTGAGTCAATACCATTAATTTTTGTTGTTTTTTTGGGAGGGGTGGTACTGGGGATTGAACTCAGGGGCACTGAACCACTGAGCCACATCCCAGTGCTATTTTGTATTTTATTTAGAGACAGGGTCTCAGTGAGTTGCTTAGCACCTCCCTGTTGCTGAGGCTGGTTTTGAACTGCCTTAGCTTCCAGAGACCCAGGGATTACAGGTGTGAGCCACCTGTTTTTTTTTTTTTTGTATTTTGAGCTGGCCATAAATTTACCTCCTGTCTTAGCCTCTTAAGTAGCTAGGATCAAAGGTGTATGCTATGGCACACAGATATTCTCTAGTAACAGATATTCTTTTTTTTTTTAATATATTTTTTTAGTTGTTGATAGACCTTTATTTAATTTATTTATTTATATGTGGTGCTGAGAATTGAACCCAGTGCTTCACACATGCTAGGCAAGTGTTCTACTGCTGAGCCCCCACCCCAGCCCCAGATATTCTTTTGTTAAAAATATATATCTTTCGTTTTAATCTAAGGGTGCTTAACCACTAACCCATATCTCCAGCCCTTTTTATTTTTTATTTTGAGACAGGGTCTTGCTAGGTTTCGTAGTCTGGCTAAATTGCTGAGGCTGGCCTCAAGCCTGCCATCCTCCTGCCTCAGCCTCCCTAGCCGCTGGGATTACAGGTGTGCGCCACCACACCTGGATTTTTATATACCTTGATTCAAATTTATTCCATTATTAAACATTTGCATTAGTATTTTGTATTTAATTCAAAACATTAAAAGAATAAACCATATATCAATTTGAAAAATGGGAATGTAAAATATTTTTATAGTGTTTTCTTAATGATTTAAAGAAAACCTAAACTAGAAATATAAGGGAGGGCTGGGGATGTGGCTCAAGCGGTAGCACGCTCGCCAGGCATGTGTGTGGCCTGGGTTTGATCATCAGCACCACATACAAACAAAGATGTGTGTCCGCCAAAAACTAAAAAATAAATATTAAAAAATTCTCTCTCTCTTAAAAAAAAAGAAATATAAGGGAATTATTAATATTATTTTTATTAGAGCTTTATAGTTATGCATAGTAATTGGGTTCATCCTGAAAAATTCATACATGTATGGAATTCAATTCCAGTTCTTGATTATCCCCTTTTCCCTCCTGTCCTCCTTCCCATCTCCCATTCTCCTTCTTCTACTTTACTAGACTTCCTTTCACTCATCTATACATTTATGTGATGGGTTCTTTTTACTTATGCATAAAGGTGAAATTTCCTGTTTCAAATAATTCATTCTGCATTGCCTCCTCTTATCCATCCTTCCACTCCACCTCTCAATCTCTCTTCTAAATTACTGATCTTCCCTTTATCTTCATGTTGTACTATCCTTCCCTCCTTCTTTCCTTTATTTTTCTCTAGCTTCCACATGACAGAAAACACTTAACCTTTGAGTTTCTGAGTTTGGTTTATTTCACTTGGCATGATAGTTTCCATTTCCATCCATTTACTGGCAAACACCATAATTTCATTCTTTTTTTGACTGAGTAGAACTCCATTGTTGATTCCATAATTTAGCTATTGTTAATTATGCTGCTATAAACATTGAGGTGGCCGTATCACTACTGATGCCAACTTTAGATCTTCTGGGAAAATACAAGGAGTGGGACAGCTGGATTGCATGGTAGGTAGTTCCATTCCTTGTTTTTTGAGGAATCACCATACTGCATTCCAGAGTGGTTTTATAAGTCTGTAGTCCTACCAATAATGTTTAAGTGTTTCTTTTTTTTTTTTTTTTAACATTTATTTATTTATTTTTCAGTTATCGGCAGACACAACATCTTTGTTTGTATGTGGTGCTGAGGATCGAACCCGGGCCGCACGCATGCCAGACGAGCACGCTACCACTTGAGCCACATCCCCAGCCCCTTAAGTGTTTCTTTTCCCCAACAACCTCACCAAAGTTTATAATTGTTTGTATTCTGGATCAATATCATTCTGACTGGAGTAAGTTGAAATCTGTGTAGTTTTGATTTGCATCTCTCTGCTAGAAATGTTGGAAGATTTTTTCATGTATTTGTTGGCCATTTGTGTTTCTTCTTTCGAGAAGTTTGTTGAGTTCTTTTGCTCCCTTATTGATTGGGTTATCTTTTGAGTTCTTTATATATTCTGAATATTAATCCCCTAATAGAGGAGTAGCTAGCTGGTCATGATTTTCTCCATCTATAGGCTCTCTCTTCATGTTCATTTTCTTTGCTGGGTATCTTTTCCTGAGATATATGGATTAGTGAAGTGCACAATTTTTATTAAGTTTTCTTAAAGGTAAGGCCAAGTCATTTTTCTTCCCTTTTTTCTTCTCTCCCTCTACTCTGTGGAATGAGTGGGCAGAGTATACTTCCTTATACCACTATGTTGGACCTAACTATATGACTTGCTTTGTTAATGTGAGCACACAGAACTTCTATTCACATCAGTTTCTGTAGTTTAGTCTCTTGTGTGCTTTCATCATCAGGAAAATAGTACTCCTTTACTCTGGTCCTTGAATGAGAGACATGTGGAAGTGACTTGAATTTGACTTGTGTCTAGAGTGCTGCCAGGGCAGTCAACTCTTGCCCCTGCCACTCCCAACAGTTACAAATCCCCAATCTAGTGAGGAAAAAAATCATTGTTTATAGGCCACTAAGACTTTAAGGGCAATGCCCTCATTTTCTTGCAAGTCAGCAATGAATGAAAAGCTAGGGGTTCTTTTTCATAAATCATGAGGGATTTAGTTTCTACTGTATATTTATTATAAATAATGCTGCTGTGATATTCACATACAAACTTTTGTGTGGACATGTTTTCCATTTTCTTGGCTATATAGTTAGAAGTGGAATTGATGGGTCATAAACTTTAACTTTTCAAAGGACTGGCAGATTATTTTATAAAATGGCTACATCATTTTACATTGCCTGTAGCAATATATGAGGGCTCCAATTCTTCACACTCTAACCAACATTTCTTTATAATTTTAGCCTTCTTAATGGGTTTAATGTGGTATCTTGTTTCAGTTTTGATTTGGATTTTCCTAATGACTATGTTGAGGAACTTTTCACATCCTTATTAACAATTTGAATATATTTGGAGAAATAGCTCTCTCTCTCTCTCTCTCTCTTTTTTTATCATACTGGGGCTTGAAACCAGGAGCACTCTACCACTGAGGTATATCCCCAGTCCTTTTTATTTTATTTTGAGACAGGTCTCTATACACATTGCCTAGGTTGGCCTTGAACTTGTAACCTTCTTGCCTCTGGCTCCAGAATCACTGGGATTAAAGGCAAGTGCCACTGCATCCAGTATTCCTCATTTTTAAAATGGGTTAGTCTTTTTATTTTTATTTTTTTTTCCTGGTACTGGGGATTGAACTCAGGGGTACTCAACTACTGTGCCACATCCCCAGCCCTATTTTGTATTTTATTTTAAGAACAAGTCTCACTGAGTTGCTTAGGGCATTGCTTTTGCTGAGGCTGGCTTTGAATTCATGATCTTCCTGTCTCAGCCTCCCAAACTGCTGGGATTACAGGTGTCTGCTTCCAGGCCTGGGTATCTTTTTATAGTTTAATTTTGATTTGTACTTTGTAGGTAGAATAGCAGATACATTATTTGCAAAACTTTTCCCCATTCTGTGTTGTCTTTTAACTTTCTTCCCGGTATTTATATTGGTCTGTTGGGGCTGTCACATCAAAATACCAGATTGGGTATGACTTCATCGGGGAGTAAAATTTCAACATGAGTTTTGAGGGAAACCAATTCAATCCATAATGCTATGCTTCCATATCCTCAAAATTCATGTCTTTCTCACATGAAAATTTTATTTACCCTATATCAACCGCCTCAAAAGTTGAGCATTTTAGTTGCTGAACTGTAAGTCCAAAGTCTTATTTACATACAGATGAAGTCGGATGTGTGGCAGCACAGGCCTGTATTTCAGCACTTAGGAACCTGAAGCAGGAGGATCCCTGGTTCTCAGGAGTTCCAGACCAGCCTGGGCAACATAAGGATCCCATCTTAAAAAAATAAAGCAGAAAAATACAGATGATACATCCTTAATCTGGAAATCTGAAAGGCTTCAAAATTCAAAAATTTTCGAGTGCTAACATGATACTGCAAGTGGAAAATCCCAAGAAACTCCGTTTTTACAGTTATTAAAATATTATATAAAATTACCTTCAGGATGTGTATCATGTGTATATGAAACATAAATGAACTTCATTTAGATTTGGGTCCCCTCCCTAAAATAGCTCATTATACAAATGCAAGTATTCAAAAAAAAAAAAAAATCCCAATCTGAAACACTTATAGTTGTGGCATTTCAGATAAAGAATACTCAGTCTGTATGAGCTAAATCAGGTATGGGTGAGACTTGAGTCTCACAGGTAGACGCCCAAATGCTGCAGACCCCGAGTTGAGTCATCCTGAGGCAAAATTCCTTTCCAGCTGTGAATCAGACAAATTAATAAGTGTTTCCAGAATACAATGGTGGGGCACCCATAGGTCAGATAGTGCCATTACCAAAGATAAACTGGAAAAAAGAAAGGGGGACAGATCCAAGCAAGTCCAAACTTCTGGTAAGGGAAATTTGGTTAGACTTTGAGGCTGAGATGAGAAAGTTCTTGAAAGTGGTTAAAGAATAGAGAAAAAAAGCTTTTTTAAATCCAGTACCTGGATATCTAGGAAATGAATTAGTTTAGGATGCCTGTCTTACCGGCAGCTATTACAGTCACCTTGTCAAGCAGCACCTCCTCTAACAATTAGTAGTCATATGTTGGAAGTACTAAAAGGGGAGACTTCAGGTCCCCAAGAGCTGCAGTGATTCAAGTGTATCCTGGGAGGGAAAAAAAATTAAGAGAACCTGGGCGGGATCAAACAGTAGAATTAGGTGAATGAATGTGAAGACTAAAGGCAGACGGGGAAAATGTTAATGAAATTGTGAGGGAGTGTAAACTAGTTAATTATGGTGGTGGGAGGTGTGAATGAAATGACTCTGAATTCCACTCATCTCAAAGGCATTTTAAGTTATCTTAATAAACACGGAGAGGCGGGGAATAAATATAACTCACATCACTCTGTCGGTTTATAGATAGTTTATCTACATTAAATTAATGGCTGCTGTAAACCTCTTAGCATGGCTCTGACAAAACGAAAATCGACTGCAATTCAGCGTGAGAAAATTAAGTTGCATCAAACTGGGGACCGGTTGCCCGGTAGATCCGCCTTTGGTGTCGTAAGGGCTAAATTAAACAGGTAACGTAGTCCAGCACTTGGTAGAGCTCAGGGACTGCATGCGGACATTAATTTCCGCCCACGCTCTCCTGTGCTGGAATAATCTCCAAAGGAAAACCACCTACAGTGGCGAGGGACTTCGGCGATGCCCGCGTGGACAGCCCCGGTCTTTCTTAGCAGCGCACTGCCTCTCCGCGGCACAAAAGCTAAGGGCGAGGAGAAAATCGAACGTCCCTTGGACAAAGGCTGCCCACTGCAGCCGTGACCCTACAGACAACCCCAAGTACTCCCTATGGTGGTGGCGGTGGCCGGATTCCTGTAACGGGCCGCGAAGGAGGGGGTGGGGCGACTGTAAGGTTTGGGAAAGAGGCGAGTCGCTCTTTAGGCTTCCAGCAGTCCACTTCCTACGGCAAGCAGAAGGAGACAAACGCCGCCTCGACTCGCTCCCACCTACCGCCTCTTGCCAGAGCCGCCCTGGCGCTCCCCTCCAGTGGCCGCAGGGCCGTGTGTACACTCCGTGTCTTCGACTTGGCTTTAGCGTCGAATTACCACTGTAGCTCCGAATCACTCTTCTTGCCAGACCCTGTGTCGGCGCGCCCCGGTAGGCGCCCAGATGCAGCGAACCCCGCGTTGCGTTCCCAGGAGGGTGAAGGAAAACAGGGCGGGGAGCCAGGGAAGGAGCACGCGCGTAGCGCGGCCGGGCCTAGGGGCGGGTCTAGGTGTCTCGCGCAGGGGGCGGGGGCGCGGTGACGTCGCGGGTGCCCGGGCCGCGCCGTGGCTGTGGCGGCGGCGGCGGCGGCTGTGGTACTGGCTGCGGCGGGGGCGCTTGGGCGGCAGTGGCAGCAACAGCCCCGAGGAGGGTGAGACGGCCGCGGTGGCGGCAGCTCGGAAGTCGGGCGGGACCTCGCGCTTCCCGCCTGTCGCCGGCGCTGAGGCTTCTGCTTCCCCTACTGGGCTTTTCGCCCCTGGCCCTGGCTGGGCAGGGCAGAGCGCCCCCGGGGAGGGGCGGAGCTGTAGGTGAGGCTTCGGGACCCCCTCCCCCTCCACTGCTGGCTGTGCGGGGCGGGGGGGGGATGGTGAAGTGCGGGAGGGCGGATCCCACCCCAACCCACCCTAGCCCACCGGCGGGCTCCACCCAGCCGAGCTTCGTGATTGGGCGGGAGCTGAGGCGGTGGCGGTGGGGACCTCGGGCTAGGTGGGAGGTGGGGGCTGGAGGCTCTGGGCTCTGGGAGAACCGGGGGTCGCAGAGGTATGAGGTGTGATGTTCCGCGCGAGGTAGTGGGGAAAGAACCCTGTGGTTGGGGTGCGGTCAGGGTGGATCTGTTGGTTTAGATGGTTGATGTAAAATATTGAAGATGATTTTTTTTTGGGGGGGGTGAGGTAGAAGATGAAAGGTTTTATTTCAAAAAGGAGATGAGCTTTGGATGTTGCCTTCGAGCTAGTCGGAGAAGCTTTGCACTAAATCTCACATTTCTACTTTAGCGTCTTGGTTGTTTCATTTTCTTTTCCTGACGGGGTGGGTTGGGGGTCGGGTAGGGAAGAGAATTCCCTTTGGATTGGGTAAATTGTGAGCGTCGATGGATCTGAAGTTTCACACCCAAGAAGAGGGGAGATCTTGGGTTTAAATAACTTCATTCTGGCACCAACCTTTAGGAAATAGGTCTCTTTTACTCATAATTCCTTAAAGGTGTTGTCTTCCAGTTTTCTTTCCTCTGTGCCTAAAAGATCTCTTTATACCACTTAAAATATTTTTTTTCAAAGTCTTTATTCTGGCCTCTTGAGAGGAGGCCTGAGACTCAGATGATTGCTTTGAAAGACATCTTTCGGAGTAGTAGTTGCAGGTGGTTGTTGTTGACTGCTTTGAGTGGGTAAAATGAACAATTTGAACAGTTTTTTTTTTTTTTTAAGGTAATTGTATGAAAAACCCTTAAATGTTTCGAAGCACAGCTGTTTTTTACAGCTTGTTTTTCAGTAGACCTGGACATTTAGAAATTTTGTGTTCAGCACTGAATTCTTGGAGATTGTTTTTATTTCTCAATTGTAGATGTATTTAAGTATTTATTAAACACTTTAAAAATGAAATGGATTTTTTTTAAAGGTAGGTCACACAATTTCTGAGATATGTTCTTAAGGTTAGGTGCTTTGAAATGCTCTAACAACATTTTGGGAGCATGTGTCTCACGTTATTGGAGATGTTACTGAATGAACAGTGTTGAGTGTTGTTCACATTGATGTTCCACAACTTAGGACAGTAAACGTGAATCTTTTCTGGATGCCTGCTTCCTGTTAAATTTCAGTGATCTTACCTATCAGTTAAGCTATTTAAGCTATTTCTGCTTCAGAAAACAGGTCATTTGATAGACATGAATTATATAATGGGTGTTAGTAGGCATGATTCTCAATAATTCATTTATGGAGGAAGAGAAACCGTCATGAGATGGAATTTAAGCAGTGACTTTCCCAAGGCTTACCCAATTTATTTGGGAAAATAGCCAGGGAAGTGCTTTCCTGGAACCTAAGAGAGAAATATACAGATTAGTTACAGTAGTTGCAGATCGTTGCTTTTTTTAAATGCCTACTTACTGAGCAGACAATTTTCCTCTAGCAAATACTTCTGCTTAAAGAGATTTAGAGGAAACAGTATATAATAAATCTATTGAGAATGTGTGTTTCAATTTTTGATTGTAAATTAAATATTAAGCAAGTGTTCGGACAGATTGAATTATAATTTGGTATAGTGACTGATTTTGATTTTAGATGAATTGGAAGAACTTAAAATCCACATATTTCATTTTGGCTTTTATATTATACATTGACCTAATTAATTGGGACAAATATGAACTAAGATATTGGCTGAAGCTTGTGTGTATATACTTCTAAAGTGACTTCTGCATTGTTGGATGTGAGGTGTGATTATTCACTTTGTAAGGATGAAATCATGTATTTTGGGGGAAAGTCCAATTTAGAAGCAATGTAGTAATAAGAATTTCTTATGCCTGAGGAAAAAAACCTACAATTTTTTTTGAAAGGGAGCTACTGGGAATTGAATCCAGGGGCATCTTACCACTGAACTATGTCCCCCACCCATTTTTAAATTTTTATTTTGAGACAAGGTCTCACTGAGTTGTGCAGGCTGGACTTGAACTTGTAGTCTTCCTGCCTTAGCCTCCCAAGTTGTGGGGGTTACAGGTGTGCATTACTGTGCCTGCTACGTTTTATTATTTAAGAAATATTGCTTACTAGTCATTCCTTGTGATTCCTCATTGAATCTGATAAGTTGTTTTTTGTTCTTTATTGCTAAATCCTCAGATTAGTGTGCCAGTTTGTTAATTAAACATTAGTATTGGAAACTTAAAATGAACGTTCTCATGTTAACAGCACTCTGTTTCATACTATGTTTATGCTTTTAGAAGTAGCATGAGAGCTGTTAAATGTACATTTTATGTGTAGTGTATTAGAAACATTGACAGAAAGATCAGGGAGCAAAATATTGTGATTTGTCAAATAATCAGTACACTGATTATCAGTTTTCAGAGAAATGCAAAATAATTTTAACATAGTCATGTCATAGGCTATAATGTGATTCTATCTATGGCTATTCAGGTCTTTCCATGTCTTGGATTGTGTGCTCTTGGAGTCACTGTGCCTGAGTTCAAATCCCGACCTTGCCATTGTATGACCTAAGGCAGACTGTTTAACCTCCGTTTCTTACCCTTAGCCTGTATCTCAGTTTCTTCCTCTGCAAAGTGGGAATAAAAGCAATAATACCTAACTTCTTAGGTTGGTCAAATGAGTTAGTTCTATAGTTACAACAGTCCTGGCACATAATTAGTTGGTTCACTAACATCTTTTGATGTTTTTACCATGAACATTATTCATTTATTTGTTCACTTAATAAATACATATTAAGCATGTATTACCAAGGTATTCTAGGTGTTGGCAGTATAGCAGTGAACAAAGTGGATAAAAATCTGGATCACCTCGGAGCTTTTATCTTAAGTGAGGAAATAGATGGTAAAGTATGTAAATAAACCAGTAAATGAATTTTAGATGCTAGTAAGTGCCATGAAGAGAAATGAAGCAAGAGAGAAGAATAGGGAATGGGGATGAGGGTGCAGGAGGCATGTAGACTAGGAGGGCTTCTAAGTTTGACATTGAGTAAGGTATGGGAACTCCTGTGGAGCATTGATATAATCTGACTTATGCTGTGAAAGAATGGCTCTGACTGTGGTGGGACTTTAGAGCAGGGGTGCTGTGGAGAAGTAAGGCCACTAGTCAGGAAGTTCTTTTACAGTGTTGTAGATGAGAATGGCTCTGACCCAGGTGATAGCCAGAGGAAATGTGAGAAGTGGTTGAAGTTTGGGTCTGTTTTGAGGGTAGACCTATAGTATTTGCTGGTGGTTGGATGTGGGATGTGAGCAAAACAGAAGAGTAAAGAATAACTCAAGTTTTTGGCCTGAAAGACTAGAAGAATGAGGTTGTCAGTAACTGAGATGGAGGTGGCATTTGGTGGAGCATGTTTGGGGAAAACACAAGTTTAGGAAAAATGTCTAGGCTGAGTGAAGAATTTGTCTATTTTCAGCTGACACATGTAAAGTGAAGAGATGTTGAGATCATCAGGGGAATGAATTGAGGTAGAGGAGACATCTGAGCCTTGGGGCACTGACTGATTCATTCATTCTACAGTTACTTAATATGGATGGTTCTAAGTACTCTTTTAGCCATTAGGTCATACAGCAGTGAACAAAGCTGACAGGAACCTCTACTTTCATGGGACTTACCTTCTAGATACACTGGAGGAATGAAGAGTAACCCAACAGACTGAAAAGAGATCTGTGAATAAGGAGGAGAACTCGGGGAGTGTGATGTTGTGGAAGTGGAGGAAAGGAAGTTTTCAAGGAGGGTGGAATGATCAACTGTGTCATCGTTTAAAGATGTGTCAGAGTGTTGAGTAAGAGAATTCTGCTTGACTATGATATCTAGCAATAGATGACTAAATATATTTTATTTTAAATTTTTTTTAGTTGTAGATGAACACAATATCTTTTTTTAAAATATAATTTTTAGTTGTGGGTAGACACAATATCCTTATTTTATTTATTATGTGGTGCTGAGGATCGAACCCGGTTCCCCACATATGGTAGGCAAGCACTCTACCACAGCCACAACTCCTGCCCCTCAGTATCTTTATTTATTTATTTTTATGTGGTGCTGAGAACTGAACCCAGTGCCTCACATTTGCTAGGCAAGTGCTCTACCACTGAGCCACAAACCCAGTCCCTAAATATATTTTAGTGTTAGATGAGACAAATATTAAGAACATTTTAGATTTTTACTTTCCCTGGAATTGGTTTGTTTTCCCCACCAGTACTGGGGATTGAATCCAGAGGCCCTTTACTATTGAGTTACACACTCCAAGTCCTTTTTTATTTTGAGACAGTGTCTTGCTAAGTTGTGGAGTCTGGCCTTTAACTTTTGATCCTCATGATGTAGCCTCCCAAGTAGTGGGATTATAGGCATACATCACTGTACCTGTCCCCTAGATTGGTTTTTAAAAATTACTTCATTCTAGGAGCTGTGGTTGTGGCTCAGTGGTAGAGCACTTGCCTAGCATGTGTGAGACACTGGGTTCGATTCTCAGCACCACATATAAATAAATAAAAAACAGCTAAAATTTTTTTTTAAAAATTACTTCATTTTTTTCAGAACAAAATAGGCAATGCAACTATGTACTTGTAAGAAGGAGATGTACACGGTGTTTATAATCTCTATTACGTATGCTTAACTTTATAAAAATTAGGTATATGTACCAAATCAGAAGATAGAAAAGAATATTGGGGAAGAAGTCTTTTTCCCATCTCTTTTTCCTTGAAGACCATCACTATTCCAGTTTCTTGTTTTACCTCCCAGTACATTCTGTGCAATAATATGGCCTTTAGCTATTCTAATATTACATGAATATACAATATATTTTATCTTCCAATCTAATATTGAACTTTGTTATTATTTTAGGATAGATTATCTGAAAGGTAAGTTTTTGTGCTCTTTTCAAAAGAAATAATGATTATTAGAATCTTACATGGATTCATTAAGTCACATTGGACAGTAATTCTGGTTTTGTAGGCTTGATAGTTTCTTTTCTTTCTTTGGTACCAGGGATTGAACCCAGGGGCGCTTAACCACTGAACTACATCCTCAGCCTTTCTTTATATTTTATTAGAGACAGGGTCTTGCTGAGTTGTTTAGGCCTCACTAAGTTGCTGAGGCTGGCTTGAATTCTCAGTTCTCCTGCCTCAGCCTCCCGCATCACTGGGATTACAGATGTGCACCACCGGTCCTGGCTAGACTTGATAGTTTTATTTCATGCTTTCTTTTTAGAAAATATGAAGTAAAGATAGGATTTCATGAGGACAGCAACTGTTATGTTCTCTATTGAGCAAATAATACGTACTTAGTAAATATTTGAGGAATGAATGTAAAATAGTTCTATTAAGTGAATTCACACCTGATGGAGTGGCTGGATCCAGAAAACAGTTGCTATTGGGTATGAAGAATTCAAGGATCTGATGTTAGATGACCCACCCATGTGTGTATTGAAATGAGCAGAATGAGTAGCAGGAGTGGTGTGGCATAGAGGATTGTGACAACTGTTAAGTTGTTGACCATGTAATGGTGTGGAGAGTGTCCAGGTGGTTATCAGGTCATAGTGAAGAGGTGGAGGTAGAAGACTGTGTTGCTGACTAGCATCAGAGTTAAGAATAAGGATTTTGCCTGGTGTGGTTGCGCAGGCATGTAATCCCAGTGGCTCAGGAGGCTGACGCAGGAGGATCGAGAATTCAAAGTCAGCCTCAGCAATGGTGAAGCACTAAGCAACTTGGTGAGACTCTGTCTCTAAATAAAATACAAAATAGGGCTGGGGATGTGGCTCATGGTTGAGTGCCCCTGAGTTCAATCCCTGGTTGCAAAGAAAAAAAAAAATAAGAGTAAGGATTTTTGTGAGGGTTGAGGAATAATGATCTGTCAGTGTCATTGGGAGAAAGAAAGGTACTAGCTTCATTTTCCAGTATTGGGTATGGCCTGTGAGAGACCAAATAGCTTCCCTTGAAAGGGCTACATGGCAAGAGGTGTCTTGAATTAGAAAGCCAGTTTTCAGTTAAGTCAGAGTTAATGAGGAAATTTTGAGGAGATTGAGACTTTTTAAAGGAGTTTCCATGAGAGTATAGTTTCTACTATATTGGCTTTTATTATCTTCATTTAAACTTAAAAAGTCTTTATCTTAATAGAACTTTTCCAGCTTCATACTTTAGTGTTCTGTTATTCTCTGCTTTGTAGCCAAACTTCTTTGAAAGAATTTTCTTTTTTATTTTTGCAGAGTGAGAAGACATTTTCCAGCTTGATTTCTTTTTTTAATTAAATTCTTTATTTATTCTAATTTGTTATATACAACAGCAGATTGCAATTCATTTCATATTATACATATAGAGCACAATTTTTCAAGTCACTGGTTGTACACAAAGTGTTTTCACACCATTCATGTCTTCATACATGTACTTAGGGTAATACTGTCTAACTCAGTCCACTGTCTTTCCTACCCCCAAGCCCCCTCTCTCCCCTTTGTTCTATCTAAAGTTCCTCCATACTCCCAGCTGTGCCCCCCCCCCCCCCCCCGCCCCATTGCCATTATGAGTCAGTGTTCTCATATCAAAGAAAACATTAGGCTTTTGGTTTTTTGGGATTGGCTTACTTCACTTAGCCATGATTTTATTCTCTCTTAATGCTGAGTAATATTCTATTGTGTATATATGCCAAAGTTTCCCTATCCATTCATCTACTGAGGAGCATCTGGGTTGTTTCCTCAATTTAGCTGTTGTGAATTGTGCTGCTGTGAACATTGATGTGGCTGTGTCCCTATAGTATGCTGTTTTTAAGTCCTTTGAGTATAAACCAAGGAGTTGGGATAGCTGGGTCAAATGGTGGTTCCATTCCAAGTTTTCCAGGGATTCTCCATACTGCTTCTTAGAAAGAATTTTCTACATTTGCTATATATCTCCATTTCTTCACCTTTGATTTTTTTTTTCTCAGCCTATTTCTGTTTTATGTTTGCTCCCACTAGTAGCCAATGAAAATATGAAATTTGAACATCACCAGTGGCTATTTTTCTGTGTCCTATTATTTACCCTCTTAGCAGTCGTGGTAGTTTTCTATTGGTACCTAACATATGATCCCCAAACTTAACAATAACAGAACATTTATAGTTTCATAGTATCTATGGGTCAGGAATTTGGATGTGGTTTGTACCTATGATTCAGGGTCTCTCATCAGGCTGGAGAGGTGTTGACTAAGGCCTCAGTCATCTTAGAGCTAACTCCACTCTACTTCCAGGTTCACTCATGTGGCTACTGGAGTGTTTGTGGGATATTTACTGGAGAAAGGAGTTCTTTGCTGTGTCAGTCTTTGCATAGGATTACTACAACATGGCACCTTGCTTCTCCTATATCAAGACCTTTGTGGTGAAAGAGAGGAGAGAGGAGATATTAGCCAGAGTCTTTTTTTAACCTAATCTTGGAAGTGATGTGCTATCACTATTGCTTCATTGTGTTCATTACAAGAATATCATTAGATCCAACACATTGAAGGTGGAATTTCACAATGACATGAACACTGTGAAGCAGAGATCATTCAGAGCCATTTTCCAGACTGCCTACCACAGCAGCTTTTGACAGTTGATTTTTCCTTCCTTTTTAAAGCTCTGCTCTCTTCTCTTCTCTTTTCTTCCTTCCTTCCTTCCTTTCCTTTTCTTTCCTTTCCTTTCTTCCTTTCTTCCTTTCGATTGAACCCAGGGCCTTGTGCATGTGAGGCAAGCACTCTACCAACTGAGCTATATCCCCAGCCCTAAAGCTCTCTTTTCTCTTGGGGGTCTTCAGAGTATGCTTCTGTTTCTCTTGCTGGTTCCTGGACTCTCTTTCTCAAAAACCTTTTGACTCTTTCTCTACCTGTTCATTAAATGTTTGAATTTTGGGGGGTCATATCATCCCCTCCTCATTTTTCTTCATCTGCTAAGTGTTTGTTTTTCTTTCTTCTGCTTATACCTCTTTCGTGAATTTGAGGACCAATATATCCAGCTTGCTTCTTATTGTTTCCATTTGGATGTTCCTTAAGCTTAATACATCCAGAAGTGAATGTATGCTCTTCCTTTGGTGTTTCTTAATTCATTCAGTGACATCATTGTTTGCTCAAGCCAGAAATAAAGGAGGATGGTCTTTTGATTTTCCCTCTCCACCACTTTCCATTTTACTATTCCTTGATGGTGTGAATATTTTTTTTGTGAGGTATTGCATCCTATGCTGGGTTCCAAGCATTGAATGAGTGTTTTCTATGTGTTTTGATGATTCTTTTCAATCTGTGTTCATAGATTTTGTTTAGGAGTCACATGATCAATCCTCTGCTTCAGAAGGGGGTAGCAACTATTGAACGGTCATTTTTCGTGGTTCACTAAAGAAGGAAAGTAAGCCACTATGTTTCTTTTTTTTTCTTTTGGTACTGGGGATTGCAGTACCTGAGGCTGACTATATCACTCAAAATATTTTTTATTTTGAGACAGGGTATTGGTAAGGTAAGTTGCTGAGGCTGACCTTGAACTTGTCCTCCTCCCTCAGCCTCCTGAATTGTTGGGATTACAGGCATCACCATTGGGCCCACTTTTTTTTTTTTTTTTTTTTCTGATTGTACCGAGAATTGAACCTCAGGCCTTGGGTATACTAGTTAAATGTTCTTCCACTGAGCCATATCACCAGACTTTTTTCATTTTATTTTGGGATGAGGTTTCCCTGAATTATTGAGACTGTCCTTGAACTTGATGTTCTTTACCCTTAGAATCTTGGTTATCTTAGATTACAGGTGCCAGATATATTATGTGATGAATGGACAATTTCATCATTTATTATATTATTATTATTACTATTATTTTTACTAATTATGACGTAGTATTAAACAAATATGTAAGAGTTACTTGAACACAATACTTGGACAGTGGAGCCGATAGTCTAGATAGCCACTGAGTGATAATGGATGGGTTGCATATACTGCTTAGATTCATTGGACAAAAAACCTAGTCTCTTGATTTTTGGGAAAACCTCTTTTGGGAAATGCTTATTCAGACTTCTTTAGTTTTCTGTTTGTCTTTCTATTTAATTTTTAGGAGTTTTCTTATGTTTTGGATATAAGCCCTTGGATTACTTGTGTTGCAAATATTCATTCTGTAGTTTTCCATTTTGGTTCTCTCTCTTTTTTTATACTATTTTTTTACTTGTCAATGGACCTTTTATTTTTTACTTATTGATATGTGGTGCTGAGAATCGAATCCAGTGCCTCCCACATGCTAGGCAAGCGCTCTGCCACTGAGCCATAACTCCAGCCCCTGTTTTGGTTCTCTTTAATGGTATTTTTGAAATACAAGAGATTTGAATTTTCATGTAGTCCAAATAATTTGAACCTTTTTGGTTAGTGCTTTTAATGTCCTGTTTAAGAAATCTTTTTTTTTTTTTTCTTTTTGGACCAGGGATTGAACTCAGGGGTGCTTAATCACTGAGCCACATCACCAGCCCATTTTTTTTTCTATTTTATTTACAGATAGGGTCTCGCTGAGGTACTAGCACCTCACTAAATTCCTGAGGCTAGCTTTGAACTCAAAATCCTCCTGCCTCAGCCTCCTGAGCCACTCACTGGGATTACAGACATGCACTGCACCCGCCTCTGTTTAAGAAATCTTTCTTGCTGGGTACAATATCACAAACCTGTAATCTTTTTTTTTAATATATATTTTTAGTTATAGATGGATGCAATATCTTTATTTCGTTTATTCATTTTTTTTTTAATGTGGTGCTGATGATCGAACCCAGTGCCTCACATGTGCGAGGCAAGTGCTCTGCTACTGAGCCACACAACTCCAGCTCCACACCTGTAATCTTTGCAGTCTAGACTTCTAACCCAGCCTGTGGCCAGCTTTGGCAACTTAGTAAGACCCTCAGTAACTTCATAAGATGCTATCTTAAAATAGAAGAACTGGGGAAGTAGCTCAATGGTAATGCACCTTAGGTTAAATCTTCAGTACCAAACCACCCACCAGCAACAAAAACCACATCTTTCTCTACAATCATGAAGTTTTTCTCTTTAATAATTTTGTGGCGTGTCATTGTTATGCCTTTATGTGGACTGCTATAATTGACTTTTGTGTATGCTCTGATGTAGAAGTTGAGGTTAAAATTTTCCTCTTCTGGTTGACTGATTTAGCACCATTTATTGACAGTTCCTTTTTTTCCCTACTGCTTTGTAATAAATCAGATTCTCTCCTTTGTTACATTGTTTTCTGTTTCTTGGCTAGTGCCATACCTTCTTAGTTACTGTAGTATTATAGAATGTTTTAATATCTGTAGAGGAAGCCCTCTCATGTTTTTTAAGAATGTCTGCTTGATGTTCAGTATCTGTCAGTGACTATAATGTCAGTAATTAAGACAGCATGGAATTGGTATAGGAAGAGATAGATAAAAAAATAAACCCAGACAAAAGTAACCAAATAATTTAGTGAGGGAAAGACAGTCTTTTCAAGAAAAGTACTGTACAAAAACATTAATCTGAAACTTTACCTCATAGAACTTAGAATTGAGAGAATCTTCCTTTTGTCCTTCCTGCCTTGAGTTGGGGTCTTGGTACATTGCCTAGGCTGATCTTGAAATTGTGGGCTTTGTGATCCTTCTGCCATAGTCTCCTTAGTACTTGGGAGTGCAGGTGTGCACTACCCTATCTCGTTAGGATTTCTTAGATATGGATACCAAAAGTGTATTTCATAAAGAAAGAAAGAAAAAAAGGGAATAAATTGATCTTTATCAAAATTAAAAGAGATCATTAAGAAAATAAAAAAACAAACCACAGAATGAGAAAATACTTGCAAATCATGTAGTTGAATAAAGGACTTGCATCTAGAACATATGAAGTCTTACTTCTGCATACTAAGACAAATAACTCTCCCTGAAAAATGGACAAAAAATTTGAATAAACACTTCACTGACTTAGTAATAAACACTTCAGATCAATGCTTACCATCATTAGATATGAGCTACCACAAGAAGATACAGCTGGACACCCACAAAGAATGGCTGAAATCAAAAGATCATCTCTGAGATAGAGTTGGCCAGGATATACAGAAACTGGTATTCTGAAATAATTTGGTGCTAGGGATGGAATCCAGGGCCACACATGTGCTAGGCCAGTGCTCTAATACTTTCTTTTTCTAAACTATTTAAAATTATTTATTTTATTTTTTGGTACCGGGGATTGAACTTGGTTCGGGTATTTTACCACTGAGCTATTTCCTCAGTCCTTTTAATTTTTTTATTTTGAGACAGGGTCCTGCTAAATTGCTGAAACTGACCTTGAATTTGAGTGCTCTTGTCTCAGGCTTCTGAATTGCTGGGATTATAGGTGTGTGCCACTGTGACCATCTGTTAATTTTGATATAGCATCTTACTACATTGCCTAGGCTGGACTTAAATTCGTAATCCTCCTGCTTCAGGCTTTCAAGTAGGTGGGATTATAGGCATGTGCCATGATTCCCGACTTTTTCTGATAATGTTTAATTTTGATAGAGCAGCAATTTTTATGTGGTTTTTTTGAAAATGGGCAGAAATTATTTCTGATGTTTAAACTCATAATTCCAATAAAGTACAAATATAACAGTGTTACATTTCCATATTATAAGTATGTATCTGTATACTGTATTTTGTTTTAATTTTTGCAGTAAGTGGGGATTGAATCCAAGGCCTTGCCACATGCTAGACAAGTGCTCTACCACTAAGTCACATCCTCATGCCTGTATTGATAGATTGAGTGGTGTTAGGGCTTGAACTCAGGACCTCACACATGCTAAGTGAGTGCTCTGCCACTCAGCAATACCCACAGCCCCTTGTACTATATTTTAAGTTACATATCAGGATCTTTGAAGAGTTGAAAATTAGGGATTGATTTGTAGCCTACTCACATTAAAATTCTTTTAAATTGTTTAGAAAAGATACCTGTTTTATAAAATTTTAATTTTTGTTTTTTACAAAATTTTATAGTTGTTCTAGAATACACATCTAAGCCAGGAATGGTGTTTGTGTGCTTATAGTTATAGCTATTTAGGAGACTGAATCTGGAGAATTGCTTGATCCCAGGAGTTTGAGACAGCCTGGGCAACATAGTGAGATCCTACTTAATACTTCATTTGTGTACTCTTGACTGTATTGTGGCAACATAATGTTTGAGACACTTGTCTCTGCCCTGAGGATGCTGGTGATGGGAGGGAGACAAGTAAACATGCAATTATAATAGCATGTAATAAGTGTTAATGATATGGACAAGAAGAGGAAGGTGGAAAGCATGGGAAAGATGAGGTTTGAGATTGGATTTTGATGATGAAGGACTTTGTAAACCATGTTAGGATTGAAATTTTGCCTTGAGGTTATAGCAAGACTTTGGAGATTTTTTTTGGGGGGTGGGGTGGGGAGTACTCAGGGCCACATCCCCAGCCCTATTTTTTGTCTTTTATTTAGACACAGAATATCACTAGGTTGCTTAGAGCCTTGCATTGCTGAGGCTGGCTTTGAATTTACGATCCTCCTGTGTGCCACTGCACCCACCGACTTTGGAGATTTGTGGGTAAAGGAAATAACAGGTTTATATTTGCTTTTTACAAAGAGTAGATAGGAGAAATCTAAGTGAGGAAGTCAAGTCGGAGACTGTGGCTTTACTCCTGGTAAAGAATGAAAACTGAAGCAGTAACAGTGGAGATAGAGAAGCATACAAAATTGAAAGATTTAAGAAACACAGAACTGTGTAATTCATTATTGTGTGTGTGTGTAGTTTTGTGAAGCAAAAACTGGTGTTGGGCAGGAGGAGGCTAAGGTGACTCCAGACTTGGAGCACCTAGGCAAAGAATAGTACTGATAACTATAGTAGCCATATGACTGTTTAATTGTTAAATCTAACTAATTAAGTGAAATAAGATATAAAATTCAGGTCTTCAGTTGGACTAGCCACACAAATATTGAATGACATACGTATTAAATAATTATTTAAAAAATTAAATAATTTCCAGAGTTCTACAAAATCATATTTTAGTGTATCCAGAGAGATTTAAGCAGAAAAATGTATCTGGTTATATATGCTTAATAGCCAGATGGGACATGTGGCTTCTTTTTTTTGACAGTGCAGAAATAGAAGATTTCTGTTGTCATAGAAAGTTCTTCTGGACTGTACTGGTCTAGTTTTTGGTATCTACTTCCTTTTTCTCAGAAAAGTCAAGAGTAGCAGATTATATTCTCCAGTCTCCTGAGCACTGTGACTCCACAACATTTGGTTGTAATATATGGTTAATCACAGATTCTATTAGACAGTGTCATCATCATCATCACTAAATCATCATTACTTGTAGAACTTTTTCCTTAATCAGAGAAGGTTCTATTAGATAGTTCTGAGTGAGATAGTGATGTTTTTCATGACAGTAGTGGTAGGGTAATAGCAGTCTGTACAAAGTACTCTCCAATAGGAATATGAATCACATAGGTAATTTAAAAAATTTATATTTTTAAGATGCTATGTTAATCTAAGTCAGACTGGTCATGAACTCCTTGCCTAATCGGATTCTCCTGCCTCAGCCTCCTTAGTAGCTGGGACTGCAGGTGTATACCTTCATGACTGGCTTTAATTAAAAAAAAATTAAAGAATTAAACAATTAGAGTTTTAAACTTTATAGTTATTTTACTTAACCTACTATATCCAAAATCCATTTCAAGATATTGAAAGATATATTAAAATTTAGAGAGCTATACACATTATTTCTTCATATTGGGTCTTTGAAATCAATTGTGAACTTACACAACATAAATTCAAATTCTAATTTTTTATCAGAAATATCCTATCTGTATTTAGATCTGTAAATAATGAAATTTACAGTTGAAAAAGTGATTCACATACCAACTCTAATCATGCTTAAAATTTTTCCAATAACTGAGCTGAATTTCAGTTTTTTAAATTTAAATTTTAATTATAATTAAATAGAAGAAAAAATTTCATTAATTCATTTGTTGGTCTCACTAGCTATGTTTCAAGTACTTAGAAGCTGCATATGGCGAGTGGCTACTGTTTTAGTGCAGCCCAGGAATAACAGTGCATTCATTTGATAGTTGGAAGTTCAGGCTTAGAGCTCAAAAAGGTACTGAAACAGATTAGCAGATTATGAAACAGATTATGGGAGAAGGACTTTGAGGAACAAGAGTTTGTGATTTGGAACAAACTAATTTTAACCTCTCTGACCCATTTAAAAAAGATCTATAAATGCACCTTGGTGAGAGTAAAATAGTAGATGAATATGCAGTATATTGTTTTAGCTACAAATATGACTTTAGAGTTAGATAAATACGTGATCTTAGGTGTCTTACTGATCCTTTCTGACTTGTAGTTTTCTTATCTATAAATGGGATAATAACATTTCTCTTAAAAGGTTGTGGAAATGGCTAAACGAACTATTCTGGCAAGTATTGACTGCAATTAATACATACTATATTTCCTCATTTCAAGTTTACACTTTCTTTTTTTAATGAATTATCTATTTTTTTACTATACCTTTTTTTTATTTATTTGTTTTCATGTAGTGCTGAGGATTGAACCTAGTGCCTCACACGTGTGAGGCATGCACTCTACCGCTGAGCCACAACCCCAGCTCCTTGCCCTTTCTTTTTTGTGGAATTTATCATCAACTTAATAAATCATTCTTTTTAGGAAAGAAGGAAACCTACATTAGTTATACATATTAATTATAAACTGAACACCACTTTCAGGTACTTTAAAATATGAAAAAAATGTGTATTTTAAAGTAGAAAATATTGTAATATTGAGAAGTTCTTACTATGAATCAGCTACTATGTTAAAGACATTATATGATGATGTATAAGGCTTTTAAAAAATGTGCAGTGTAACATTTCTGTTGTGATGTTTCACTTAAGTAGATCTTTAATAAAAAATCTATTTTAATTTTGGAAACTTTGAAACATGCAGCTCCTGTTCTTAGTTATTCCATGAAGCACTGCATTCTGTTTGAATATCTTTGGGTATTCTTAAATTTGTGATTTCATGGTACTTTGGGCTAAAGCTATAGAATTAAAAATTCTGTAATTTTTAATTTGTATGTATACATGTAAAGAATTATACTTTCAAAATATTCATTGGTAGAGTTTATTGAGATGGTACCACAGAAGAGAAAATGGACTCTTCCTGGTTGAGGAGAAAGGAATTGTGACTTTTAATGGCTCTGCAAATCCCTTTTCCAAGGTCTTTTCCTTAAGTCCCACCTTATGCTTTGTAACTGACAGTGTGCCATTCAACCACTGCCTTAGAAAGATCACCACTTGCATTGTATACATAGCTTGTTCTAGGGAATCTTACTACTTTCTTCACAGTGTTTTCTAATATATCCATTCATGTTTGAAATAATATTAGGTATTTTGCATCTGTATTGGAAATAATGAAATTTATTATATGTTTAGGGCCAACAGGTAGTTCTGATATTATGTGCTAATGCTCTTTGATGGTGTTAGCTGAAAGTGTTGTGTGGGGAATGATTTTGAGACCAGGTACAAAAAGAGGAAATGCTCAGATTGGATTACAATGGCTTTTTTCTTTTGTTTCTGTTTAAATCTTTTTAATCTTTTTCTTTTTTAAAATAGCAATATATACCTACTTGGCATACTTGGAAAACTATTAGGAAAGTAAACATTTTCTCCCATTGTTTAGCTATGTTTAAATATGGATATTTGCAAATTTGGGATTATTTTGCATGTTAAAATTATATCCTTTTTCATTTTCTGTATTATAAATATTTTTTCATCTTAGATATTTTTTCCTTGGTACCATGGATTGAACCCAGCAGTGCTTTACCACTGATCCGCACCCCTAACCGTTTTTTATTATTTATTTATTTTTAAAATATTTTTAAAATTTGTAGTTGGACACAATACCTTTATTTTATTTTTTTATTTTTATGTGGTTCTCAGGATCAAACCTGGCGCCTCCCTCGCATGTGCTAGGCAAGCACTTTATAGTCAAGCCTCAACTCTAGCCCCTTATTTTTTTTTCCATCTTTTAAAAATTTTTATTATTTAGTTGTTAGCCCCCTATTTTTTATTTTGAGACAGAGTCTCCCTATTGAATTTGTGATTGTACTATTTTGACCTAACCACATCTCTGGAATTATAGGTGTGTGCCCCCATGCCTGGCTCATGTCAGCTATTTCTTGTAAATTTATTTTTTGTAGGCTGCATGCTAGTTTTAAACATTTCACTTTTAAAACATTTCCTAAAGAGATGAGTACCAATAAAGCTGGTATGTTTTTACTTGATGAAGTTTTTTCTGCATTTTTCTCTTCATGGAATTAATTTCTGAATCAGGAGAGATGAAAAACCTATCCCTCCCTCCCCCCATATATGGCATTGAATGTAGTGGCTTCTACCCCTGAGCCACTTCCTCTAAATATATTTTATTTAGAGGCCTGGTTTCCTTAAGTTGTTGAGGCTGACCTTGACCTTGACTTAGACCTTGAACTTGCCCTCCTCAGCCTCAGGAGCAGCTAGGATTACAAGTTTATGTCAACCATGCTGCCTGAAAAGATATGAATATCCTTAAGATCCTTAACTCATTTTCAAATTTTTTGCCTTCCAAATACTTTTAGGAAAGAAAAAGTTCTCGGATACCTATAATTTTTAGTACTTTTAAAAATTATGAAATGTTTCCTACTTGCAAAAGAAGAATTGTATAATTTGTAACAGTGTACTTATTGCCTACCTTAAAAAATAAAATATTACAAAATTAGAACTTCTTTTTATAGCTTTCTCATTATAAGTTTCTTTATTTATGAAAAATGATGTCAGTATTAAACCTTAACCAATGATACAGGTGGATGTTGAAGATCTTTTAGTCCGGAATTTTGAATTTCTCAGTTGTAGGAAGGTGATACGATGCATATACTATCTATTACCTAACTTTTTAAGGAGTTTCAGGAGATTCTTCCTAATTCCTTCATCAGATACTTTGGTATTTTTGTATTGGTTCAGTTCTGGTTTTGCCTCCACATTAGTTACAAAATTTTGGATTTTCATGTTTTTGGAATGGGTTTGTGAATAATATTTATGAACAAGTGCATAATGTAGTTTTTAAGATCAGGGTCTCACTGTATTGCCTCGGCAGGTCTGCAACTGCTGCGCTCAAGTGATCTTAACTTAGCCTCCCTGGTAGCTGGGACTATAGGCATGTAGTTCCATACCTGGCTGATATTTGTGGTAAAATTTGTTGAACTTTTGTTGAACTGATCATAATTTAGGATGAGATGTGGTATAAAATGCAAGCTGATCAACATTGCCATTTGATATTTTAGGATTTTAAAAACCCAGGATTTTAGCTGGGCGTGGTGGCACATGCCTGTAATTCCAGCCTTTCAGGATGCTGAGGCAGAGGATTGCAAGTTCAAAGCCAGCTTCAGCAACTCAGTGAGGCCCTAAGCAACTCACTGAAATCCTGTCTCTAAATAAAATATCAGAAGGGCTGGTGAATGTGGCTCAATGGTTAAGTACCCTGGGTTTAATCCCTGGTGCCAAAACAAAACAAAACACTCCACAAAACAAAAAACAAAAAACAAAACAAAACAAACAAAAAAAAACCACTCAACAAAAAACCCCCAGGATGTTAATAAGAATGAGTTATGGGGGAAGACTCTTGAACTAAGTGGCATAAAATTGTTGAGATAAGTAGAGAACAGCTATGATTAGCAACCTTGTATTTACTTTTTTAAATATCTTCTTGACCAGTATTTGTAATGGTGAGAACTTTGTTGGAGCTTACAATTACCTTGATTAACTGATTGATAAGAATTATTAAAAACTGTAATTAACCTGATTGTAACTGAGTTACTCACCCTTCCATAAAAAGGGATGAAATGCTAACAGCATCAAGTGTTAAGATTGTTCCTTTAAATTGGTAATATCATTGTTGCTCCTAGCAATCGTTCTCTTTCAGATGAATATGCCACTGCGACAGTGTTTCTTTAGCCAATGTCCTGTAGTTTTGCATGTCTAGTTAATATAGGGGAATCAGATTAAGATCATAGAATCAGATGCATGGTGTTAGCAAACCTCATATTATTAAATCATATCATGAGGGTAGAAGCAGAGACATCTGCTTTCTTTAATGTGCAGTTTTTTTTGTTTTTTTTTTTAAACCTTGTACTACTCACAAAGATGTTACCAATCAGCATCAGGGCATAACATCTATTAATTATTATTTAAGTGAGTGCTGTGAGGTCCTTACTTAAACCCTTAGTCTATATAGTGAGACTGTTTTTTTTTAAAAAAATATTTTGTAGTTGTAGGTGGACACAATACCTTTATTTTTATTTATTTATTTTTTTATGTGGTGCTGAGGATCGAACCCAGGGCCTCGCACATGCTAGTCAAGTGCTCTACCACAGAGCCACGACCCCAGCCCCGAGACTATTTTTTTTTTAATGTGAAAGTAATACATGCTCATTGTTAAAAAAAAAAAAAAGAAAAGAAAAGAAAATAATGCATATAGAACCAGGTGTAATCAGTGACTTGGGAGGCTAAGGCAGGAGGATTACAAGTTCAAAGCCAGACCCTATCTCCAAATAAATAAAAAGGGCTGGGGATGTTGGCCCAGTGGTTTTGCTCCCTGGGTTCAATCCTTGATACCAAAAATAAACAAAACCCCTAAAACATATAGGCAAGGGAAAAAGTGTCTATCTGGGCTTTCTGAAGTTGCTTGTTGGAGTTGCTTAGGAATGTAGCTGAATGGTAGAGTGCTTGCCTAGTGTCCATAAGATCATTGGTTCTATCCCTAGCACCTAAGGAGGGGAAAAAAAAAAAAGAAATAGCTTGTTGGGGCTGGGATTGTGGCTCAGCGGTAGAGCACTTGCGTAGCATGTGCGAGGCCCTGGATTCGATCCTCAGCACCACATTTAAAAAAATAAATAAATAAAATAAAAGATATTGTGTCCAACTACAACTTAAAAAATCCAAATCATTAAAAAAATAGCTTGTTACTATCTAAACTTTCTGGTATGTACACAGACACTTATGTTTATCCTTTTTGTATTCAAACCATTGTATTATTCTATAACATTTTCTTTTCTATTTCACATTGTATTCTAGTTGTCTTGGCATGTTAAGATACACTTATTTGAAAATTTCATTAATTGTATTTTAGATTTGGAGATAACATAATTTGTTTAACCTATCCCTTGTTGGAAATTTAAGTGTTTTTTTTTTTTTAATTTTTATTTTGACATAGGGTCTTGCCAAGTTGCTTAGGGTGTCTCTAAATTGGTGAGGCTGGCTTTGAACTTGCATTCTTCCTGTCTCAGCCTCCTGAGTTGCTGGGATTACAGGTGTGCATCACTTTGCTTGACTGTTCTCTCTTCTTGATGGTACAAACAATACAGTAATTGAACATCCTGCACATATATTCTTAAACCTGTGAAAACATCTTATGGAGAATATTTTAAAAAGTAAAACTTGTAGTTCTAATGGTATGCACATTTCAAATATTGATAAGATTATGCCAGATTGTACTTAAAAGGGATTTGTAAATTTTGGTCTATTGTTAATCTTTTCATAGAGAGCTTAAGATAGTAGCATATTTCTTGCCCCTAGTAATATTACTGGCCCTTGGAGAAAATGAGCAGAATCTTTTTTTTTGACTAATTCTTTTTTTTTTTTTTTAATAAGCTTGCTTGCTTATTTATTTATTTAATGTGGTGCTGAGAATGGAACCCAGTGCCTCACACCTGCTAGGCAAGTGCTCTACCACTGAGCCACAACCCCAGCCAGAGCAGAATCTTTAAAAACGTTTAAAGACAATATTTAGTTAAACTCATTTTCTGAGAATACATGCTAATTGCAGTAGGTTGGACTAGTAATTTTGAGATTTAGGTCAGAATTTTACTTATGGTACTTTAAATAGCTAATGGGTAGTGTATTATATTTTCTGGTTCAACTTATGAATATCTCATAGCTCATCCACATCAGCCTATTCAGTTGTAATTAACTTGGAATAGGTTACTAGGTTACTGGTAAAGAATTTTCTAGTTTGTCTTATGAATATGTGGTGTTCTTTTGGAGATCCAGGTCATTGAGAGCTAATATTATCCTTCTTTCTCATCTCTGAGGAACAAGTTAGAGACTGCTGTCTGCAGTTTCATATTATGCTTGTAGCTATTTGTGGGGAGAGTGAGAATTAAAGGCTACATACAATCATTGTGTGTAGAAGTATTTTTATTTTTAGACCTTTGAGTATATTCTAGGATTTGGAGTGGGTGTAGAGGGGCTAGGCTGGGGAACATGTTCTCTGTTAGTATGTGCTTAACTGTTGAATCAATGCTTTTCTCGTAGGGAAAAGTGATAGTGGAAATTTTGAGCATTCTTTTTGTATTTTTCATGACCTACCTGATAAATTTGGTAGTGGAGTTTTAGTGACCAGGTCTGAATTCAGTTTTGTTGTTTTTCTATTTTAAGAATTCATTGAGGGCTGTAGTTCAGTGGTAGAACGCTTGCCTAGCATGTGTGAGGCCCTGGGTTTGATCCTCAGCACCTTGTAAAAATAATTAAAATAAAGGTATTATGTCCAATTACAACTAAAGAATAAATATTAAAAAAAGAATTCATTGAGATTACGTAAGGAATATGAAAAGTAGGATTTAGGATATTAAGAAAACACCCTAGATGGGAAAATAATTGATCTCTTCACAACTATTTCTCTTCCACTTTCCACACTGAAGACCACATACTATTTGATTCCATTTACTTGAAATGTTCAGAATAGGCCCTGCTGTAGATCTAGGAAATAGATTATTAGTTGCCAGGGCCTGAGGACTTGAAATTGGTGTTTATGGATTTGCGGGGTCTTTTTTATCAATGATGTTAATATTTATTTTTTATGGTACTGGAGATTGAATCCAAGATTGGTCTGCTACTGAACTATACTCCTTAGGACTGCCCCTCCACCCTTCTTTAAAATTTTGAAACAAGTTCTTTCTAGGTTGCTGAGGCTGGCCTTGAATTTGCTGTCCTCGCCTCAGCCTTCCAAGTCCCTGGGATTACAGGCATGTACCACCCCCAGCTTCAGTGAGATAAATATTCTGTAATTAGATAGTGGTAATGGTTGTGAATGTAGTTGGCTCTCTGTATCTGCAGGTTCTGCATTTGCAGATCTCAACCAACTGCTGATAAAAAATATTCAGAAAAAAGTTATTTGTATTGAATATGTACTCACTTGTTTCATTATTTTCTAAATAACACAACTACCTCCATATTATTTACATTATATTAGGTATTATAAATGATTTAGAAATGATTTAAAGTACAATGCGAGGGTGGGCATAGGTTACATTCAAGTATACCATTTTATAATGAGAGATTGGAGTATTATGGATTTTGGTATCCATGAGAGTTCTTAGAATCAGTCCCTTACAGATACTAAAAGCCACTGCATTGTATAAATTATAAAGTGAAATGGTGAATTTTGTGATATGACGTGTAAAAAAAAATGCTGAAACAAAAATGAAAAGGCAGGTGGCTTCTAAAGGAGAGCAGGGCATCATGGTGTTCTTGTGCAGGGTGCCTTTCTGACCCACCAGCCAAAGATGTTGTGGCTTTATAAGGGGCTGCTGCGTTAGAGTCATGGTGTGTCCACAGGGACAAGTACTGGTACTTTGCGTGTATGATGAGAGGCTGGTTTGAAGAACATAGAGTGAATGCCACCCAGTGGTTGAGGGAGGCAGAAGAAGAGTTCTGGCACAGTCAGTACCCATATCCCTGATTCTCCTGGGGGCACTTCCTATGAGAGATATGAGTGCTACAAGACTCCAGAATAGTGCTTAAATCACTGGCATCTTTCTGAGAAGGCATTGTATCCTGATTACTTTGCCAAGACAGTGCAGTGGAGAAAACTGAAAGGAAAGCTGGGGGAGAGAGGTTAAGCAGCTACAGGAGGAAACCCCACTTGATGGTCCTAAAACGGAAGCTTTGCCTCCTACCAGGAAAGAAGGTGATCTGTCTTCACTGTGGTAGCATATCGTGACCAGACCCCAGGAGTGGCCCATGTAGAGAGAGAAGAGAGATATAGACACCTCACTATTCATGCTTGCAAGTGAAATAAGTTATAGAACATACACGTGCCCTAGTAAAAATAAATATGGAAAAAAATGAAAAGGCATACAAAACATATTGATTCTCACAGAGGTATGGTGGGGGAAAAACAGAGCTTTAGAATAAGGAAATTTTCTCTCTTTTTTGTTTTTTTTAGTATTCGGGATTGAACCCAGGGGGTAACATGAGCTACACTTTTCAGTCCTTTTTAATTTTTGTTTTGAGACAGGATCTTGCTAAGTTGCTAAGTCTGGCCTTGAACTTGCCATCCTCCTGCCTCAGGTTCTTGAGTCACAGATTATAGGCATGTCCTGTGAATATGGAACTTTTATCAAACCATCACTGCTCCTCTAGGGTTTCCAATATGCCTCTGACTTTTACCTCCAGAATCTCTATATCATAGTGAATGGCTGTTATTGATTACACTGTGTAACATTCCTTAAATATGTTGGGCTTGTAAAATAAAACTGGGCATCATCAATAGATTAGAAAAAGAAGGGCTGGGGATGTGGCTCAAGTGGTGGCGCTCGCCTGGCATGCGTGGGACCCTGGGTTTGATCCTCAATACCACATAAAAATAAAAAATAAATATATTTTAAAAAAAAAAGAAAAAAGAAGACCATACAGTAAAGGAGGCCACTTAAAAGTTTGTTTTAATAGTCTTGTTCAGACTGGATGAGGTTGTAGCTGAAGGTTTGGAAATGAATTATATATATTACAAAGATAAGAATTTATGGTACATAGTGATGGATTAATTAATGGAAGTTGAATGAAGGAGTCAAAATGAATTTTGTTCAGCCAGGGAACATAGGAGAAACGATGTGTTTTAGAGAAAATATGTTTATTTAGAATGGATGAGTTGCCTGTGGATCATCTTAACAGCAATGTTTAGTATGTGGTAGGTCTGCAGTCCAAAAGAAAGATCAGCAGTGGGAATATTGATAGAGAAAATTTAAACTAAATATCTGTGTAAAATAAGTATTAATTGAAACAATAATGGATGAGATTGCCCAGGAAAAATGAATAAAGAATGTGAAAACATGTTTGAAAATAGAGCTATTAGCTATACTAGTCATTTAAAAGTAGAGAAAGAGGGGCTGGGGATATGGCTTAAGCGGTAGCATGCTCGCCTGGCACGTGTGCAGCCCGGTTCGATCCTCAGCACCACATACAAACAAAGATGTTGTGTTCGCCGAAAACTAAAAAATAAATTTAAAAAATTCTCTCTCTCTTTAAAAAAAATTATTAAAAGCAGAGAAAGAGGAGCCAATAAAGTGTATGACAAAGGGATTGTCTTGGAGAGATAGTAGAATCAGAAGAGTAGGATCAGAGACTTCATGTAAGAGTTTGAAGATAGAAGTGGTCAGTAGTGTGAGATATAATAGAAGTAAAGAGAATTCATTACATTTGGCTACAAGGAAAATGTCCTGGTTTTATTGTAGAAGTCGTACAATAAATGTTTTTAATATCTTGACCCTTATAGTACTTAGACCAGTATACAATTTGTTGGATATCTTTAATCTACCCATTCTAGAATAGTTTTTTAATTTAGTCCTGATTATAAAAATAGTATGTTCTTACAAAGATAAATGTGTAGTTTCTGCAGGTATATGAGAAAGCAAAATCATTGTTAAAAATGTTACTATCTAGGTTGTGTAACCTGCCATAACATATATATATATATATATTTTTTTTTGTATTGGGAATTGAACCCAGGGGCACATAACCACTGAACCACATCCCTAGCCCTTTTTTGTATTTTATTTAGAGACAGTTTCAGTTGCTTAGGACCTCACTAAATTACTGACTCTGGTTTTGAACTCACAATCCTCCTGCCTCAGCATCCTGAGCCACTGGGATTACAAGTGCATGTTTTTCTTTTTAATGTGGAGGGAATCTGTGTTTATAATTTTTTTCTGTTTTCTCTTTGAAATGTTTTTCCACACATTGAGGATGAAACCACATCATCATTTATATATTTATTCATTTTTTTGCTGCACTGAAGATTGAACCCAGGAGCACTCTAAAGCCCTTTTTTATTTTGAGGCATGCTTATGCTAAATTGCTTTGGCTGGCCTTGAACTTGTGATCCCCTTGTCTCAGCCTTCTGAATAGTTGTGATTATAGTCTGCACCACCCCTCCTGGAT
The DNA here is from genome assembly GCF_048772815.1 of Callospermophilus lateralis. NCBI lineage: Eukaryota > Metazoa > Chordata > Mammalia > Rodentia > Sciuridae > Callospermophilus > Callospermophilus lateralis. The sequence goes on from NC_135308.1 coordinate 65,656,001, forward strand.
ACATCATCATTTACAGTGAGATAAAAAGTTAATTTCTTAGGGTACCTGTAACAAATTATGTCAAGTTCGTTCTCATAGTTCCAGAGCTAGAGGTCCAAAATTCAGATATCCGTGAGAGCCAAGATATATTGGCCCATGCCTTTAATCCCAGGGGAGATTGAGGCAGCGAAGTGCTATCTCAGAAAAGGACTGGCAATGTAGTTCAGTTGTAGTGTGTCCCTGGGTTCAATCCCCAGTAGCCCCTCCCCCCCACCCCCTGGAAAAAAATGTCCTCAAAGCCTTGTTTTCTCTGAACATTCTGGAGAGAATTCTTTCTTTTTTCTTCCTGGCTTCTGGTGGCCCCTGGCAATCCTTGGCTTGCTTGGTTTGTTGCCACATTATTCTGATCTCTGGCCTTCTTCCTAATGTGTATCTCTGTGCTTGAATCTCCTTTCTTTTCTCATATAAAGACATCATTCAGCTGTGCATTTTGGTGTGCACCTTTAATCCCAGCAACTCGGGAGGCTGAGGCAGGAGGATTGTGAGTTCAAAGCCAGCCTCAGCAACTTAGTGAGGCACTTAGCAACTCAGCCAGACCCTGTCTCTAACCCCTGTCTCAGACCCTGGGGATGTGGTTAGGATTAAGCATCCCTGGGTTCAATCCTTGGTCCAAAAAACAAACAAAAAATCAATCATTTAGGGCCTTTCTAATCTAAAAACAAACAAACAAACCAGCATTTAGGGCCTTTCTAATGAAATTACCTTAACTTGGCTACATCTACAAAGACCCTGTTTTCTGAGGTTCTGGTTACACAATAATTTTTGAGGACCCATTACAGATTGAATCCCATATTGTAGCTTTGCCTTAACATATATAGCCAATAATATACATAACCATTTAGATTGTAATTTTTCACATTATGAACATATGGGGGAGGAGAGCCTTGATGATCCAGCTGGGCTCCTTTTGGTACTACTTTGTCCCATTTTAACTGCGAATGGACATGTGCAGCAGTCCTGGCCTGAGATGAATATGATTCTGAGGGCTTATAGCTCTTAGGAGTGAAAGCTGAATCAAAACATAAGGTAAGTCACCAAGACCTGCTGAGGTAAAAAGTGAGGATGAGTGGAATTTAGAATAGTAGGGATGGGAGAAAATGAGCTCAGACCACCAGCAGCTGTAGTTTGTTCCAGTAACTTTTCTCTTCTCTGTTCCTCTCAAAAAGAGAGCCCTGTGGGAATCAAGCAAAAGCTGCTCCTTGTGCCATTGTGGAGAAGGGATACAAGGGGTGGACTGTGGTGGCCGTGAAAATGTGCCAGTCTCCTTTTGTGGGGGACATGATTGACTTTCTCCACTGAATTGCCTTTGTATCTTTGTAGAGCAGTCCCATAATTATATAGTCTGTTCCTGGAATCTTGTTATTTCAAGAAATTCTGTAGTTTGCTCTTTTTCATTCAGTTTTCCCACTTGTGTGAAAATATGTGTAAAATAAACACCTACAATTGTAATGACTAAAACTTACTGAAAACCTACTAAGAACCCCAGGTATTTTATACTCACTCAGTGATTTGATCCTCTTAGCTCTTCTTGGAAAAAAAGATCTTATGTCCATTTCATTGATGAAGATGCTGAGGGTCTAAGAGTTTCATTTATTCATCCAAAGCTCTCCATTTAAATAGTTAAGCTGAATGAGCCTACGCTTTTCCTGCTAGTCCTTGGATGTGTGACTTTCAGGAACACAGTGAGAACTGATTATTTCACAAAGCCCTTGTTACGGTGAAATGTACTGGAAGAGTATGTGTTGCATTTTTGTTACTGCACATTTAGACTCTGTTGGAAATAGTTCTGGACACATTTTTGTTTTAATAGTTGAGTATAGTGTTTTTAATATGCTTTGATACTAGAGCAATAGTACTAAAGAGGATAATACAAAAACTATTCTGTCCATGTATCCTGAGCACTGTTGCTAATGAGAAGTACAATTGGAGATACCCAGATAGTGGGGTATATGGTTCTGATTGTCAAATGAAGGGGTTAGGACTGGAAGTGTAAATTTGGAGTCATCATTATACAGTTTATATTTAAAACTGGTAAGGGTCGGGAGAAGTGATCCCCTAAGGATGATATTGCAGTGTGAGAATAATACAGAGATGAAGATGTAACTCTGGAGATCAGAAACAGTTAAAGCAGGAATGAACAAATAATGAGGAAGACAAGAAAAGGAGAGTGTGATAAAAGAAACCAAGTGGAGAGTGTGAAGCAGTTGAGAGATGGGAGACTATAAACAGAAGTTACAAAAACATCATAAAGGAAAATCAATTGTTACATAAGGTTTCTGAGGAAGGCTCAGCACACAGGCCCTGCAGTACCATGGAAAGACTAGCTCTTTTATCAGAGTGGAGAAAACAAGTTAAGGATGGGTGTTAATGTAAAAGAATGTATGACAAGAGGACACCCAGAAAATTCCTTTTGATTTCTATATTTCTCTCTGGTGTAGAAGTTGAGGTGTATTAGTTTGGTAGGGCTGTCATAAGAAAAATGGGTGGCTTATGCTAACTGCAATTTATTTTCTCACCATTCTGGAGTCTTTCATTCTGGGATCAAGGTGTCAGCTTGGCTGACTACTTCCAGAGGCTTCTGATTGCCTTGTAGATGGCCATTTTCTTCTGGTGTCTTCTCATGGTCTGTTATGTCTCTTTTTATAAAAGGATACCAGTTGTACTGGATTAGGGCCTACCCCAATGACTTCATTTAACCTAAATTACCTTTTAAATTACCATCTCTCTGTAAATATAGTCAACATTCTGAGGTTTGAAGCTTAAGACTTCAGTTTATGAATCTTAGGGGTGAGGAGCATAGTTCAGCCATTTGCTGAAAAAGTGATGAAATGTTATTTCATAAAATACCGTAAGAAAAATTAAGAGATGAATATCCAGGTGAAAATACATTCAACATGCATGTAAGATCTGTAAACAGAATTTCTACATGGGAAACACCCAATGTGAAAGAGCTAAAGTTAGAAAGAAGGAAACATTTTGACATAATTAATCATATTAATTGTTATTCTTTATGTTTTTTACTTTCTGGTTCTTAAGAAAGCCTTATTCTAATTCAGTTTTACAAGGATATTGTCCTAAATTTTCTCCTAGTACTTTTCACAGACTAAAAAAATTTAGTATGCATGGAATTTATTTCATTATACTGTCAGAAGTAGGGTTCAGTTTATTTTCCGAGTATATCACTTATTTAAACACTGTTTATTGAATGATTTGTCTTTTCTCCATTTTTTGAAATATTATGTTTGGTAAATATTAAAATCCCATATATTTAAAATCTAAATCCTATAATTTAGACTCTAGTCCTTGGATAGAACTATAATTTTAATTACTATAGCTTTAAAATATAAGATTATTATAACATTAAAATATATTATTATAATATAAAATTATTATAATAATATAAAAGCTTTTATAATTTAATTACTATAGCTTTTATAATTTTTTTGTGAGAAATCCTGGTGATCAGATGTGTGTCTCTTGCCCAGAATGTTTCGCCATAATGTTTAGTGGGCATTTTGCAGTATCCTGTTAACACACATTACTTTGATAGACACACTAAGTGGTATATATATAAACAGTACATAATCTCATACTAGAGTGGATCAGGTTTTCCTTCTAAATGAGTTAAAAAGAAGAATTTATCTTTTTTTAAAATTCTAATTAAAACTTTATAGAAGAATTTATCTTAAAGATATTTTTGACTTATAAATCTGTAATTTCTCTTGCTGTTTGGGGATATACCTTCCTTTTTTGTCCAAATGTTTATGATTATTTTGGTTATTCTTGAACCTTTACTCCTCCATGTGAATTTTAGCTTCTGTTTTTTTGAATTATGTGAAAAATTCTCTAGAGATTTTCATTGGGATTGTGCTTAATAGTTGGTGAAGAACAGCTTTATGGGGTTTGTCTTCATGTCTGTGAACATGGATAGCTTTTCTTTCAGGTACTTTTTCATGTCATTCAGTAGTTTTGTGTTTTTCTTTTTTTTCTCTCTCAAAAATGTTTGAAGCTGGACATGGTGGCACAAACCTGTAATCCCAGTGGCTCTGGAGGATAAGGCAGAAGGATCACAAATTAAAAGCCAGCCTCAGTCAAAGTGAGGCACTAAGCAACTCAGTGAGACTTTGTCTCTAAATAAAATACAAAATAGGGCTGGGGATGTGACTCAGTGTTTAGGTGCCCCTGAGTTCAATCCTCAATAATGCTACACTCTCCCCACCCCCTGCAAAAAAAAAAAAAAAAAAAAAAATGCTTGAAATCTTGTTGGATTTATATCAAAATACTTTTACAGTTTTGTTGGTATTGTGAATGGAATTTTTTAAAGTTTGAAACGACATTTTTTAATTGTTGTTGCCAATATCTAAAAGTATTGATGTTTATGAATTGAACATGTTCCTGACCAGTATGTTGAGTTCTGTTACTGGTTCTGATAATATGTCAGTTGATAAGCTTGTGTTCTTTGTTAGAAAATCATATTCAGGGTTGGGGTTGTTGTCTAGCATGTGTGAGGCACTGGATTTGATTCTCAGCACCATATATACATAAATGAATAAAATAAAGGTCCATCAACATCTAATTTTTTTTAAAAGAAAAATCATGTTCAAATATTGAGCTTTATTTCTTTTTTTCTTTCATTTTTTATTTTTTATTATTTATTTTACATGAGCTTTCTTATTATTATTATTTGCATTACAATTCTTAATACACCTTTATACCACAATTTATCATATCTCTGTCAAGATATGTTGACATTAAATTCACATCTTCCTACATGTATTTTGTACAGCGATGAGGGTCTCCTTCCACCATCCATGCAATTCCCCTCTCCCTCCTTTTCCCTCCCATCCCTCTTCCCTATCTAGAGGTAATTTTCTTCCCATGCTCTTCCTCCCTATCCCATTTTGAGTTACCCCCTTATATCAGAGAAGACATTCGGTATTTGTTTTTTTGGGACTAGCTAACTTCACTTAGCATAATCTGCTCTAATGCCATTCATTTTCCTTCAAATGCCATGATCTTATTATTTTTTAGTGCTGAGTAATATTCCATTGTGTATAAATGCCACATTTTTTTTTATCCATTCATCCACTGAAGGACATCTAGGTTGGCTCCACAGTTTAGCTATTGTGAATTGTGCTGCTATAAACATTGATGTGGCTGTGTCTCTGTAATATGCTGTTTTTAGGTCCTTTGGGTATAGTGTGAGAAGAGGAATAGCTGGGTCAAATTATTTTTTAGTGCTGAGTAATATTCCATTGTGTATAAATGCCACATTTTTTTTTATCCATTCATCCACTGAAGGACATCTAGGTTGGCTCCACAGTTTAGCTATTGTGAATTGTGCTGCTGTAAACATTGATGTGGCTGTGTCTCTGTAATATGCTGTTTTTAGGTCCTTTGGGTATAGTGTGAGAAGAGGAATAGCTGGGTCAAATGGTGGTTCCATTCTAAGCTTTCCAAGGAATCTCCATACTGCTTTCCAAATTGGCTGCACCAATTTGCAGTCCCACCAGCAGTGTATGAGTGTAACTCCCCCCACCCTCGCCCCCGCATCCTTGCCAGCACTTATCGTTGTTTGTCTTCATCATGGTTGTCATCTGATTGATAGAGTTGATGGGCATTTTTTTGTATATTTGTTGATTGATTGTATATCCTTTTCTGAGAAGTATCTGTTCAGGTCCTTGGCCCATTTATTGATTGGATTATTTGTTTTTTGGGTGCTTATCTTGTTGAGCTCTTTATATATCCTAGATATTAGCGCTCTATCTGATGTGTGAGAGGTAAAAATTTGTTCCCAGGATGTAGGCTCCCTATTGACCTCACATATTATTTCTCTTGCTGAGAAAAAAACTTTTTAGTTTGAATCCATCCCATTTGTTGATTCTTGGTTTTAATTCTTGTGCCATAGGCGTCTTATTAAGGAAATTGGGGCCTAGCCCCAAGTGATGGAGATTAGGGCCTACTTTTTCTTCTATTAGATGCAGAGTCTCTGGTTTAATTCCTAGATCCTTGATCCATTTTGAGTTAACTTTTGTGCATGGTGAGAGATAGGGATTCCATTTCATTATGTTGCATATGGATTTCCAGTTTTCTCAGCACCATTTGTTGAAGATGCTATCCTTTCTCCAGTGCATGCTTTTGGCAACTTTGTCTAATATAAGGTAGTTGTGATTTTGTGGGTTAATCTCTGTGTCCTCTATTTGTACCATTGGTCTACCAGCCTGTTTTGGTGCCAGTACCATGCTGTTTTTGTTACTATTGCACTGTAGTATAGTTTAGAGCTTTATTTCTTCTTTGTTAATCTTAAACTTCTTTTTCTTTTTCAGTTGTATGGTATATGGTCTTGAGACACATGAAACATTTTTACAGTGGCATTTACTGTGAAATACATTATGCTATAATCACATTTTGAATCCATGAGTACATAAATGATAGAAGGGGAAATGGGAAGTTTCTGAGAAGGGGAATATTTATTACAGAGGATTTAATGTGTGATCTTTTCATTACAGATATGGCGTAAGATATTCAAGATTGGACAGCTGGTGACCTGATATTTCTGATAGCCTTAAGCTGACTTATAGCCATAGAGAAATCTCTCCGTTTTTGTTTTCTGCTTTACATCTTTCGTGGCACCTAAGTTCACCTTGCAACCATGTATGGAAGTGCTCGCTCAGTTGGGAAGGTGGAACCAAGCAACCAGAGCCCTGGGCGTTCACCTAGGCTTCCCCGTTCCCCTCGCTTAGGTCATCGTCGAACCAATAGTACTGGAGGGAGTTCTGGAGGCAGTGTTGGAGGTGGCAGTGGGAAAACCCTTTCAATGGAGAATATACAATCCTTAAATGCTGCCTATGCTACATCTGGCCCTATGTACTTAAGTGACCATGAAAATGTGGGTTCAGAAACACCAAAAAGCACCATGACACTTGGCCGTTCTGGGGGACGTCTGCCTTATGGTGTTAGGATGACTGCTATGGGCAGTAGTCCCAACATAGCCAGCAGTGGGGTTGCTAGTGACACCATAGCATTTGGAGAGCATCACCTCCCTCCTGTGAGTATGGCATCCACTGTACCTCACTCTCTTCGTCAGGCAAGAGATAATACAATCATGGATCTGCAGACACAGCTAAAGGAAGTGTTAAGGGAAAATGATCTCTTGCGGAAGGATGTGGAAGTAAAGGAGAGTAAATTGAGTTCTTCAATGAATAGCATCAAGACCTTCTGGAGCCCAGAGTTGAAGAAAGAGCGAGCCCTTCGAAAAGATGAAGCTTCCAAAATCACCATTTGGAAGGAACAGTATAGAGTCGTGCAGGAAGAAAACCAGGTTAGTTTTATATGTCTTGTCTGTCTTTATTGGCTGAATTCATGTATATGAATAAAATGAGCCAGTCTTTTTTTCCCCTTGTTAGTTCATTTATCTTTCTTAATCCTATCTATTTTAGTATTTTCTGTCTTTTCTTTCTCAGCCTTTTCCAGATTTGCTTTTATGTCTGCTTTTCCCCCTTATTACTTGTTTTTCTTCAATTCTTTTTCATTTATTGTATTTTTTAAAGCATATATATATATATATATATATATATATATATATTTTCAATTCTGTGAGAATAGGGTATTGCCATACATTCTAACATCCATTACCAACATTATTTTGATTATTTAAGTGTAAAATATACCAGTAAGATTGGTCATAATGTAAAAAAAAAATCAGTCTTAAAAACTATCACAAGTAAGCCAATATGTTATTAAAGAACAGATATTACTTTTAAAAAGTTAATGATGTAAATCTTAATTAGGTACTTAAAATGAGTAACATCTTTTTGTTGATATTCATGTAAGTTTTACTTCAGGGTGTTGATGTTGTTTTTGTTATTCTTTGATTTTTCTAAATTTAAGGTGGAGGAAAGGCAACTTGGTACAATTGATTGTTTTGATAAAATAATATGTGTAGGCATTATAATCACATAATTTTTCAGTTTTAGAACCAAGTGCTTTCGGGTGTGGTTGCTCACACCTGTAATCCCAGCAGCCTGGGAGTCTGAGGCAGGAGGATTACAAGTTCGAGAGCAGCTTTAGTAATTTAGCGAGATCCTACACAACTTGGTGAGATCCTGTCTCAAAATTAAGGAAAAAAAAGAAAAAAAAAGAAAGAAAGAAAAAGAAGAGCCAAATGCTGTCTTAGACACTGTATGAAAAAAATAATTTATTTACTTTTCTGAACTAGCTCAGGTTATAGTTGATGTTTTGCTATAGTTGTGTCATACTGTGCAACAGCTCATGAAATCAAATATGTGAGCAAATCATATTTAGCCTGTGGTAGTTAAAAATCTTAAAATACTTTTTGTTTAAAATACTTTCAGAACATACCTTAAATTTGGGAGGTTGTATTACTTGCTCTTTAAAAAAACTATCATTTCTTTAGAGAATTCCTTTTTTTTGGTACTGGAGATTGAACCTAGGGGCACTTAACCCCATATCCCCAGCCCTTTAAAAATATATATGTGTGTGTGTGTGTGTGTGTGTGTGTGTGTGTGTGTGTGTGTGTGTATACACACACACACACACATATATTTTTAAATATTTTATTTATTTATTTTTACATGGAGCTGAGGATCAAACTCAGTGCCTCGCATGTGCTAGGTGAACACTCCACCACTGAGCCACAACCCCAACCCCTAAAAATATATATTTTATTTAGAGACAGGGTCTCACTGAGTTCCTTAGGAAGTTGCTAAGTTGCTGAGGCTGTCGCTGAACTTGTGATTCCAACCTCCTGAAATGCTGGAATTATAGGTATGTGGCACTGCACCCAGCTTAGAGGAGAATTTTAAAGTAACTACCTCATTGTTGTTATTAAACTTATTTTTGGGTTAGGCTAACAAGAATTATAAAGAAAGTACTAAACAACTAAATTTCTGCATTTTTCTTAAGTGATTCCATGAAATACAGAGAGAATTAGAAATGATCTGTGTCTTTTATTTTTTATCTTTTTCAGTACTAGGAATTGAATCACAGGAGTTCCTACCACCAAGCCCTTTTTATTTTTTATTTTGAGACAGAGTTTTGTTAAGTTGCTCAGGCTGCTCTCACACTCAGGATCCTCTTGCCTCAGCCTCTGAGTCTCCAAGGATTACAGGCATGTGCCCCCTGACCTGGCATGATTGTCTTAACTATTCTGCTAATCATGCTTATTTAGGCATTCAGATCTGTTTTGAGTACTGGAAGATCTCAAGGTAAATTGAATTTTGTATGTTAAAGCTACAGACCTGCTTTTCCAGATTTGGTTTTTGGTCATAAGATGAATACAGAAAAATGGAAAGTAAAATTTACCCCATATCCTCCCATCCACTAATAACTTCACTATTGCCCCAAATATCTCGATGTTTCTTGTTTTTTTTTAAATTTTTTTTTAAAGAGAGAGTGAGAGTGAGTGAGAGAGAGAGAGAGAGAGATAGAATTTTTAATATTTATTTTTTAGTTTTCGGTGGACACAACATCTTCGTTTGTATGTGGTGTTGAGGATCGAACCCGGGCCGCACGCATGCCAGGCGAGCGCGCTACCGCTTGAGCCACATTCTCAGCCCCTTGATGTTTCTTGTTAAAGAAACATAAGAAATTTTGCATGAGTGGAATATTACAAGTGTTATTCTGTGACCTTATTTTAGCCAACGACATTTCTCCTATATATTAAATCTCTTTAATATATATGTAATCGTTTATCATGCCTATATACTTTTCCATTGTGTTTATACTAGATAATATGGTAGGTTAAAAATCTCATTTACTCTGGGCATGGTGGTGCATGCTAGTAATCCCAGTGACTTGGGAGGTTGAGGCAAGAGGATCACTATTTCAAAGCCAGCTTCAGTAACTGTGAGGTACTAAGCAACTCAGTGAGACCCTGTCTCTAAATAAAATGCAAAATAGGGCTAGGGATGTGGCTCAATGATCCAGTATCCCAGAGTTCAACCCCTGGCACCCCCCCCCCCAAAAATTATAATTTAATTATTTCTCAGGTGCATTATAACCCTAAACTATTTTTCTTTTACTTTTTAACTGGTAATTAAATTTGTCATTACTTAAAATTTTAATGCTTTAATATTCTTAAGTATTTCTGTTAGACACCTGGCCTTACAAAATAAGAGTACATTAAAAAAATTTTTTTAATTGTTGGCAGACCTTTTTTTTTCTTTAAATATTTGTTTGTTTATATGTGGTGCTGAGAATCAAACCCAAACTTTACTGCTGAGCTACAATACCAACCGTGAGAGCATGTTCTTTAAAAAAAATATTTCTTAGAAAATTCTGTGAGTTTGACTTATTAAGACTTGAAGATTGTGCAAAGGAAGAAAAGAACTGAAATAGACTTCAGTGATAGATTCTAAACATAAGGAGAGGGGTTACCTAAATGCTGGCTCAGATACATCACTATTAGTAGTTATATTTGTTTAAAACCTAGATTTCTAGATCTTACTGAATAATAACTAAATAAAAACCTCTGAGAACAGAGTTTGGAACTTGTATTTTAAACAAGCTTCTCAGGTGTTTTTGTGATCTTTAGAATTTAGTATATACTAATTAATCTATTTTTTTTAATGGTACTGGGATTGAATCCAGGGGTGCTCTTCCACTGAGATGCATCCCCAGCCCTTTATGTTTTATTTTTGATTTTGAGACAGGGTCTTTTTTTTTTTTTCTGAGAAAAGAATACAGAAAAATATTAAATGTGTTTATTTTGTGAAATAGAATTACAGGTGATCTTTTCCATTATTTTGCTTTCTTTCTTTTAAAAAACATTCTTAAAATTACATTTATCATTTTCAGTTCAGAATGTACAGTATGTTTTATCGCATTTTCTCTGATTTTTCTATTGTATCCTTAGGGAAAGAAAGAAGAGAAAGAAAATACCCTATGTGTACCTGATTTACTTTTAGGTCTTTGGATACATTTTCATTGAGTCCTCCTGATGATTTGAAAGAGTAGGAGACATCCCAAGCCTTTAAATTATTTGCCCAAGATCACATAATTAATTACACAGCAGGAATTTGACCACAATTTATTCCAATTCCAGAGCATATTTCCTTAATCACTAATCTGTACTGAGAGACAGGGTCTTAAGTTGCTGAGTACGACCTTGAACTTGTTATCCTGCTTTAGTTTCTTGAATAGCTAAGATTATAGGTGTGCCCCACCATGCCTGGCTGATACATTCAATTCTTAAACTTATCTCTTGCCCATATGCCACTGAATTGTGATGTTTCTGTAATGTCACTTTTGAGCTCAAAAAAAAGAAAAATTTTTTTTCAGTGTTGATTTGAATCCACATTCTTGCACATGCTAGGCCAAGTGCTTTATCACTGACCTATAATCTCAGATCTTGAGCCCCAAGAAACAAAGGACCATTCTCTCCATGCTTCTTGTCCTTTTTCCTGTAATGTTAGGGATGCAACATACTTGATCATTATCTATAACAGTGATCCCAGTGGATGTGGATAGGGGAAAAGAGTATTAAAATTTTAGAGATGTAGTTCAAAAGAGCCCTGTAAGGTGGACCAGTGGTGCTCCCTTGTAATCTTGACCTGTAATCCCAGCTCTTTGGGAGACTGAGGCAGGAGGATCATAAATTCAAGGCCAGTCTTGGTAATTTAGCAAGAGTTGGTTTCAAAATAAAAAATAAAAAAAGGACTGGGAATGTAGCTCATTGTTAGAGTGCCCCTGGGTTTAAGCCCTAGTAACACAAGAGAAAAGAAAAAAAAGGGGTAAGTAGGAGAGGGAAGAAAGGAAAGGAAAGCCCTCAAGGTGATTTTGATGTATCCTCATATTGTGAACCATTGACTCACAAGATAAATACTTAAATGATATGTGATAGCAAAATGAAAATACATTTTATTTAGTTGACAGAAAAGAGAATATAACACCAAAAATATATTATTTATTATTATAAAGTAATTGTACCTTCTCAGTTTTATTGTGTAGTATTGGGTTATAAATGTTAGAAGAGGAAAAAATGAGTTTGTATTCTTCAGTCTTGTGACGAAGTATCAGTGTAGCATAGGTATTAGAAACTGTATCTTGTGTTCTTAGGGTATGAAGTCCTTTTTTTTAAACAATATTGATAAGTTTGTAGTGTGTATGTGGTATATATGATATTGGTTATATGTATTTAGACAAACATCATAATTGAATATTGTCCAATCTCAAATGTGTTTTAATAAAAAAAGAACAGAGTTCCAGTTAATTTTAAAGTGTGTAAATCACCGTCTTATTATAAAAAAATATTGTAGATGGCTGTGGTGGTACAGCTACCCAGGAGGCTGTCAGGAGGATTGCAAGTTTGAGACCAGATTCAGCAATTTAGCAACATCCTGTCTTAAAATTAAAAAAAAAAATTAAAAAAGGTCTGGGGGGCTGGGGTTGTAGCTCAGTGGTAGAGTGCTTGCCTAGCATGTGTGAGGCACTGGGTTTGATCTCAGCACCACATATAAATGAGCAAAATAAAGGTCCATTGACAACTAAAAAAATACGTATATTAAAAAAAAAAAAAAAGGACTGGATATGTAGCTCCGTGGTAAAGTGACCCTGGGTTCAATTCCCATCTCTGCAAACAAAGAAAACAATAGCAAAAACCAGAGCAAAACAAGAGAATATTGTGAAAAATTTACATATGAATACATACTTCTCTTTAAAATGCTCCACCTTTCTAATATAGATTCTCTCTCTCTCTCTCTCTCTCTCTCTCTCTCTCTTTCTGTGTGTGTGTGTGCAAACCTATAAAATTGAAAGTGATTGGGGTTCCCAGATATATTAGTGAATTAGCTAATCCCAGGCTTATCTTGCTGATGATTCTGAAAATAATGCCCGTAGAGAAGATTGTTTTTCTTATCAGGTGACTTGGAAAAGTCCAGTTTATTGCAGTTTATTGAGGAAAAGTTACTGGGATGCTTGTTGATTTTGATATTAATTGAGGCATATTTTTATACCTATATGTCAGAAGCTTTGGGGAAAAAACACAAATGCAGTATCCTTTCCAGTTATCAAGCTACATTCAGAGGCAAAAGATTTGAATCTCTGAAAAGACAATTGTGGGTACTTAGCACTTCAGTGCAAGAGAAGCAGTCCACAGGATTTTCATGCCAAAAAAACCATATGTGCAGAAGAAGGGTGAGTACTGCCTTATCTAGAGTCCGCCCCTTGCTCTAATTAAACACCAATTCTGGCAGGAATATATTTCCTGCACCCACTATAATTAACAGACAATCCTAAAATTGTATAACTTTAGTCCAAAAAACAAAGGGTGCAATTTTAAAGTAAAGTGAAACAGTGTAATGAGATATAGAGTGAGAATGCTAATTAATAGATTATAGTCAGCCAGCAGTGGGTCCTAATTAAATTCTGCATTCATTATACCCTCAGTAGTCCTCAGAGGTCTGTCATCTTCTATTTTATAAAGAAGATTGTTTAACAGGATTTCAGTAATTAAATAAATTTCCCCATTTCAGTTTGAGACTGGTGTTTGAGTCCATTCTGAATGTTTGATCTCACTGGGCTACAGAAATCTTGGTCTAGAATTTGCCTAATGTGTATGGTTTATTATTATGGGATCCTTATAGAAGATTGTTTCTAAAATACCCAGCTGATTTTATGTCCCACGCTTCACGTTACTGAACTATCAAGTAGTGATTGAAGAGTTAGAAGAGTTAGAATAATATATATTATATTTTAACAGGGAAGGCTGAATGCTAGGCAAAAGCTTTACCACTGAGCTATACTCCTAGCTTGCATTTTCTTTTTTTAAACTGAGAATAAGAAAGGCTTTTAGCATATGTTTGCTTGAGAAATATAAAATTCAGTTGTGAGCTTGTTAGACTTGCAGAGCCAATAAGTCTTTGAATAAGTTTTATGTTTTATTTTATTCTAATCAATCCATAACCAGCTATTGTCATACTTCTTTCTTGGTTATATCTTATAAGAATTCTGTTTTTTTCAGCCTGGGTTGTAATCCCAGCTACTTGGGAGACTGAGGCAGGAAGATTGTAAGTTTTGGGCCAACCTTAGCAATTTAGTGAGATCCTGTCTCAAAAAATAAAAAAAAGGGCTGGGGATGTAATTCAGTGATAGAGTACTTGCCTAATACATGTGAACCTCTGGATTGAGTGCCCAGTACTAGAGGTGGGGAATCAAAGAAAGAATTCTGTTTTGAATTTATTTGGGTGCTTCTTCAAATAAGTATTTAATTAAACACTTTTGATTGAAAATTTGTGTGAGCAGAGTATATTCTATTTAATGTTATAGAGTGGCAAGAGACTTTAATTTTTTTGTCTTCTGTATTTTTTGATTGGTGTCTGATTGATTGATTGAATTTTGCAGAGTTGGAGATCAAACCTGGGGCCTTGAATGTGCTAGGCATGTGCTCTACTACTGAACTATGTGCTATAGAGTCTGATTTTTTTTTTTTTTTAATGATTTTCATTTTATGAAGCTCCCATCCATTAGGTCTTGTCGCATGTGAAAGTACATAAATTGGTATGGGAAATTTGCTTTCCATTTGAAGAGTTGGTAGGTTTGTTTACTTGGAATTTAGTGGGGGTTGTTGATTTTGACTCCCTGGCCAGGTGTGCTCGAACCTTCCTATAATCCTAGCGACTCATTGGCTGAGGCAGGAGAATTGCAAGTTTGAGGTCAGCCTCAGCAACTTAGCAAGACCCTGTCTCAAAAAAAAAAAAAAAAAAAAAAAAAAGATAGAATTGGGGATATAGCTCAGAGGTAAAGTGCCCCTGGGTTCAATCCCAGTAACAGCCCCCAAAGATTCTGGCTCCTTGAAGGGATATATTTTCTGAAAAAGCTGTATCTATTTGATAAAAATGTCTGTTTCTTAGTCATGCTTCACCATCACTAGAAGTGGCACTGTGAGGCCAGATTTCCTCCTGATAGCTGTATATGTAGTAATAATTTGATTTCTTCAGGATGCCTGAGGAGCATACTGTGATACTTGTGAAGAAATTTTAGGGAGTTTCATCCATCCTTTCACCCCCCTTTGTCCCTCCATTCCTCACTCCGTATCACCTCTTCTTCCTTCATGATACCTCAATTGAGATATAATTGAATTCATCCTTGAAGTATATGTTTTTTCTTCCTTAATCTGATTTATTGGAAGAAGAATTTTAGGAAACTAATAGTTGCCCTAGGGAGTTCTTGATCAGTGAAATGAGTGACATGTTAAGGGTCAACCGAGAAGATTGAAGGAAAGAAGGCAGAGAAGGCAAGTGAGTTTGTTGTGGAAGGCCTGGATGAACTTGGGTAATAGGCATGGTGAGCAAGGTGCACATTCATGAGGTATTTTCAGAGAGAGATTTTTTTGAAGGCTATGATGACTAGAGAGAAAAATGCAATGAATCATGGTACTGAGACTATGGAAATGTTTTTGCTCTTGATTAACAATGGAAAGGGATGGCAAAGTACAACCAGTTTCAGAGTAAGAAATAGTGAATTTGGTGTACATATTTAAATAGAAGTTTTTCATAATCATTTGAAAATAGGAAACTAATGACTGTGATTTTAGGTGCACACAGGTGGATGTTACATGTACTTATTAATGTTAAAGAATTTACTGTGTTAGTTGAGTATCAGAAGCTTCATGCCTCTGTTTATGGGTATGAGGAGTGGAGGGGAAAGAGAGAAGCCAGGAAATGGTACATGCTTTGTATATATATTTTCTTATCAATCTATTTTTGTATTTTGGTTCTTTCTATTGTTTTACTTTTCTTTGATGGCAAAAATAATCTGAGTGATTCTTTCAGTTTATCAAATCACTATTTATTACAAATGATTAGCCAGGTGCAGTGGTTCACATCTGTAATCCCAGCATCTTGGGAGCTGAGACAGGAGGATCACAGGTTTGAGGTTAGCCTCAGCAATTCAGCTAAACCCTCAGCAATTTAGGGAGACCCTGTCTCAAAATTAAAAATAAAAAGGGCTGGGGATGTAGCTCAATGGTAAGAGTGCCCCTGGGTTTAATCCCTACTCATTGTTCCCAGAGGTTAATATTAGTTTATGTTCCTATGATAAACAAACTTCTGCTAATAGATGTCCTTTATTTTAGTTAACAGCAGCTTCATTAGAGCTCATGTATGATGAATTAAGAGTGAATTTCTGAAAAAGAGTAATTGCAGCAAATATTCAGGGAGGAAATGATGGTATTGACAATGTTTTATTCTTTCACTCTGGACAGGATTAGAAATGCTTTTTGAACTGGCTTTGTGCTGCCATGTGCATCTCTAAAAGTATTCCTTTATCTTTCTGGAATTGGAAAGTTAGTCCTTAACCAAGATTTCTTCCCTTTATTTTACTTTACTGTTAGCAGTAATGCTTTTGAAACCGTCTTCTCTTCCCCCACTTTGTTCTCTCAGCCTTTCCAACTTAATATGCTCATGGTAAATTCTTTTACACTTTGACAGTTTGCAGAGAATACTTAAATGAGAATACTGAAATAACACCTGTCCAGATTAATTTCACATATGGAGAATCTGCAGTCAATCACCTTGATGTACACATGATACCATATCATAACATTGCCTGGTGACTTATGAGTTTCTAGAGCATGTGATATGCAGGGACTTATTTAGCTTTGAAGTCACCTTTGGGTAACTGCTGTGGTGTTAGATGTGCCTTGAATAGTCCTTTGTAGTAGCAGTTCTCAAACTGTTTGGCCTCAGGACATGTTTATTTGTAAAAATATAAAGGAGCCCAAGCAGTTTTTGTTTTTGTAGCCAAATTCGAATCAATATTCGTCATTTTTTTTAAAGAGAGAGAGAGAGAGACAGAGAGACAGAATTTTTTTTAATATTTATTATTTTTTTAAAATTTTCAGTGGACACAACATCTTTGTTTGTATGTGGTGCTGAGGATCAAACCTGGGCCGCACGCATGCCAGACGAGTGCACTACCGCTTGAGCCACATCCCCAACCCAATATTTGTCATTTAAATAGAAAATTTAAAGAGTTTTAATTTAATTAAAAATAACAGGTACATTAAATGTTAACATAAATAACGTTTTAAAAATGAAAATTGTATTACAAGTCTCTTTAACGTCTGGCATAATTGAAGACAGCAGATTCTCATATCTGTTTTTGTATTCAATCTGTTGCAATTTGTAGTTTTAGTTGAAATATGTGGAGAAAATCAGGATTCACACAATATGTACTTGGAAAAGCAGGAGTGTTTTCAGGTAAGTGTTAGATATTTTTCAGAGCCACACCAAATTTCAACTAAGTTGTAGTTTTTTTCTTTTAGAAAAGCATTTTTATTGAGGTACAGTTTGTATACCATAAAAGACATTGTACAATTCTGTGTGTATATATATATATATATATATATATATATTTTTTTTTTTTTTTTTTTGTAAAATTACTCAGTGTACAACCATAGTCATGATCAAATTTTAGCAGTTAGGGTGAAGCTTAATGGCATACTGCTTTCCTGGCATGCAGGTCACCTGGGTTCCATGCCCAGCAGTGAGCTGGAAAAATCCAGTTTTAGAACATATTTGTCTGTAAGTAGTAGTTTTTCAAGTTAATTGCGATGTGGAATCCAAAACCCTATCAGTGAAGCTTTTCATACTTTATTATGTTCAAATGTGTTTGTGTGTCAATTTGAATGGATCTTTTACAGTTAGAAGATATATAAAAATAACGAGTTTTCTTCTGGATTTGTAGTACTGTGTATTGGTCTTTTGAAAAATATTGGTTCATTGAGTTACGCAGACCTTCCAAATGTTAATATTTGATTAGACAGATTTGAAAAAAAAACACATTCATTAATATTGCTCATCAGAAAAGTCCTTCAAGTATTGGTAAAGTGTCCAACTCACTTGATAGTTAATAAAAATTTCCAATATTCTGATATTTGAAAGCTCAGATTTTATCATTGACTGCTGAATAATCCTAGCTATTGAGGTGCTGAGTCAGCGGATTACATGTCCTGGATAAACATGGGCAATTTAGTGAGACCCTATCCCAAAATAAAAATGGAAGAGGGTTGGAGATATAGCTCAGTGGTAGTGTGCTCCTGGGGAAAAATCATTGGCAAAAGATATTGTCAGTTGTTGTGTTTGAAATGACAGGTTAATTTCATAAATTTTTGAGAAAATGTTGGTCATATCCCCAGTCTGTATAATCAATCATAGGTTATTATTTTAGTTTTTGAAGTTAGAACAGTGTTCATTGAGAAAAGTAACAAACAGTTCTGTCTATGACTTTTCTTAACCAGTGTTTCAATGTGTAGCAGAAATGCTTTTTGCTTCTTAAAAGATGAGTTAGTTGTGTAGAGTTAGACCTGAGTGATGCGATTCTCTGAACTAAAGAATATTTCAGGCAGAGGGCTCTAAATCTATAGGTCTTATAGTGGGGTCCTCTGGCTGTGGTAAAAGGCTGCCACAAAGGTCACTTTTATCTAAGGCTTTCTACTCTTACCTGTTTAGGGTGACCTCAACAAGGTTCTTCTTCACCATGATTTAGGAAATGACACTGTTTCTTTAGTAATAATGAGTATAATGGCTATATGCTGTAATAGCAAACATTATTGTTTTGTTTGTTGTTGTTGCCTTAGTAATTGTAGTTGGCTAACCAGTGCTTATTTTATTGAAGTTTTATTATAAGGATTTATTCCTCTTTGTCTTATCAGTTACCTAATTTTTACTACAAAGGAATTAACATAATCTAATGATAAATTTTTGTTTGTAACTAATGTTTGGTTCTGTTATCCACTTTCTTGGAGTCATTTGCTGTAATCATATCCATCCATAGCTCTAATGGAGGGGGACCAAGTTTTTTATGAATGAATGCATATTTTAAAAATTATCTTGTGAGTAGTGCTTGAACTTTATTATTATTTTTTTTGTTTTTGAAAAAGAAGAGGGAGGATCATCAAGGATGTCTATTCAGTGGGACTCTCTGTTATTATAATAAGCATTAAAAAGCACTGTAAAATTCTGAAAGTGAGAGAGCTCAGTTTTAAGGACTCTGAAACAAATTGCCAGGTAGTACAATCTCATGGAAGTCATTTTCATTGCTTTTTATTACCCTGTTTGTGCTTGTGGAACACAGTATCTTCTTTCCCTATTCCACTAAGTTTAAAGGGGTCTTGAGCCCATGTTGAGTTGAGCTTATGATTATATGTTGCCTTCTACCAAAGTTGCAGTATATGTAGGTATTTTTATTTTGTTGTTTTTAAAAATTTTGTTTTGATATTTTCTTTGCATGGCAATAAATAAATAGATTATTTATTTTCTAATGCTACAAGCATGAGATTTTTACTGTTTTATTATACAATATATTTTTGTTCTACAACAGGGAATTTGGAAAAATGAATCTATCCTTTGGGCCATAAGATTTTATTGTGGAGATGCATTGTCATCCATTTTCATAATACATACATACCTTAAAAGCATAGCAGAAGAAAATAGTGTTTTTAAAATTTTTTTTTTATTTTAAAATTATAGATGGACACAATATCTTTATTTTGTTTGTTTATTTTTATGTGGTGCTGAGGATCAAATACAGTACCTCACATGAGCGAGGCAAGCGCTCTGCCACTGAACTACAACCCTAGCCCCAAGAAAATAGTTTTTTGGTTAAATTTCTTCATTGTTTACATTGAGACATTTTATGTTTTTTTTTTTTTTTTAAGTCTAAGAAGAGATGTATGTCTGTAACTCAGGTATTTTCATTGTCAAAATATAAATAATAGTTTGTTTAGCTGTTTTGGGGTTAACAGTTTTGGATAGGTTGCGGGTGGTGGTATTTGCTTGTAATCACAGCTACCCAGGAGCATGAAGCAGGAGGAGCGTAAGTTTGAGGTCAGACTGGGCAACATAGTGAGACCTTCTATCTCCAAAAAAAAAAAAAAAAAAAGTTTTGGGTGGGTATTTATGTTTTATTTTTTCTTTGTATACTAGTATCATTCCTGTTTCTGGTCTGAGATAATGGTGTGAAAATAAAAGCAAAACTCCTGAAATTAGCTGTTCACAGATAAATATTTTTGTAAGCATAGTGTGCAAAGCTTTTTTAAAAAACACAATGATATTGTACTTACATTATAAGTCTTCAGCATTCGTTCTCTTTCAAAGAAAAACATTTTGGGAACTAAGGGAAAACTGTTCTGTAGGATTTAAAATCAATTGAGATATTGTGAGAGTATATTTAGAAAATGTTATTGCTTTTGATTATTTTTCATTGATTTGATAACCTGAATAATTACTAATTTTTTCTTGCCCCATGTTTCTTCTTCATGGGCAAAGGAACTTAGAATAGGTATCAAATCTTAGGAGAGAAGTACACTTTAATGAATGCTTCGTATCTTTTCTATCCTGTACTCATGGAGGTATATTAAGGTAAATTTCTTATTTCTCTATGAAAACATGCTACCCAGCAAAAATATCTATGGAATTGTGATGTATAATATGGATGACACAGAGCATTTTTCAGAGATGAAGCAGGTAAAAGATAATCTACTTAAAGAGTAGCAGATGAAGTCTTGGATTTCTCTTGATATTTCTGATGATAGTTACTTATTTCAAGGGTTAATATACTGATTCTCAGTTGTTGGAAAGGTGTGAGAACATGGGCCACTAGAATAATGGGGGTGAGGTAGAGTAGAAAGTGTTTTTAGGATTACACTGGAGAGGGTTTAAGATCACAAAATACCTGCACTGCCTACAATAGGTCTGCCCATTGAAAAGTTCTTCCTCATTCTATGTGATTTTCAAATCTTAACAGAAACTTGTGTAGGTGAAAAGTCTGTGCATAGGGATCTGAACCTAAATGTGTACATTGTTGTACATTAGTACATTAGCATTTTTGAATGTCTTTAATATATGCTGAAGTTTCTAGCAGTGAAACTATTGCATAAGTTGATGGAAGATTGTGTTTTGAATTGTTTTTTTTTTGTTTATATTTTCCTAGAGTGTTATTTTAAAATCAAGTTAATAGTAATGTTGCATTGTTGTCACTTACTGAGTCTTGATTTGTGAGTGTATGTCTTTTTTTTTTTTGAGTGTGTGTCTTTTGATGTACATATGATTTTATTAGGACATTCTTTAGAGTTTTCTTTCATAGAACAGTACAGTTTTCCTTGAAATTATGTGTGAGATTGGGTTCATTTATACATTTTCAGGATAGTAAAAAGGACATTTAGGGGCAGTATTGGATTTGATAAGCTTGAGGATCACTGGTAGAGTGGAGAGAACATTCAATATCAAATCACAGTTCTCCATTGTAGTTTTATTTCTGACTTTGCCAGTCGCTTATGAGGTGTATAGCCATAGTACAGTGTTTATTCTTTCTGGACCCCTGTTCGCTAGACCTCCATAGATTTCTTTCCTAATAGCTGAAGTCTCATAGAATCTGGTGGTTCACTTTGATTGCAAAGCCCAAGTATAGGATTGATTCATAAAACCAAATTAGACCCTTGTGAGAGTGAGAAATACATGACTGTTGAAGTTCTTCTCAAGGTAGGTGGCTTAAAAACAGTGTTTACATTAAAGGGAAAAGAAACTTTATGTAATTTTCATCAGTTCTCACGGGGATAATAATTTTATTGTTGCAATACTGAAAAGATTAAAGGAGATGATATGTATAAAATTATGGGCAAGATTGCCTGACATAGTAACTATGCAGTGCAATAAATACTGGTTGAATGAAAATCAAGTTAAGTATTTCATAAATGCAAATACATTTTATAACATTTTTGGATATATAAATGAATCTTACAGTCTGCTACTAGAAGAGAAACAGTGACATGGGACCTATAAGGTCTATTTAGAAAAGTGGGTCACAATGCTTAATAAGTTTCATGTGCATAACTAATCACTACCAGCACACTCTTCATATACCTGAAGGAATTATGAGGAACTTTTGAGTAGGGTAATTAGCTTGCAGGGTTTTCATTTACTGTGATTTTCATTATTTAACGTTTTTATTTCCATCATGACTCATATGTGAATTATAGTGTATTTTCCCAAAAGGAATGTAACATTGATGGAAATACACATTTTTAAAACTGGCTTACTTTATTTTTGTGGTAAGAGGTTTTTGGCTGGTTAGATGGACCCCATACTTGGCTGCAAATAATTTTAACTATGTGCTTTTGTGAACAAGACTTACCTTCACAAGGCAGTGGAGATTTCTGGAGAATGGGTGGCAAAGAATGCTTGCTTAAATTTCCTTGTACTTCTTATTTTAAACTATTAATTTCTGTACTGTGCTTTTTATTTAATTGGACTCTTATATAAGGGTATGTGTCACCTAAAGATGCAGTTTGCTCACATTATTCCTATTACTCCTCTGACATTGAACATGTAATGTTACGTGTGATGTTCCCTTTGATTTTTACATATGATCTATTGTTGTACCCTTTTAAAAATACTGTAAATAGCTATCATTGAAAATGTTGTCTTGGGCTGGGGTTGTAGCTCAGTGGGGCTGGGCTTGTAGCTCAGTGGTAGAGTACTTGCCTTGCATGTGGAAGGCACTGGGTTTGATCCTCAGCACCACATAAAAAATAAAATAAAGGCATTGTATCCATCTGCAATTAAAGAAATATTAAAAAAGAAACTGTTGTCTTATATGACTTTGTTGCCAAATACACCTGAGTGCTAGTCATGGCTTTTATAGTAATAATGATCACTGAGCATTTACAAATACCATCCTACGTGCCTTTATGTAAACTATTTCTAATTTTCACAATGGTCTTATTGGTAAGTGATGTTGTTCTCGTTTTTAGATGAAAAAAGTGAAATTAATAGAGGAATTTATTCAGGTCTTATATCTGGCAAGTGACAGATTTCTTTACAAAGTTAACTAAAATGCTGTTGTTTGCAGCTAAGGACAACTGAGTAAAATGTAGATACCTGTTTAAAATATTTTTTGAAAAATTAATATTTTTTGTTCACTTACGAAATGTAATAGACTACATTAAAATTCTTCTGTGTTTTATTTGGAGAACAACATTCACGAACAGGACTATCATAGGATTCCAAGGCAACCAGGAAGGGGTTAATACAGAGAGGAAAGGGAAGAGAAGAGCGAGGTTAAGAAATCAGTTGAGAAGATAAAAAAAATTTTAATTTGATTAATTTAAATAACAGGTCTAGCCAGGCATGGTGGTGCGTGTTTGTAATCCCAGCAACTGAGGAGGCTCACGCAGGATATCGCAAGTTCAAGACCACTGTCAACAATTTAGTGAGGTCCTGTCAAAATAAAAAATAAAAAGGCTGGGGATGTAACTCAGTGGTTGAGCACCCCTGGTTTAAATCTTCAGTAACAACAACAGCAACATACACACATACACACACACCCAGTCTAGATCAGAAGATGTCATGGCACATGCCAGTGATTTTCTTATTTGATTAGGTAGAGAGCATTAGATTAGTTGCTCCTAAACTTGGATTTCACACACCAGTAAAATGAAAAATAACATAAAGACAACCAAAAAAGAATGCAGGAACCAGAGGGAAGATTGGCATGGGAGTGTGAAATAAAAAGAATAGAAAAGTTACCATATACTATTACCATTGCTTTATAAGAGGAAAGATTTGGTAACATGAAAAGAATTAGAATTGCATAATCTCAGAATAAAGGGCAGTTCTAAGAAAATAGCTTTTCACTTTACAGTGCCAATTTTATTATAGTTTGGTGGAAACTTGGTCATGAACTGGCTCTGAGAAGCATTAGTTTATAGTAGGAGTCCATCACATGATAGCCTGTAGGCCAGATCTTTCCCACAGAATTTGTATGCCCCACAAACCAAGAGTAGTTTTTATATTTTTGAATTGTTTGTAAAAAGTAATATTTTGTGTTGTGAAAATTTTTATGAAAATTCAGTGTCCACAAATAAAATGTTATTGGAACCCAGCCATGCTTATTCATGTGTTGTCTGTGGCTGCTTTCATAATACACTGGTAGAATTTAGTTACTGTGGTAGTGTGTGAATGATCTATTAAACCTGAAATATTTACTATCTGGCCCTTCACAGAGAAAGCTTGTCAACACCTGGTTTAAACAAAGGAATAAGTAATAGCTAATACTTGTGTAGTGTTTGCTAAGAAACAGGCCTGTTCTGTGTGTTCTGCCTGTGTTATTAATCACCCGAACAACTGGGTGAGGTAGGTAATGTTATTTTATTGAAGTGGAAACTGAGGCTAAGAGTAACTTGCCCACTGTCCTATAGCCATGAAGTGGCAGAGGATTCCCGTCCAGATAATGTGGCCTCCATATTCTGCTCTGAATAGACTATTAAGAAAGGAAACATATTTTGGGACACTGAACACATTATTTACCTTGTTTTATAAAAAGAGGAAAGTAGCTGTATTTTGTAGTTAACCCTCCCCAATGTTATTAATGAATAATCAAATTGAATATTAATTATTTCACAGTTATGAACATTTGGTTTATTTCTGTTGACTCAGTGGGCTTTCCCCACAAGTTTGTTGTTTGAGATGTCCTATTTTTTGTTGAATTTTTGAGCAAATAAATCTGTAATTTCTGAACCATACATTGACTTAATTTTTGGTGTCGTTAGGATAATGAATTATGTTACTAGATTGGTAGAGGATATCTTTATGTTCCACCGTCCTCATAAATAAATGTTTATTGTGTTGTTTTATTTTTTTTAATTTATTTTTTATTGTGTTGTTTTAAAAGAGCATAAAGTATGCTTTCTGAGTCATTGATTTAGTCCCAAAGTATTGGATTATAAAATACATAGGGATTTTAATTAATATCTTTCTAAAGAGAGTTTTTAAATTTTATTTTTTGTAGAAAAGATATGGCTTTGTGTGCTAAAGTCTGAAGAATTAAATTATTAGTAATTTGGAATGTAGATGGATGTCTTCAAGAGGGAATCACATTTCCTTTAGAGAAGAAGCATTTGAGACTAAGAGGTGTGGTTTTTAAAAAAAACTGCTTGAATGAAAGAATAAATATTAGCAAGTAAGTGAATAAAATGGAATTAGTATGACCAATTCTAATTTCACAAATAATGTGTTTCAAAACAGGTTTTTAGAATTCTAGTATAGGAAAATTTTTTTTTTCAAAGAGAGAGAGAGAGAGAGAGAGAGAGAGAGAGAGAGAGAATTTTAATATTTATTTTTTAGTTTTCGGCGGACAAAACATCTTTGTTTGTACGTGGTGCTGAGGATCAAACCTGGGCCGCACGCATGCCAGGCGAGTGCGCTACCGCTTGAGCCACATCCCCAGCCCAACAGGTTTCTAGAATTCTAATGATCATGTAAATTACTCACTTAAGTAAGTAGAGGTCGAGAGGATTTAGTTGTTTTTTTTTTTTTGTTTTAAATGTCATTGTTTTCAGATTTAAAAATGCCAGTAACTAATATTCTCAGTTAGTTGCTCAAAGAGTTTACCTTGTTAAAGGTGGAATTCCCAAGATGGGATTGTATGAAGTGTAGGGGCTGGGGTGGAATTAAGATGGTGGTGAAGGTTTTTTTTTTTTTTTTTAACCTTCATGTTCCGGGAGTTGCTTTCTTGGTTCATATTGAAATCTTGGGCAGATGGTAATGGGAACACAATACAGATAAAATTGCCAATGCTTTCCCTATGAGAGGGAAGTGAATTTGTTGGTAGATTTCTTATATTTTGCGTTTGTGTGGTTTCTATTTGTTTCTGTTCCCAGGAAAGACATATCTCCAGCCCTTGTTGTTTTGAGACAGGGTTTCACTAAGTTGCTGAGGTTGGCTTTGAACTTGTGATTCTTTTGCCTTAGCCTCCCTAGTTGCTGGGATTACAGTTGAGACACTGTGTCTGGCTCTAGAATTGCAGTGTTGGTGATTTTCTCTTCCTCTTGCCATTCCACTCATATTTTGACTCTAATAATTTTGAAAACTATTGCTTATTAGAAGAGTTAACTGGGATTGAAATCTAAAACTTGACTGCCTGGGTTGAGGTGGCATGTTATAGTCTTGACATCTTCTGCCACCTCTTTTGCCTGTGACAGATGGTTTCCCCTCCTAATTTTTTTCAGAGAATGAATACCATGTGTTCCTCATTTTGGCTGTAGTTGTGTTCTGCCCACTCATTGGCTTCAGAGGAACTTGAAATTGGATGTACTTGCTGCTGGCATTTATGGCAGGAAGGGAATACAACTGTGACTCTTAATGCCAAGTGTTGATTTATTAGAAAAATTCTAGCTTCCTAAAATTAAACATTATTTTTTTGTTACACCAAGAATAAAGCTAAACTTTATTACCTTTTTTGAATATATTTTCAGTTGATGATATATAGTAAATATTTTTTGGTGGATCATTTATTACAAAATAGGATTTTAAATCTGAATTTAACATAATCAGAGATTTGTAGTGTGTCAGTGCTTTCTGTATAGGATATTTAATGAATAGACCTCATTATAACCGAGTATAATGAATAATGAATACAATGACAGGGATTTATATCACAGAGATTCCAAAAAATAATGTAAATTTTGATGTCTGATATTGTACTCTGAACTTATATTTTAATATATGCTTTGCAGTACATGTAAACCATAGTATTGGTCTGTCCCCCTGTGTATGTATGTGTGTTTTCCTGCTTTGGGAATTGAATGAACATTGGACCTTGTGTGATCTATACCCTTAGCCCTGACCTTTTTTTTTTTTTTTTCTCTTTCTTTCTTTCTTTTTTTTTTTTTTGATGGGAGAGGGTACCAGGAATTGAACTCAGAGG
The DNA here is from genome assembly GCF_048772815.1 of Callospermophilus lateralis. Classification (NCBI taxonomy): domain Eukaryota; kingdom Metazoa; phylum Chordata; class Mammalia; order Rodentia; family Sciuridae; genus Callospermophilus; species Callospermophilus lateralis. Next base: position 65,682,764 of record NC_135308.1, read on the forward strand.
TACTCAACCACTGAGTCACATCCCCAGCCCTAGTTTCTGTTTTATTTAGAGACAGGGTCTCTTTGAATTGCTTAGTGCCTTGATGTTGCTGAGGCTGACTTTGAACTCCTCCTGCTTTAGGCTCTCTTTAGCTGCTGGAATTACAGGCATGCACCAATAAGCCCGGCAACCTTGATTGTTTTAT